>NC_091135.1:50186996-50506996 GCF_041381155.1 Argopecten irradians | reverse complement strand
ATGTTAATCCTAATAAGCAATAGGACAGTACTGATTTACTAGGGAAGGGGAAGGGTGCAGGGACTGAGTAGAGAAAAATGGTGTTTATTTTTCAACCACACAAAACCGGAAATTTGTTGATAAATCGGCCATTGTTTGATCATTAGTAAAAGTAACACAGGCCATGAGTATATAAGCAATATACGAAAAAGATCAGATTGGTTTTAAGATGGACAGTAGAGTAGTACTGATGGATACATATGTATTTTTCTCTCATACCTACACGTGTAATACTGGCTGATCCATGAAGAATCTGATGGAATTTAATAATTTTGTGTTTTCGCCTTCTATTCATAAGTGTATCTAATCCAGATTCTGTATATAAGCGATCATGACTAGTGAGTTTGGTAGCACCGGTAATGATCCTAGCTGCTTCAAGTTGAATGTTTTCTAAAAGATTACTTTTTCCCAATGTTATGTTATCCCAGACAATGTCTCCACATTCTAGCAATGGTCTAATAAAAGAATAGTATAAATTATCTATCAATGGTGAATGTTGTTAATATATATGGTTAATAAGATATAAAAAACTCTTCTTGGTGCGAGAGAATGAAAATTACGGACACATAAAAAATCGAGCTTAATGGTTTAGAGGGTATCCAAATGTGCATATGTTGGATGGAATGCCTCAGAAATTCATACCCCATGTGTGCTCAGACGTGTAATGTATGTTTAACTCATATGAACTTCGACTTATACAACTAGTTTTAGCTACTACCTACTGGGTCTAGACAGTGCATATATAGATATGCTTGTGCTTTTGTTGATTTTTCAAGTTTTTTTTCTTATTATTACTGTATACAGAAGCAATGAAATAATCAACTGAACGGATCAATGTCTATCCGTCCAGAAAATCACCTATGTATCAGTTTAATATTGGCAGTTGAATCTGGCGTAGTCACTTCATCCTCGATACTCCAATGGTTACTATTTACTGTCGTTATATCCGCCAGTTCAAGAGAAAACATATGCATCTGATCAATCACAGGTCTCCAAAGAATTCATTTGAAGGCTACAGAGAGAGCGACGCCCAACTTCAGAGCCACAGAGTAAACCACAGTGCGTTAAATATCTGACATGAAGGTGAACGAATAAGCAACTTACGTCGATCAAAAATTTCTATATTTTTTCAAGAAAGTCTGCCTGCCCTGACAATAATATCAGAGACATTTTGAACATTTCATTTATAAGCACTGTTAGTAGTAATGACGAAGTTTTGACAACATGCTTCATAATGCTATTTACAAATACAGAAGTTTAAGAAAAGCACCCGGAGTTGAAAATCTCCTAAATGAGATTTTTTGTTAAACATACTCCTATTCTATCAAAACTGTTCAATACTATTTTTGAGCCTGTTGTCTTTCCTTCGGTGTCGTCTAAAGGTATCATGTTTCCATTATTCAAAAAGGTAAAGCAAAATCATATAGGAATTGCATTAGTAAGTTGTCTTTCTAAACTATTTATTTGTTTTAAACAATAGACTTTTATAATATTACCTATATCATTACTGATGCCCATAAAACTATCATAGATTTCAATGATTATGTGTCTCGCTTTTGTTGAATGTACTGTTATAACTGTATAATATGTATAAGTTACGAAGGCGAAAGCGAATATTTATTTACCGGTTAAATTGAAATTCTGTTATATCTTCTGAATTTTGAACATTCGTTCATGAAATCAAAGACTCCAGACAGTAGTATGCACATAGGATTTATTTCCCAAGATTTTCAAGAATAAATATAGTTTGAAATTAATGCAATGATAAATAGCGTGATGAAATATCAAACACTTCAAATACAGAAAAATACTTGTATCAAGAAAAGAGATTTATGCCTGTAATGACGAACAATATTTCAACAATGTGGAGGGGATTTGGGGATCAACGTTAAAGAAATGAATTTTATTTAAGTTGTTCAGCAAACTATATAAAACATTGTTTTCTTCTAAAAGATATTAGTTGTATATCAAATGTCTAATTCAATGTCACATTACTGTAATTGATGTTTGGTTTCATTACTGTAATTATAACTTGTACTTCAAGCTATTAAAGAACTTCCATATAACCAATACAAGCATATTATGACACTAAAGCCAATAGGCATATGTCTGTGGTATAAATGTAAATCTATTTTGAATTTAGCGTGTTTCTGTGTGTTCAACAGATGTGCTAGCTATATATCGTGTGGTTTTATGGTTGAGTAATGATGTAGTAGCTATACAAAGCAGAAAACTAAAAACAAAGTTAATTTCCACATAGAACATGATATCGTCTTATATAATTGGAAGTTTGTTCTAAAACCTGTGGAGTGCTCAAAAAGGAAAATATGCTGGCATGTTGAGTAATGTTAGCATTGATAAATATTTAACTAGCTACTGTAAGTTTGAAAACCTGTGCAAATATATTTCTTAGTAATTCAACCCAAAAAACAAGGTTTCATCATTTAAACTTATTTGAGATTACTTCTGATTATGTGATTGGACAGCTGGTTTCAGTTTATCATTATCTTCTCATATAATAGTATTGCAAAACCAAGAGCTTATATAAGATGGTCTTTCAAACTTAATGTTGGGATCAAGGGAAGCAATTCCAACGTACAATGAATTAGATAGGCTATATATATGTTTATATTATAGACTATCTCATTAGCAAAACAGAATAATTTCCATTTGTTTTTTTTCCAATTCACGTTTGAATATTTTTTCACATAAACTTCCTTTGTTTCATTTTAATTAACCACATTGTCATATACAAATGTCCCAAAAAAGTAACTGAATATTATACATAGCTGATGTAGTGAAAAAGCAAGGTTTATAAAGCATAAAATCCTCATCATTACTGAAAAAAGCATGATGCAAAACGACATGCAAAGATTCTATTACCTTCAAGCTCAATTACATATGTAGTTTTCATTAATTTCTAAAGCATAAAGATTTCAAAATAGCAGCAGTTAAAATCTAAAAATGCATAATTTACAAAATTCAAATGTACCATATCATCAAACTATAAAAAATAATATACTTTTAAAATAATAAAGTCTTCTCAGACAACAACAACAATGGACTGTGATATAATAATACTGATAATAAAGAGCCCTCAATCTGTTTATATTTCAAGCAAGACAATATTTACCAACAAAAATATAAATATTTGATAGTTTATAACAATGTATATAAGGAGACAGTACACATCTACAACATTACATACTTAAAAAATAAACACAAAAATATGTGACATATCTTTATCAGTAACTGGGTTACTACCATATACATCATAGAATTAACAGTGACTGAGAGGTATTGAGCAAAATGGATAAAGAAGTAACTAATTAAGCGCTTGGATGTCATACATCCTGTTCACAAAGACTAAATAACCTCTGTAAAAGTCGGGTAACTTTGTATCTTGGATTCTGGAACACTCAATATCCAGACAAACAAGAATTTTTCATAAAATAATGGTAGCTCTTATCAAATATTCTTAAAAACTTCAAAATTCTTCATTATTTGATTCAAAGGTAAACAATCAACACTAAAATTGCAATTACAACGCTAAATTTTTATAATGATTTCCTGGAAATAACAATGTATCCAGTAAATCCTGAGATTGTGTGTATGTCCATAATGAACTAATTTACAAGTACATTTTGGCATTGTGATGTCCTCAAACTACAGAGATTTCAATCCTCATTCATATAAGGTAATCAAATTATTGATTATAAAATATAATGATGAAAATAATTACATTTTAATTAAATTTAAATAATTCACTGGAAATGTCATCTTGTTGGATTGCACTAGCGGCAAATTGGGATAAAATCTTATCAAGGACATCTTGGATATAAACAACAAATTGTATTAAAAAATAAACTTTTGTCTAGACCTGAATGAGAACTATATTATTGGATTTATACCTCTTTGAAATTGACATTTTTTTCTCAAACATTTTCCCCAGTACACCTTTTTCACATTAAATGGTACTGTACACATAATTATAAATATCAGCATACGTTAAAACACAATTTGTTCATAAATAGGACATAAATCAAGTTCATCACAGACAAGTTAGAAGCATCATCAATATACAATGTATATAGTAATGCAAGGTTTTCTTTCCAACCATAGATGTAAAAATAAAAATAAAAACTTTAACTGTTTTAAGTGTTTTTTAGAAAATGAAAATAGAGAAAAGATTATTACAATAACTCAAGAAATTCCTTCACAAAAATACACAGGTAGCCAATATTATGTTTCACATAGTGTTCTTTTGATCATTCAAATATTCATTTAATACAATATAATCAAAATCAGAAAAGCATTGTATCTTTTATATGTATATATATATATAATATATGTATAAATAGTATGGATCAGCCAAAAATTCTGAAAGCTTTGCAATTAAACTTTTATCCTGTTTAATATTGTAAAATCATTTTTGAATTTCTACCTAGGCCTCGAGTTGAGGAAAGCCTGTGGAATATGGAGCCCCGCTGTGGTGGCCCAGAGGTGGTGCCCCAGCTGGGTAGGTGCGGGTGGGTGCTACTGTACTGTTGCCAGGATAGCCTCTGTCTTCAGCGTAACTCTTGTCCGGCGGGTAGGCATAGGATGGGTGTCCAGTGTAAACTGATGGTACCACGCCAGGCTGGGCTTCCGGAGGAATCTCAATCTTACCATATCCCTGTGGTAAAAAGACAAACAAATCACTGATAACTATAAAAGTTACCAATTGCATCTACCAAGACTATACACAATTATTATAAGATATTCTTAGCTGTTATCAACCCCATTAGAACATATGTATCATGTATACTTAGACTTAATGATATCTTACCTAAATTCCTTGCCTGATATCAAATTGAAACGTTTAGTTAACAGTATCATAAATTCATGTCCTGAAATAAACCTAGTAATTCTGTGACAATATGATTTCATTTTCAAACTTACATTTTCACACCAAATACAGGGATTACAGCAATTAGTTAATTTAATTATGATCAGGAAAGGACCAGCTAATGGAAACCATTATTTAGATATGGTAAAATATTTAAGGATTAACTTGAATAGATTTTTTATGTTATGGAGATATAACACAAAAATCTGAGTGTACTCTAAATAAACCGCGAAGCGGTTTATGATGAGAGTACACTCAGATTTTTGAGTTATATCTCCATAACATAAAAAATCTATTCAAGTTAATCCTTATAATTCAATTTACTAAAGATAATCTCTTCAACATTTAAAATTCATTTTGGGACTCTTTTGTCTATGAAATTATTACGCCGTCATCTCAGCCAATAAGAAGCGGCGTTACAAACGGCGACGCCATTTTTTCCTTTATGGGCTGATAAAGTAAATTTTTAAGCCAATGGAAATGCTCATAACAAGCAACATTGAATTATATAGATAAAACATGAAAAATGATATTTTTGACATGGTTTTAACAATAAAACAAAGGAAATTATCTTATATCCAGGAAATTAATACAAAGAGGTTCCTCAACAAGTGACTGTTGTTTATCATGTTTATAAAACTCAAGTTAGTTAATTTTCAAATTTTGAAAAGTCACGAGCTTTAGCAAGTGTCTTTTAAAAATTTGAAAATTAACTAACGAGAGTTTAGATAAACATCAGTCATCCGTTGGGGAACTTATTTATCCCATAACTTTAACTCTATATTTATACAGTGGTGACCATTTTCTCGTCTTCATTTAGGGAAACTCACGCCATACAATGTGTAGCGATAACTTCGCGCCATAAAATAAAGTGCATAAATAGAGAGTCAATATTCTATTGTTTAATACTTTGAATAAGCAACTACATGTTAAACAGTAAATACAATGATATTTAAAAGAAAACGTGCTGTGAAAAGTAGCCCGAATTTGAGAGCCAATCGGAATCAAGAGATTTTGGAGTTGACCAATCAGAGGCGTCGCAGGTGTTTACACACTGGAGCGTGTAAACATAAACGATAACCAACTGCTATGGAATTTGTCACATGGGTTTGCCATTGTAAAACATGCAAAGTTATGGGATAAAATGGGATTCATCACTGACCGGGATTAGTTCAGCTTGCATGTGAAGTGGTCCGTAAAGGTGAGGAACCATTGGCCGAGCCTGTGTATAGAGACCACCTAGGGCAGCGTAACCTTGGTGACCACCAGCTGCTACCTTATTGGACACAGAGGATCCAACCTGTAACAGACACAAAATCACTCATCAATCTTGTCAGGGAAACCTACCCCAGCATAAACTGTTTGGCCAAACTTGTTTATTCAATGACTTAAATCAAAATTCAAAGCTTTCTATGATTATAATTGTGAAAAACTTTCCTATTTGCTTTTCAATTTTGAAGAAACATATATGATATGAATATGTATGTAAAATAAATAATTGAAAAGAACTTGATATTGCTAGTTGTACATGTTCTGATTATTTCATATCAATTCATTCCTGTGATTTTTTTTTTTTTTTTTTTTTCTCAAATTGCTCTCACTCCGTTTTTGCATAATATTTTGATTTTAAATAAAAAACAGAACATACAGTCTGCAGGATCTGCATAGCTCTTTGTTTGTCGTGTTCAAAATGGAAGGCGCTGAGTATATGTTCTTCTCCCATGGTTGTTTGATAGTCACACAGACACCTACAAACAAATACAATGTCTTGGTTGTATTTACCGTATTTAAAGCACCATATACCAGTGTCCTAAGATATCCTTTATAATGATGAAGTTCATATTAATAACCAGGTAGATGTCTTATCAATTCATTAATCAGTACATTTTTGGAGTGTATTCTGAGTTATCTTCGTTCATGTTAACAGTTTTATAGTCCATTTTGCTATTTTGAATATTGATGAATTATAATTGTCTAAATAATATATTTATATATACAAGTAATTGCAAAAGAATTGAAAGTATCATAATTGGACTTCATCTGCATATCTCAAAAAATCTTGTAAATATCAAATGACTGCCAAGCAATGACAGATTATCAGATGTACATTCATATGTGTTAATTATAAAAGTGTTTAACTGACAGTGCTCATCTAATTATTCATCTATAGAAATAACTTGCAAATTCCAAACAAAATTATAACCAGCTGCTCTTAAACTGTGTATATATATATACATAAAAAGAAAACACAACTATAAAACAGTTTTTCCTCCCTAGCGCTTTCTCGGTCATGCCGGTCTTCAGGGGTTTGAATTCTTTTATTTGTAAAACATGACGTCATAGTACAATGACGTCATAGTAAGATTACCTCATGACATGGTACATAAAGATATTGTGAATGGTCCTGGAAGAAACTAACAAAAACATGAGGACAAAATAAAAACTAATATGAAGTTCCTTTGTCCCGTTCTGAATTTAACACAGGTTTCATAAGTTGAATGAAATACATTTCTTTATTTTCTCTTTTTAAAAGATCTGAATTAGACATTGATATATTGGTAAAATAAAAAAGTTATAATTAGCACACATATGACAATGTTCGTTTACTGATTTTTATATTGGTCAGACAGGAATGGAATTGAGAAAGAGAGTTACATTACACCGACAACAAACCAAAACAGACCATCTCAGATATTTAACAGTAAACGAACATTGTCATGTAACTTATGAAACCTGTGTTAAATTCAGAACGGGACAAAGGAACTTCATATTAGTTTTTATTTTGTCCTCATGTTTTTGTTAGTTTCTTCCAGAACCATTCACAATATCTTTATGTACCATGTCATGACGTAATCTTACTATGACGTCATTGTACTATGACGTCATGTTTTACAAATAAAAGAATTCAAACCCCTGAAGACCGGCATGAGCCGAGAAAGCGCTAGGGAGGAAAAAACTGTTTTATAGTTGTGTTTTCTTTTTATGTATATGGAAACCATCACATGGACATGGTTCTTTTTTACTTATATATATATATATTTATAATGTCTGAAAATCTTGAAGATTTCATTAAAAAATATTTCAATTTCAATATATTCATAAAACTTATAATTCTAAACATCCAAAGTTCAACTGTAAATTGTGAAATCTATGGTCTATCTAACACCAAGTTTTATTTCTATGTCTCAAAGCCATTCCTTCTAATAATTCATGCAGCATTTATAACATGCATGGTCAGATTAAAGTAATCCTCACAAAATGTAATATATTATAGTTACCAAATTGAAAACACTTGTTTAATCAGAACAATCCAATCAAACTTTAAATTAAATATATAATGTAATTACAAAAATAAATGCAAATATTTTCTTCAAATTAATTACATGTAAATTCATCAGAAAATACTTCTTTCAATATATACCGGGTATATCAAATGCCGGTAGGTATTTACTATTTAATAATTGAAAATACAATAAAGCTTTGAGTCTTCGATATAATTTGATATAATATACAAATAAATATCAAAATAAAAATTCAACTAGGTACTAGATGTAGTGTACATTACCAAAGATTAAATATATCTACAATAAGAACATAGATTATTTAGAGTGATTTTGATCCTTTAAAAAAGAAATATTGAACAAATACCGCTTCAGAAGAAAAAGAAGGTTTTCATCCACACGTCTATCAACTGTAGATTGAGTAATATAGTATGTAAGCTATATAGTACATCATATCTTTATCTTGTTTCAAATTGATAAATTGCTGCACAATCAAATAGGAATTATATATTAAGTAATTTAGTCAGTCAGTATCTAAGTGGGCAAAAGGAAGAAAGACAACTCTAAATTAAAGAATGAAGGCAAACATTTCATTATCTCTTTATGTAGTTCGGTTTCCATTTGATTGCAAAGAAAATACAAAGCCAAGATAGGAAGTTCTAGTTTTACACAAAATTTTGGGAGAAGGATTTATTCTTTCAATCCAAAAATTAAGTAGTGAGAAGAAGTAAAGTCTTACCTTTTTATACAGTCCAACACAATTAATTTGTCGTTATGAACACTGACCGCCCCAATGATATCTCTGGCATCTTTACATGTCATTTGACAAAGTCTCTACAACACATATAAGTCATATAATCAATTCATGCATAGTGTAAATAGAGAATATTGACAGCTTGTCGCTTTAAACATTATTATAATGTTGACAAAAGTAAAGTTTAAGTTTTATACCTGTTTTACAGTACCTTCTTTAATGTGTAGACATCATCTTCTGTCACATTGCTGGTACATTTCATTACATTGAAATGCCAGAACTCTTGAAGTATTAGATAATTTAAATGTGTTTGTGATCGTATTTTGAAAACAATTTTAAATTTGAGGTATTTGTTATATTGTTGGTGTGTAAGCTTTTCAAACTTACAGGCTCCAAAACTCTGATTGCCTTGATCTTGTCTGCAGGACTTCCATAGGAGTACAAGATTGTGGCTGCCTGGAAAGTCAATCAGAATGCACAAGTGTAAATAGTCAATAACATTTATAACAAATGATTGATGTATTTGAAACAGATGATCATGTCATTAGTTTTGTAAACTTGTATTGAAAGATGAAGACAAAATATTGTGAACCATTATTCAACTAGATACATATCGTAAAGTTATACCATATATCATAAGTACATCTTTATCATTTAAAGGCATTATGCCTTAATGCTTGAGGTCTCTGCTTAATTATACAAGCATAAATTATCAAGAAATGATTATGATACAATTTTCGTCATTTGGAGAACCATGTAAAGTTGAATCAAATTATGTTATTTTCCTTAGGCAGTGAATACCTGGTCAGCACTAAAGAATCCCCTTGAACTGTACAGTGTTTCAACTTTCTTATCAAGAGATGAGGTTTGCTGAAATAAACATATGCAAATAAAAGCATAGAAGCAAACAAATTAAATGCTATTTCCCTTAAACATTTGTAACATATAAATATTGTGTTTAACATATGAAATTCTGGGGTAATTATTGATATTATCTCTCAATATCTGTATGAATTATTTATATATTGAGAATATATACATGTATTGGCACAATAATAATGCAACGATATATTTAACATTAATATAGACTGGTGGATAAAAAAAACCTACAACAACAAGTCTATCATAATTTTCTCCTAACACTTGCACGTCAATTGATAGCAGTTGTATCTAATATACAAATGTAATTTCTAAGCTTAACGTTAAATGTCTGTAAGGGTCTAAGGGAGGGATAAAATCAAGTTAACTTAACCGTCATCGTAAGTCATTAAATTTAAAAATCCATACATTTACTTGAAAAGGAATTAAAATTGAGAACAATGGAATTAAACGGGACCCTTTAAATAATTCTAGAACAAGGCAAACATGCAAGTGTGAGGCTTATGACACTTCGTGTTTACCATGGAAACGATCATTTTACGAGAGCATACCGACCTGATTAATGTCATTGAGCAACCTGCTGAATGTCACATCATCCATGCATTCCTTAGCCATCTTGTTTTAGTGTTGTCGTTTCGACAGAGAGTGAAACGGTGCTGTCAAACCCCGGAGACAGACGTACAGAAGCTTTCCTGGCAACAAGATGGCGAATGACCCGGAAGTTACTTTTGCGCATGTGTAATGAAATTTTGTAACTCTCCGGTGAGAAGTTACATTTTTATCGTAAACAAAAAAATACCTGTCGGTCTTTTTCAAAGAGACAACACTCAATACTGTGGAATTTGCCGACTGGAATTGTGCAAAAACAGTATTGCTTTTATTTCACATGTCACGGGATGTATATGTGATGGCACAATAATCGTCAGGAAGCCATCGTCAGGATGGCGAACGAGACAGCTAGTAAAGATGAACAGACCGAATATTCAGTTACGCTTGATGAGAATAGGGGCGTGTGGATCGTATGCCCTCCCGAAAATGCATTTGAGGGTGTCCAGTGTAATGTCCCATGCCCTATACAAAATTGTGGTCAGATTCTCCCCACTACGAGCTGTCTGCGTATGCATGTCAGGAAAACACACGGGATAGAGCAGGTTAAAATCTAAATTCATGTGTTGAAACAAGATATTTATAACAGGTTGGGGACCCTCTGGTCCCATACAGCAGGATAGTCCTGCATTTGAGTAACAGTCCTGTATATGAGGGATAATTTTGTTACGCAAATGCAGGATTATGTGAAATGAAAACGGATAAAGTTGTTTTAAACATGTTTATTAAATAAAGGGTAAACTATCAAAATTAAGTGAATTGTAACAACTATATATACAATAACTTTAATAGCAATATTTATATTTTTTAGGGGCCTTAATGGTGTCCAGGCCATTACCTACATGTTTATATGCATATGGGTAATTGTCCTTCATGATTTAATAATCAAAATGGTAACTGTTCCTCAACTGCAGGACTGTTACCTAATCCAATAATATTAGACGTTGGAATTGAGAAATTATTTCTAATGGGAAATACCGACGTTAGACACGAGCTAATGATCAAATTTGTCTCCTCATGCTATACCTTTAACAATGTTGCAGTAGACTGTTACCCATATTGATAGGTGACCGACCATATGCAGGGTTGTACCCAACCTATGAGCTAATACACAAGTTTCCTGTTCATACTGAACATTGACATCCCCATGGCACCAGTCATTGGTATGTGATCACATGTGCCATAAGTCTTCATGTTTCTATTTTACAGGAAAGCAGTACCTTTAACAATGGAAACCACAATGCTGACTTTCCTACTGAGTTTCATTGTCCTCTAACTTCATGTCCATATAACATTTCCTCACCAAGACACTTCAAATCCATGAAGCTGCTCAAACAGGTAATCTGCTGTTTTTGTTAGCTTGTACGTTCAAATTTGATATTTGCATATTTGCCTTTGTACTTATACATCTGAATATGGGCATAATATAATATTTTGTAGAGTGAGTTTTGCTCACAAAATAATGACATTACAATTGATGGCTATCTTCAAAAGCAGATAACTCTGCAAAGAAGTAATTTCAATAGTTATTTAGAATATATATATACATATATCATTTATCTCATTTATTATATATACATTTTGTTTGTTGTTTTTAATTTCATCAAACAGATTTCACTTTAAAAACTATGTACATTATTTACCATATGATTGTAGAATGAGATTGCATGTGAAAAATGTACAATTTTAAACATATACTATTTGTGTTACCCTATTAAATTACATGACATTGTGTGCACTATATAATAAAGAGAAGTGCAGATATCAAAATGGGATAGATATAGAGTTCTAAAGCATTTATTTCTATAACATGGAACATACTACCGTATTTTCCGGACAATAAGCCACACCTGTGTATAAGGCGCAGAGGCCTTTTATGGGGGATATATATTTTACCTGACAAATACTTTCCATTATTCATTATCTCCCCTGTTTTTGCAGCACTACAATAAGGTCCATGCAGAGAAAAAGTATAAATGCGGAAAATGTGATGCTGCGTTTGGTTTGAGCAGAGATAAAGAACGTCATGAGAGTAGATGTGGCATTGTGTACAAGTGTGGGACATGTCAATGTCCTTATACGACACGTGAGGCAATGCTCACACACTGTCAACGCAAGTCACATGACATCCCAGCAGAGATAATAAAGGCAAGAGAGGACCAGTTAATTGCACAGTAAGTGATTGCTTAACCGTTTTCTTCTTGCAATGCCTACCCAATGTGTTAGCGTCATATACATGTTGCTATTGTTTTTAGTTAAACTTGATATACAGTGATTACTAATTAATAAAATACATTTATTGTATTTCTAACTTAAATATCATTGTTCAAAATAGTAGTACATTTCATTAAGTCCTTATGGATAGAGTGCTTTTTAATAGAATAATCCACATTTGGGATAACATGAATCCCTAAGCTTATTTAGGATTAATTAAATCAACAAAATTATAATTTGATAAATTGTTTGGCTGACGAAAATTAAGACATGTTCTCATTGATATTAATTTTTAACAGGAAAACAAAGAAGGCAAAAAAACGACAGGTGGAGAATAAGATACCTAACACAAGTCCATTTGCAGGACAGCCTCCCCCTAAAGTAATCCTTGTCAACATTCAACCGACACCACCAAGTCTTCCTACAAAACCATCCTTCAAAGTTACACACCACAAACCCATTCTGTGCAAGCCCACTCCGAATATAAACTTGATCCCACTTACAACAGTCACAGTGACTCAGAATAATGTTGAGGTTAACCAAAAGAAAATTAAGGAAAAACCAAACGCTGATTCCAACGGCAATTCAGGAGAAAGCAGTGTTAATACTTGTGATGTGCAGACTAACAAAATTGATATGAATACAAGCATTTGTCAGACCCAGATAGCTAACACACAGACTCCAGCTATTGTGATGGAGACGGGCATACAGACTCATGTTACGATTCCACTCCGAAAGATGACCAATCAACAACGTAATGCTGCACAAACACAGACATCAGGCGATCTTATATTACAGGCAGCCATGGCAACTGCAAATATCCCTATCCATAAGTTGTCAGTCGGGACACAGATGACCCCAAGGACAAAGGTCAGGAGGGCTCTTGGTAAAGGCAGTGTGTGTTCCAGTGAAACACAGACAGTTAACGACCAGACCAGGAAACGGCGACGTCGTAAAGGGCCACTTATTGCAGCACCATTACGAATAGACTCGACATCTCAGACATTGCTAACCAGGCCTAAAGCTTACGTAACCATGACAAGTGATTCAACATGTCAGGTCGAGAACATCAGTATGATGAACACATGTGCACAAACAAACAGGATGGTAGATAATATATGTCAAACTCTATCCACACCTCTTCAGGACATCCCGCACGATGTTCTACAGTACTCCTCAACTCGACCTGAAATTACAATGGGTCAAAACAGCAATGCTTCTGTGAACAGAAATCAGTTTATATCCTCCAACCCCTCTATGAGTACAGACAGACAATCTCAAGCTGTAAGTAAACAGCACAGGAAAGCTGTTTCTATGGGAACTAGCTGTTCTGTAGCTACTGTGCATCTTCCTGGTAATGTGGTAACTGCATCAGAAAGTCCCAGAAATCTGTGGAGTACAGCCAGTAACATCAGTCAAGGAACATCCACCGATCTAGACATTGGGGATGAATTACAGAACATTCTGATTTCCACCTACAGAGATATTTCTGTTGGAACAGATGCAGATGAGATGCAGTCTTCTTCCTATAGTAACTTCATCAAAACAAAGCATCTTCCATCATCTAATTTCAATAATTTTGTCGAGGCATCAACCCAAGTGATGGACAATCAAACATCATCTCCTTCTACTGAGTATAACATCACAGAGAGTGTACTGTGTGGACAGACCAGTAGGGGTAACAACGTCAGTTCAATTACCTCTGACCTTGGACAGTCTAATAGGGGTCTAGATGTTGGTACAGTGACTTCTGACCTTCAGCAGAACATAAGTGATTTTGTTTCACTGACTGACTCTCAAGTTCAGACATTGAGCCCTGCATCAGATCTCGACTCATTGCTACAGTCAACACAAACCAATACTGCTGCCCCAGACACATTAATGGACATGCATACTCAGACCATTAATGATTTTGATGTATTTGATTTGTTGATGAATAATATGGAGACTCAAACCACAGACGACCTTGACCTTGACAACTTTACCTTTACAGATATACAGACACAGACTATGTTTGATTTCCAACAAGTAGATGATCCACTGTCGATTGGCAGTCAATATTCTCAGTCCTCCGCTGGTACACAGACTGCTACTGGAATACCAAACCTGAATGAGGCTACCCAAACGCCTCAGTTAGACTCTGCTTGTCTCACCGATACTCAGACACAAACTCCACTACCAGGCCTATTTGCTTTGACCAATACTCACACACAAACAACTCTAGATGACTTGGCCAATATTTTTGCACAATTTGAGTGAATTATTTTGTTATTAATGTATTTTTAATTTTATCTCAATCTTTAATCATTTATTAATAAAATGTACAAGTTTACAGGTTGATCATAATATATAGTTAAATATTTGCTATTTTTTCATGTATGAAATGAGGCATTCATTTTCTGTTGAATAATAATTGTGAAAATTAAATATTGGGTTCTAATTATTAGGTTCATAATATTAGAAAAGTGGAGTTTTTGTCTACCTACATATATATGAATGTAAATTCATTTTGCCTGACATTTTTCCCACAATTTATGACCAAGTTTTTTTCAACTCTACACAGATCTGATGTGCCATATTCAAGGGTTTACTAATTTATTGACATATATCTAGTATGTTGTTTTAACATTGCATATATGTTTATTATGAAAACAAAATCTCCTAAATATTATTAAAGTTTTTAAATGTTTTGTCAATAGTTATCATATGTTTATCACCAAAAGTAAAGCAAACTTAGAAGAAATCATCATATTTTATTTTTGAAATGCAAATTAATTAAAATGAACCTAAAGGATGTGAGGATGTCTTCTTGAGAGTTGTTTCCCTTGGTAGGCAATAGTTGAGTTCTCGTTGGTGTCAACAGTCACCAACTGTTGTTATAGACTACTGTTCATGGTTTTAGAAATTGTACTTCTCTTTAGTAACTTGTTTTGTTGAACATGTGATGAACAATATTTGAAATACAATCTGGTTATTTATTGAGCACAATTAATTTAGTAAGTTTAGAAAGTTTATTCTATTGTCGTATATCGTGATATTTTTCATTTTATTCAATTTATAGACAGAACTGTTATAATTAAATCATTGATTTAAAAATAATTGTGTGTGTCTTATCTTGTAATTCTAATTACAAAAAAATCTTTTTTATTTTCTTTATAGTTGTATGTAAATCAGCAAGTTGGAATAATATTCTCTAAACGATACATTGCACGGATGGCTGTAAATACATGGTTATAACAATAATCAAGAAGTGGCCAATACAACTTTAACTTGATTTATAATAATTGCCATTTTAAAAGAAAAATCCTTACATGATAAACTATTGATCATACATGTAATACATGTACTACATGTACTTCCAATTTATGCTTTAATCTTTGTTCTATGATTATTATTCTATTGAGAAAAAGACAGACTCCAGCTAGGTCATTCATTTAACGGTTAAATACTCTTGGTATACTTATAATACTGTAACCTTTTATGGAGATCAAGGTTCTTCTGTGAACAAACTTGAAAGCTTTTTATCTCAGAATGTTATGGGCCTTTGGTTTATAGTCTCTTGATTTTCAAGTATTTTAGTATCAAACTTTGTTCCATTAAATATGGTTGTAATTCAGATGGGTATCGAGTGAACAATCTGGTCGATTTTGTACCACTTATACTGGTCTAATAATGAGACCTAAGATTAAGTCAACCAGGTGACTTACTAAAAAGAGGACAACAGATACCAAATGTAATTGTAAAGAACAGACAATACTTTGTCTTTGATGAAAGATAATCATCTTTTATGGAGACTCAGGAACAAAATTCCAGGCATGACTGTCTTAATTTTTTCATGTCATTAAACCATCATATCAAGAACTTAATCTGATTCCAAGGATCAAACAAAATCCAACACTTAGCAAGTTAAAAACAAGTTTTAATAATGTAACTTGATTATTGTTAATAATGCATCAATTACACATATTTCATCTCACCATATATACATGTATATCAGTGCAGTACCCTGAGTTAAAATCATATATATACATATACATATATAATTTTGTTTTATCATTTACAATTAAGTCTTTAAATATAAACAACTTCAAAGGAAAGAGATTAGGTTTGTTCAAAATACTATATGCATTTTTATAGCCATCATCAGAGACTTTATGTGGAAAGATATTTAAGGTAATATGAAACTTTACTGGTACATAAGAATCTATCAACAAACTATTTACCTCTCCTTGCACCAATATGTAGAAGGGGAGATAATCCATAGTAACGGTGGCACAGACAAACATACCCAGGTACATTGTATACGGATATTGAAAGAATATGTTAGACTTTTGTGTTCGATTAGAAGAAAGGGTCTAACTAAATTCCCTTTATAACAATTTCAGGCTCAACATGCATTGTTTCTTTACATTTTTGAGCACTGGGTATATATATTCGATATACCTCTGATACAATTGTAATATTTATCTGTTGTAAAATCTGTTTAAGCTATGGTAACCATTTGTATATGCCTAGTTACACAAGTAAAGAATGTAACTAAATTCAATATCACTATTATACATGACTAGCAGAAATTGGGCTAAACAAGAAGACATGCATCTATCACATAAAGCTGAGATTAATTTAGAATATGTCCAAAACTATTAAATCTACTAGCACTATAGTTAACAACTCTTTATGTGTGAAAGGATTGATATTTGTAAATTGTATGACCGGCCGGTCGTGTGTGAAAGTGGTTTTGTTTAATATAAATAATATTATGTCATCTGTTTTGTAATGCCTAATTGCTGGTGTTATATTTCCGTATTGTTTATTGCCGCTGGTTTCCTGTTGTCATCCGGGTATCTCAATTTGGTTACTTCCTTTACTTTCATTCAATTTGTAACAAGGTATCTTATTGGCTAAATTTGTCCCATTGTGTAATCGCTATATAAACCCGCTGTAGTCCGTGTAACTTCAGTCTGCATTAGCACTGACCTGCTGGTAGGCTCACTCTCTTTGTTGTAAACTTTACACTCATGTTGATTGTTGATATTTAAGCATCTGCGGGTGCAATAAAATACCCTGTACCACAGTTCTGTGTTGTTTACTCTCTGACCACGCTATATCTCTACGGAACCCCGGGTTGAACGACATTGAACCTGGGTACAACGTAACATTACACATAGTAGTGACACTAGTATTCGTAGTGACAGACGAACGTGACTACACTCCTATTACATATGTAATGCATACAGAGTTGTTTGCCCTTGTAATAGGTAGTTCTGTATACCAGTTAAAATCTAATCAAATTAATTAAATTGAAGGTTTCATCACAATGATAGTTAATCCCCCAGATGATTCACCACTGTATATTAATTATTCAGGGTCTTAAAGAGAATGAGCATATTAAATACACAATGTGTAAACTGATCTGAGCATTGTACAAGATTTCTGACAATTAAAATTACTAGCAAGTACAATGTTTAAATGTACCTATAAAGAGCTTGGTACTGTATCTGGTTTTACAGTGTCTATATTTGTAGAATTTTCACTGGTTGTCCATCCTGTTCCTCTAGACTTGTGTTTTGGACTGTTAGATTTTACAGGTAAGATTCCACGGTCTACCATATCACAGATCTGTGCTACCAGAGTGTTGAATGGTGCAGGCTGGTCGGCATAGACATGGTGGCCTGCCCCCTTCACTACCTGTAAAACAATAGGTCTTAATGGTAACAAATGTACCGTAGACACAGTGAAAGTCTTTTTTTATGCAGGTATGATTATATAATCGTAACCTTGGTCAATATACATGTACCACTTGGTTAGAGAGAAATTAATTATCTTTAGCTCTATCGTTTGAGCGTCAGACTAGTATTCCAGAGGTCCCGAGTTTGATCCCTAGCGGAGGCAGTGATTCAATATATTTATTATAAATCCTGCACCCTGTAACTTAACATATAATCCATTTTGTACTGGAAAATAGAATTATTGAAACAACTCTAAACAATGATTTTCTAATGTTAATTGACAGCTAGTACATCCATTCAATTCAACTGAGAGAAAGATCAATGAATGCATATACATGGGAATATTTCATATGAAATCAAGCAACATACAATTTTAATTACTAAATTAGTGTGTTCCACTATAAAAATCCATACATAAGCAACTTCTAAAACACATTAAAAGCACTACATATAAGCATATTGATAAAGGATAAAAAGAAGATAAATAATAGTTAACTTACCTGTACGTCTACATAGCTTGTGTTCCTCAAGTACTTGACGAGGTTACCGGTGTTGCTATCCATCCATGACTTGGCTCCGTAGATCATGGTTATAGGTACATGGTCTGGTATGTTGGTTACTCTATGTATCATTGGCCTCTTAGCCCAACCTATCCCTTTTGTCATTGTCTTAAAGGCTGTCTCTCCACTGTGTTAAATCAATATCAGCTTTATGGTTTTTTTTTATTAGTTATTAGTAATGCATATGTATAATTATCTGGTCGACTGAATTACCATATATGGAACAGACAAAATTCCTATGCGAGTTATTCCCCTTGTAGTCATGCACGTGATTCGTAAGCAAATTGTCAATGGAAAGTGTGATTTATGAATGGAATTCAATTCATTTACTACGCATAGCAACCCATAGTATTTTCAGGGGGCACTGTCTTTAATTTCCCCTGCGAACCACAATTCTGGTGATATAATTTGTAAATGAAATCCATCGTGTGTATTAATAAATTATAAACATTTTCACCGCACGCCAATTTTTGGGAAAACAATAGTGATTTTAAAGGGACGATTCAGTCTAAGAGAACATTAAAATTTGAACATATATCGGAAAAAAACCAATTCTAATTGAAATTAGATCAGTCGGATTTACTGTGATATGCCAGAAAAGCCCATGGTAGTGAAATGCATGTGAAATGTTCAAACTCGCTCGCTGGCCGCAATTACACATTGTGGTCGAACATCTTGTATGCCGCACCCTGTCCCTTGCTCGTAGAGTAATACTACTTTTGTCTAGAACTGCTCAAATTGCTCTGACAGTAGTGTGTTTACCTTATTAGGTGAATTGTCTTGCATAAAAAAACATTTTATCACCTCCACAGTGGTTATGTAGTTCATTTGTTTAACGTGCATGACTTTGGCTTGGATATGGGTACAGCGTACAAATTGTACCTGCTTAATCGTATTGATCAACGATTTGTAATTACAACAGTATCAATTAAAATACTAAACTATGTCTACTATGATGTGGAATTTGTCAATATTTTATGTTATATGTTCCATAAGAAATGTAGAACAATACATGTATGCCATATTTTGCTTCTTGGTTATGTAAAAGAATTAGCCTGCGTGAATTGTCCCTTTAAATCAACATATATTTATATAATAACCTTTATATAATACAGCCAACAAAACAATCAATACGTGTTTATTTTTTCAATTTTAACCTTGAATAAAAATAATTAATCTATTATATTTCATGTATCTCTTCGACTACTGCATGTACTTCAAGTGAAAAGTCGGGCAAGGATGGCTGAAGTCGGTAAAAATGGTGTGAATGTATCCAGTATAATTTCTTATGAAATGGAAAAATAAAATATCTCGTCAAAATCTGTCTGCGTACGAAGAAAATAATTTAAAGTATGGGAATTCTAAAACGTCCTCCCGGCTCACTATGTCCGTGGTTACATTTCCACACAGCCTCGCTTTCAATGCTTTCAAATTTTCTTTACTTTAATAGTAAGAACTGTGAAACTAAGCAGAACTTGACTGTCGAATTAATATGGGAGAACTTTTGGACGGCCAATGAACGCATTTAGACTGGTTTTCTTTGCCCGACTATTCACTTTAATATGCATTATATCGAAATGCCCAAATATTTAGTAATATACATAATACATAACAAAATCTCTCAAATCATTTAAAATTTCTCTCTAAGCCTTCTTTTCTTGCATTTTTAAGTTTCTCATCATATATTTTATATGGCTCGAGAAAGTTATTCAATCTCTTTCTTTAAAACCATATTCTACCATGTGACGTTCTAAATGCACGGAGAATTGCAGTAATTTTTATGGTTATGTGTTACATGAAAATATGTCGTCAAAAGATAAATATATAAATCTAGAGCACGTCTTAGATCGATCTGCTCGATTACTATCGTCTTATGCACAAGTCGTACACGACGTACTGATGTTCTTGGTAGTCAAGACATCTTCATAAACCCCTTCATCTATGAAACGGGTATTTTAGAGAGTAATAAATTCTGCTCATTGGAACCTTTCTGCGTATAGTCTAATTATATAACCTATATACACAGAACCCTGAAGTAGACCCTATTACAACAACATGTAACAGTCGACCAGATCCGTAAAGTGTTGTAGATAAATTTTTAATATATATTTAATGAACAATTTTTTTTTACAATTTAATATTTTGTATATAGGTTATGTACATGTAGAGATAATGATAACCAGAAGTGCATTTTGTTTTATTAGTAATGTAGTTAAAATATTTTTTACTTTCTTTCCAAACTCGTACTGAAACCATCTGAAAATTAGAGTAACTTTTGTAACGTACAGCTAGTATGCACATACAAAGGTACATCTGCCTCTCTAATATACATATGTATGTTTCTAATTATCACAAACTCTTAATTCAAATATCTTTTTGAAAACGTCATATTTCTGAAAAACGACATGTGGTGAATTTATCGTAAAAAATGAAACAAAATACCATAAAAGTAAACGAACAGAAAATCCAAAATAATTTGTGACAAATACATTTTGTTATGTATTTTGTATATTACTTCAACATTTGTTTGTAATTAATTTTGTCTTTGTTACTGGCTTTCTGATTGACCTATTCATTTTTGTCATACCATGATGAAAAAAAATATCTGAGAATGGCGCGGAAATCCGGACATTATCGTGACGTCACAATAGAAACATTGACATTGCGTATTGATTTGGAAAAAATAATCCCTTGGAAAAAATTAATGTAAATGTATTTCATTTTATAAAGTAGCCTGGAAAATTAATTATAAGCAATGAAGTCACTATTTTTTAATTTCATCGGGTTATGAAATAAATTTTGTTTGCAGACTTTTGTGAGAATCCGCTATGCGGATTCACACAGTTTGCAAACAAAATTTCTTTCATACCCCGATGAAATTAAAAATAGTGACTTCAATGCTTAAATGGAGTTTGTTTGTAGATAAAATGAAAGTCTGATAATGTACTGATTGTTTGCATTAGCAGTAATATAAAGCAGTAGATTTACTGTCAGTAAATCATTATTGTTAAATAACGCTGAATTTCCCGAAATCGGCGTGCAGTGGAAATGTTTATATTTGATTAATACACACGATGGATTTCATTTAAAAATTAAATCATCAAAATTGTGGTTCGCAGGGGAAATTAAAGACAGTGTCCCCTGAAAATACTACGCGTTGCTATGTGTAGTAAATGAATCCCATTCATAAATCACACTTTCCATTGACCAATATCCGTACAAATCACGTGCATGAATGACTACAAGGGGAATAACTCTCACAGGAATTTTGTCTGTTCCATATATGGTAATTCAGTCGACCTGATTATATGCGATATTATTTTAATATGTTTGTAACTTTTACAATATAATTACACGCAAAACTTGTGAACACAAAACAATTACTCCTGTTCCATATTCAGTATTGCTTAAATATCTATTACTCAAATGAGTTATGTTAGAAAGGCATAAATCCATGCAGATAAATGCTGACAAGCCCAATACTCAATGTGAGTGTGAATTTTGCTTATTGGAAAAAACTTAAGATGTAGTGCATCAGCCGAGGGATGTCACCATGATAGTGTGTATATAACATAATTAGGTATTACTGCACAATAATTGATGAATCAATGGTAACATGTTATGTTAGCCCTAATACATACACTTATATGCAATATTACTGTATTCGACCCAGTAGGTGCCCCCCATCCATTTTGAGGCATCAATTTCACTCGGTACCTTGAATTAAATTAATTCACAACAAAAATATGAAAACATTCTATCATGTTTTTCCAGGATAAAAACCTGTATGTCAAATTAACAGGTTACAAATTTACTACTGTTACTTACCTTGGTGTTTGTGCATTACAATGGTAAATGTAATCAAATATTGTTTCATCTTCATCTTCATCTGAAAATCGCAATTTCAAATCAGGTCGAAAGTTCCTAACTAGACTTTTACCTGAAACACATAATAACAGTCATTGTAAAGTATACAAACTTTTAAGTGTTAATTGATACCTTTTTCAGGCAGTGTGAGCATGCCCACTAGCAAATCATGAATGCATGGTATGACTAAGCATGTAATCTGTCAAAAACGATCAATCCTTCTGTCTATAATTACACCAATTCTCGATAAGCCAGGGGTTACTATCACTGACATAATATCCACCCTGGCCTGAAATATCTCATATATAAATCTGGAGGCAATTCAGGAGAAAAAACTGACTACATCACAGGCTTGCAGAGATTTCCCTTCAAGATTAAAGACAGTAATGCACGACTTCAAAGCAACAACGTCAACCACAGTGTACTGTTATTTAAGGATTAACTTGAATAGATTTTTTATGTTATGGAGATATAACAAGAGAATACTCTAAATAAACCGTGAAGCAGTTATGATGAAAGTACACTCAGATTTCTGTGTCATATAGATCTCCATAACATAATAAATCTATTCAAATTAATCCTTATAATTCAATTTACTAGATGTGGTCTCTTCAATATTCAAAATTCATTTAGGAACTCTTTTGTCTCTGAAATCATTACGCTGGCCCGTTATCTGTTTATCTCAGTCAATTAGAAGTGGCATAAAAAATGGAGAGGCCATTTCTTCCTCAATTGGTTAATAAAGTAAATTTTCAAACCAATGAAAATAATCATTATATACAAGCAAAATTGAATTTTATAAAAATATAGATCTGTATTTTCTGTAGCCTTCATTTTTAATATATGAGATAGTCCAAGGGTGGACAACATCAGTAATAATAAATCCTGGAGTATTGTGGATAAACTATGCCAAACTTGACGTAACATTCCCAGGTTGATTGACCCATATCTATCTGGTAACAATATTTTAAAACATTTATAACCCCAAAATTGTTAATTAATCAATGTAGCCTTTAATTATAAGAAAAGTATTGGTTCAAATTTGTTCAAAATTGATTGATATACATGTACATGGTACCGTGTACTTAAAATTTGTCTTCCTTTAAATTTGTAAAAGAGATGATCAATTCACATCAATGAAAAACCTTATCCTGCTAAGGTACTTGTCTTTGAGGATTTTCATAGAAACTGATCTGTGTAAAGGGATGTAACTATTTAGCAACATTACTATGACATAAACCATTTTTAAAATATTTTTGTTATTTAGGTGATTACTGTTGATGATGGTGGGCTAAAAAAATAAACTAAATATGAGGTTTCCAGATAGTCACAAGTGTTTATTTTTAGTTTTATAGCGAAGAATAGTATCATTTTACAACATTTATGTAGATCTGTATGCATCGTCACTCACCCATTGGCCCAGCTACACGTATGGCAGCTAGTGGATTAAAAGGCGACATTATTGCTATAGAAGCCTTTATCCAGAAAGGCAGTTTCCGTCTCTGATGCTCGGGAGGTTGTTCTGGAAAGCCCCATGGATCTACAAGCACCAAGTGTTTAACACATTCTGGGTATTTGATGGCAAAAGAAGAAGCTAGATAACCACCAAAACTATGTCCAAGTAGTATGAAGCTGTCCAGTTTCATTTCTTTTCGCCATTCTTCCATAGAATCTACAAATTGCATCTCTGCCATGGCTGCATTTTTGCTGAAGGTTGGTCTGGCACTTTGACCAAAACCTAACACATCAAAAGCATACACTGGTGCATTCTTTGCTAAAGAGTTTAAGTTTTGTGACCAGAGGCCTATGCCGCCACCAAATCCATGAACCAGGACTATGGGAGTAACGCTGGTCTTCTCTGTTTTCCCAGCATCCTCATTAACAGAAATAGTCCATATCCTATGCTGAGTCCGGGGTAAAATGACAAACCGCCTGTTGATGGCATGCTTTACACCTGTGAAAAAAAAAATCACATTCTTTCATTTTTAAAATTAATGTAGAGCTCTTCTATTTAAATATCGAGGTGGGTCCCAAAATACACATAATTATTTCATTAATTCCAGATTACCAGGTAACTAGCTCATAATAAATGTTTCTCTAGGACAGCAGACAAAAATCATCTTGCCGGAAATCTTGTGGATAAGTCACTAATATTAATACTATTCCTAAATGAGGTAAGCAATAATAATTCATATAACATACAATTGAAAATTTCTGTTTGTTTTTCTTTCATATTGAATACCTGTGTATCAATAGTTAGTCTGCTGAGGTGCCTTAATTTATCATTACATCTAGTTTTTTCTCTTTTTTTTTTCTTTTGCCTTATATATATATATACATTAAGTACAACAAAAGCCATATATATATATATATTTATTATATGACTGGTGTTTTTGCTGTATTTTGATTGGCCGATACGTTTCTCAGAAGTATTCATCAACTGCGCTATCAACCCCGAAATCGGCGGCAAAAGGCACGCGAGGTTACTGGACTCAGTCCAGATACCTCTCGTGAGTCCAGTAACCTGTGTCAAAAATAGATCGAGGGGAACTCCCTTTAGATGTGACGTCATAACCACTTTTGACGTCGAGTTGTACCCAAATATAGCGTTACGGGAGTTTCCTTATTCAAAGACGTCGGATTAATCTATTGTGACGTCATTATAAATAGTCGGCAACATATTTGGCGGAAGGCAGCAAGTTTTGTAAAAGGAACATTTGCAAATATCATCCTGTTTATTGTAGTTAAGTCTTTTTTAAGAACCGGTTTAATATCCTGTAAATGTCATATAAGTAACCTACGGTGTCGGGATATATCACTTACTCGGGTTGATAACTCACCGCATCCACCTGAAAATAGGTCGATAATTGTATAATATATATATATATATATATATAGGCAGGTTTAGCGGACTAATCAAAAGTATACTTACACTGCAAAAGTTTATTTTCTGCTTGAGCAATCTGCGCCATTGAAGTTGGTTTCCATGATATCCAATTACTTGGAGCAAACCATCCTAGCCTGAAATATTAATTTATGTTTCTAAAGTTGTTTAATTAGTTTCAAAATGGAAAATAAGCTTCTGTTATATACATATAGATACATTTATCTTCATAAATTATATTTATCACACTAGCCATTTCGCCTGGGGAAGAAGGGACTTTCTATAATTGTGAGCTGGTAAGTTATGAACCAAATCTTAATGTGATATTCCAGTGTGAATTTGTGAAAGGACTTTTTTGTATTTAATACACTGTATAATGAAATTGTTATATCACATAAAACATATAATATACTACTGACATATATGTAGGTCTAGCTAGCCGGAGGAGATAATTATAAAAACCATTACATGCATGTATATAAATGTACACCCATTTATAGATATCAGGGATATACACATCTCAAATTTCTTATATTAACCTAGCTATCATGTCAAACTGCATGGGGATAAGGAACCTGCAAACCATTTGGTCAATTAAATCCTGGTACAAGTGTAACAGGAGAAGATAAAATGTAGCAGTCATTATACTTGGGCTCAAACACAGGGCCTCCAAACACTAGAGAAATTAGGAGGCTCTACCATTACACTACCTGGATGCAACCGCCAAACAAAAGTTGATCCAGCTACTGTATATATATATATATGAATGTATTAGTCCAACTACTGTACATGTATACTTGAATGTATTAGTCTAGCTACTGAACTCGGTGAACATTTATACATGAATGTATAAGTCCATGCAGTTACTGTACATGTATACATGATTGTATAAGTCCAGTTACTGTACATGTATACATGAATGTATAAGTCCAGTTACTGTACATGTATACATGAATGTATTAGTCAACCTAGACTGTACATGTATACAATTGTATTAGTAAAGCTACTGTACATGTATACATGAATGTATAAGTCCAGTTACTGTACATGTATACATGAATGTATTAGTCCAGCTACTGTACATGTATACATGAATGTATTAGTCTGGTACCATTTAATACACTCCTTCCTCCTTACTCAAATTAAAGTATTTGCCATCAAAGACAAAAGCAACCCTTTAATAGGTTGCCACACACACGTTTGTAAGAGCATTAGGAGAAGAGAAAATGTATCGACCAGACTCATGGGCTTCAATTAAACTCAAGATACTGATGCTGTACAGATTAACAAGTGCTATATACCCGACAATGATTATTAACCATTTAGACTTGCCACTAAATCGATTTTTGGCGAGGGTCACCTCGCCATTGTGATCGTGGTTGCAAAATTCTCTTACAGTCAATTTCCTCAATATGATTGGCTTAGAAATTGCTCGCAGATACTAGCGCTCCTAGCGGCAGTGTATTCAACAACTTTGATTTTACTGGGAATTTTAAATAGCAAATTTTGAATATGAAAGTTACTGAAATAAACGTGTCTGTAACGTTGAAATAGGAGTAGTATATTACGGCTTTCATATCCTTACTATATACACTATCCAAAAGATCTTCTGTTTGAAAATTTTCACCTGAATTGTTTACAAAGTAGACTTTTCGTCCCCAAAATGGTGTTTACAATGAATGAAGACGTTTCGTCCCAAAAATGCTTCGCTCCGAAGCTGGTTCCCCCCAGACGTTTACTCCCTATTAGTGACAGTTATCCCGCAACGGAAAAAAATGAAATCAATATTTCACCTCGAACATCAAAACTGATACCATAATGAATTTTGTAATTTGAATCAAATTTGTCTCGGAGCAAATAAATTTCATGGCGAAATGGATATGCATTTATCACGGCTGTGTTATGGCACATGGCCTTCATCCGGAACTCCTCGGGGAATAGATTCTCCAGATAATACATGATTCAAGCAGTTACTATATATATAAGGTTGTGTGAATATTTAGAGGAGTACTGTAAACTAATTACATGTATTTACTGTTTTAAATCTTGAAACAAACCAAGATGTTTGATGTGCTCTTTTACCATTTGGCCATTTAAAGCTCATACATTACAAATGTAGTACATGCAATATATGTACATGTACAAATAAACCACACTACATCAGAACAATATATACATAGACTCTCTAATATTTTTGACTACATGTTATTTCTAAAAGGCCATCGATGCATGAAAATGTATTTTGTATCTATACATGCATGTATCGGTGTAGAAGGAGAGGAGAAAATGTATCGGCAAGACTGGAATTCGAACCTGGGACCCTCCGAACACTAGCCGAGCTGAGTGCTCTAAAGACTGAGCTACTTGCATGGTCACCCATGATCGACCCAGTTCAATTCCGCTACACTTTATTGTACTATAGCTAGTACAAAATGTACAAAGCACATATCAGCATATTAGAAGAAATAGACAGAACCATATATACATATATATTATATGTTTCTGAAATAGGTGACCTGACCACAGGTCACAGTGACACATGTAGGTCATGTCAAGAGAAGTCAGAACGACACGACCTACATTCAACAGCAGTAGACAGAGTCTATTGTACAAACCCTGTATCGATCAGTCCTCCCTAAGTTACTACATGTACATTGTAAGTGTTAAATAGCTCGTGTAGGATTCGATCAATTTCAGTTTACGTCATATCATCTTATACCAATATGAAGGTATCATCAGACATCAACAGAAGATACGTATAAAAAATTGCTATTTTTAGCCACTGTTTACTGTACCAAACTTTTGAAATCGGACGTGGACATGGTGATATGTCGACAATCATTAGTCCTGACTTATATTCCGTTTATATTTCATATACTCACACTAAACCAAGGGTGTGCATCAAAGCGTCTAGATACGATCGAAATACTGTCACCAAAAACCTACAGGGCATGTTCGAAGTCGCTGGAGGACATCACCGCATATCGTGTCCTCCTTTTTCAACTAAAACAAGATAACCATTCGGAACATTTCTAAAATGTTAATGGTTCAAAGCACAAAAGTTCCGAAAGGTAGCACAACCTGACTAATACAGTCGCAATCGTAGATAAGTCGGTTTACGCAGCACATGTCTCGGGCTGACGTCAAACAGCTGGGCCGTTTTCGTTTATTCGGAACAACCGGTTCGACCGTTGGTTAAAGTCATTATTTCAAGTATAAAACCTGACGGACCTGCAGTTTTTGATACAGGCCTGCGAGGGCTTTGTCAAGGCTCGTCTGAAAACAATATAAAATCACCAGGTCCGTCTTAAATTAATAAACGAACAACTAGGTCCAACCAGTCAAACCGTATAATCGAAAACGGCCCAAGTCATCATTTTTAAAAATAGTATCTATACATAATCTGATAAAGTATGCCTCTGATTTTGGTGTATGAAATTTAAGAATCGGTCGGAAAATAAGGAAGAAATCGTTAATTAAATATTTAAATAGTAAATTAATATATGAATGTCGCTGAGAAAGTTGGTCGCTGAGCCACCAAAGTTAGCTAGCTTTAGATCACACTCATCGACCAGTGGGCTGATCTTGTAACTGACCATTGTGACGTCACTAATTATAATTAGCCTACTGAATGAATGAGCTTATTGAAGTTTGAAATCGAGACGATCGGAATAAAAAAGTTCATAAAATGTAAAAATAAAAACACTTAAATTGTGGAACCTTTAGGCCGGGACACTCTTATATTAGCTTATCATATCATACTTCTTATTCCCATGCGTATTCGCGTTCGCGGGTTTGTATCCGCGTCCGTACACACATGACACGCGAAGAGAAAATGGCATGATGATTTAAAGTATATAATATGGCCATACTTTATTATGAAACCTTTTAACGTGTGCATCAATATTCATACAAAGTTTAGCAAAGATCACGCAAGTTTTTATTGCAGACTTTTCTCATTTTTTTTGGCTAAAATGATATTATTGTAAATTTCTTTCTGAAATATACTTTTCATTAACAAAACATCTTAATCATAAACATCATAATATTTATATTTCTATATTTATTAGAAGATTATCTTCAAAAGACCAAATGTTTTAAACGGTCATAACAAAAACTTTTAAGAATTACCGAAATCACACGTAAGGCTTGTATAACGCCTTCTGATTAAATATATGTCAAAAATTCACGAGGTTAACTTAACGCATCCTGTTTTCAATACTCCATTAGAGAAAAGTTTGAATCTTTGGACAAACACCTGCCTAGTATCGAACAAGAAGAGGGTTGGTGGAGGGAAGCACAACAGGAAAAGAACAAACAATACGATCAACAACAAGCCATGATTATCTATTTGCAAGTTCGAATGCCACATATGATGCTGACCGACAACCTGCAAAATTAACAAACAAGGAATTCGAAGCAGACAGAAAGACTGTAAAAAGAGACGGTACAAAGGCATACAGGAAGATTGCCAAACTAGAGAAAACAATTCTAACGCCCTTTCAGCAGTTGGTGGTGATAAATGAACTGTAAAACAAATACAGAAAGACTAGAGAGAGACAACAGAGCGAAACAAAAACAAACAGAAAGTAGTTCGCCAAGTGGCAATACAAAAAAGCTTTTGAAGGGACATAAAGTAGATAGGAAGATATGTTCTGGTTGAAACAAGAGGCCCAGAGGGCATGTATCGTTCAACTGGTTTGTTATGGCAATTTATGTTCTGAATACACGATTATTTTTTCTTTTCAGAAGGAATTTAAAGATGGCCTCTAAATTCCCTGTTGGGCCCGACTCCTTCTGCTCCAGGGGGTCAGTACCAAATTTTTTTCAAACTCTGTTTCCATTCCTCAGAGGATGTTTCGGACCAAATTGGGTTATAATCCATGGAGAACTCTATGACTACATAGTAGCGATTTAAAGGAGTTACCTCTATTTCCATTTTGGCGGGGCCTTCCTGCCCACGGGGGACCAGAGCGAAAATTTATACAAACTCTGTTCTCCTTCCCCAGGGGATGTTTCTGGTCAAATTTGGTTATAGTCCATGCAGAACTCTATGACTAGTAGCGTTTTAAAGGATTTACCTCTATTTCCCTTATAAGGCCCCGTACCTCCTGCCCCGGGGGACCAGAGCCAACATTTTATATAAACTCTGTTCGCCTTCGCGCCAGACTGTTTCTGGTCACATTATACTGACAGCGGGTGAACCAGTCGCCCCACTCCCTGGAGACTTTGGTGTGTCTAGACCAGGGGACAGAACCAGAGCCTTCCTCACAGGAAGGCTCTGGGCACATCAAAGTTTAATAGTGGTAGTTTCTGCTCCTACTTAGCGCTCAGCAAACAAAGAGTGGGGCGACTGGTTCGCCCGTTGTCAGTATAATGTGACCGCGTGGGGTGTGTTGCTTGGTGTCATCGGAGGCATGCTTCAGTGATATATCACAATAAAAAGGACAACAGTTCCACTATACAAGAAAACACACCACGAACATACCGCAGTCTCCTAAACACGCACAAAGCACTTCACACAAGCTACACATTGCATACATGGGAGGCCGTCCTTACATGACCCCGACTGTTATAGGACGTTAGAATAATCAAACAAAGAAATGTTTTAGCCTATCTGACTCCTGTGACCTTGAATGAAGATCAAGGTCATTCATTTGAACAAACTTGGTAGCCCTTCATCCCAGCATGCTGAAGGCCCAACATGCTTAGCACTCAGCATACATTGAGTGGGACGACTGGTTCGGCCGTTGTCAGTATAATGTGACCGGGTGGGGTGTGTTGCTTGGTGTCATCGGTGGCATGCTTCAGTTATGTAGCACTATAAAAAGGGCAACAGTTCCACTATACAAGAGGACACAACATGAACATACCGTAGTCTCCCAAAACACGCACCTCGCACAACATACACGCAGCACACCACATACATAGGAGACCGTCCTTACATGACCATAGCTGTTAATAGGACGTTAATTAATCAAACAAACAAACAAAGCTTTTCGGTAATCGAGAAGAAGTCGTTTAAATGAAAATTTTACGCTATGTGCACGACGACGGACGGTGCATGATGACAATAAGTCATCCTGATCCTTCGGGTCAGATGACTTAAAAGGGCATCAAGTCCACTTTACAAGAAGATACAACAGAACATACTGCAGTCTCCAAAAACACGTACCTCATACTTCACACGCTTGTTATGTAAGGACGGCCTCCCATGTATGCAGTGTGTTCCGTGAATTAAGTGCGGTGTCTTCTTGTATATCTTCATTCTTGTATAGTGGAACTGCTGACTTTTTATAGTGTTATATCACTGAACCATGTCACCGAAGACACCAAGCAACACATCCCACCTTATATTATACACATTATACCGATAGGCAAACCAGTCGCCCCAATCCCTTAATGCTGAGCCCGAGGCAGGAGCAGAAACTACCACTTTTATAAACTATGGCGTGTCTCTGCCTGACCACGGGACAGAACCCAAAGCCTTCCTCACATGTTCGACCGCTCAACAGATGGTCAAAGGTGAGGTGGTGGCAAGGGAGACGTTAGGAACAGAAAAGAATAGATAATAAATTTAGTCTCCTTTTATGTTCATGTTATAGGGGCAGCAGATACATTTCTTAAGCGGTACCTGCAGGGCTAGTGTTGGTAAGGAAAGACGAATGTGGAAATGCCGACAGTGATTATACCTCTTCGCACTTCGACATTCATTTATCCCCGTAAAACCTAGAGGGATATGACCTTCAGTCGGTCAGAGAGACAGATTCGGCATTAAAGCATGCTATTTTTGGTTCAAGGAGACCTTTCTGAAACGCATTGGCCCGGCAACGCCAGTTACAGCAACTTGTTCATGACGGCTATGGTTCACACAATATTGTGGAATTCTTGCAATCACCATGAAGATGATATTGTCATACTTAAGACTTTAGGAAATAAAACGTAAAAGTAGGAAAGAAAACATAAGATCCTAAATTTAGTCGTCTTTAACATCATTCACTTGGGGCAGCAGGTAGTATTCTTAAACCTAAAACCCCTTAAACATATCGCATTGTCATCATCGAGTTAGCATACTGAACATACAGTTTTGTCTTCGGCGGCATGCTTCAGTGATATAGCACTATAAAAATGCAACAGTTCCACTATACAAGAAGACACAACACGAACATATATCGCAGTCTTCCAAAACACGCACCTCGCACTTCACACACGCTGCATACTGCATACTTGGAAAGCCGTCCTTACTATTGCTGGAACGGTTAGTAAAATGCCAACCGAATAACCGTACAGTTTTTGTAGCTGTTTAAGTATCTTTACAGTCGTACATCGATGCCATGAATTTGTCATACTTTGTCTTGATTCCATAACAGGGCCGTGGTTAAACTTTGAAATGTACTCGTCCGTCCGACAAGTGCTTCATTAAAATCTACTCGTCTTGAAGACCTTTTCACTTGCCCGCAATATTTTTCAGATAAATAAGTATATGTGACTTTATATTATTATGTACTGTTTAGATGTAACTAATTGATTGTCAGAATTGTGTTAATGCAGAAATAAAGATGGAATTCTGAAAATGTTTATCATTTATTTTCATTTTAATTTACTCGTTCTCCACATCATCATCATCACTAGCCCTAGTAGGTAACTGTGGGAGTTGGAGATTGGTTCCACTTGCCACCTCCAAAGAAGTGTTTTTAACAGATTTTGAACTTGGTCCTGCTCTTGGTTTTTTTTTAACTATATGTCTCTTTGTTTTGGATTGCATCATCCAATATGCAATGGCAGGATCAGGATCAAAATCTGTCAAGTGGTACTATATCAACAAAATCAGTGGTTAAAATTCCATCAGAGACATATCTTACAAACACAGTCTCTTGTTCAATAACATCACTATCAGTCGAGCCATCAGACAAAACACACATAAACCTACTACCATTCAAATGATCTTGTATCTTTTTTTGTCTCAACATCTGCAATTATTTCTATAAATTCCTTACATTTGTCTCTGTTTTTATACTGATTACCAAGGTCCACACCATTTTTTTCTTGCAGCTGGCATAAATGTTCAAACTTAGAGAATGTGTCCTGTTTTCCAACATATAAGGCGGTGTTAAAAAAGGTTTCTCATTTTTCCCTGTGAGGCATCATCAATTTTTTTTGTCATGTCTACAATTAAGTTTGGTAGCGGCCGTGGTGTTTCAGCGGTTGCATTCCGGCTTTTCCAAGTATCACTACACCTCCTGTGCATCTTCGACATTGCATGCGTATTTAACGAGTCTTCGCGCTATCGACCGTTCGATCTACAGTCAACATATAAGTTTGATTTCACACTTGCAGTACATGTTATCGTTGATTTCATCATGGACAACCCTTGGATAAAACTTGACCCATGATGTTTGAAATGTTCTAACACGTGTTTCGTCACACTTTTTGTTCTTGATTTTTACATGATCAGCGTCGTCATCGTCTCTTTCTCGTTTTCTATTTGTCATACATGTAGCATTCGTTTCTTTTTCGTGTGCATCTGAATGATTAAATTACCGATTCAGAATAACACGAGTAGCAGACGGTTTTACAAGAAAGCCGACATAAAATCATAATTACAAAATAATTTTGTATGAAAGTGTTGTAAAAAAGACATATTTTAAAAGGTCGGTATTTTAACTTACTTTCAAGTTTAGTGGGTGTTTTATTTTTAGCACCATTGTCTTCGTGTGGGCTTTTTTTGCGTCGGACGTCGAAAAAAACTGCAGAAGATTTCGCTGCGACATCTTGTTATTAGATATACCTCTAGATTATTCATTACGGTATCAAGAGACCTCGGATTTTTCCATGTTTCAATTTTGTACACACGCATGCGCATTGAAAACGAAAGTCTGGGATTTCCAAGAATGATGCAGTAAGCGAAAGCCTATCATTTTTGCGTCGTATTTCGAAGAAACCGTTACGAAAGTCAGACCTACATAAATAGCGAGAAACGATACACAGATTGTAGTTATATAATTAAGATGTAGGTCATATAGACGGTGTCAGAATTTTTTACTCGTCCGACGGACAAGCGTGTTGTCAAAATTCACTCGTCCGATGGCGAAATCCACTCGTCTAGACGAGCGCACGAGCACATTTCCCCAGCCCTGCATAACAATTGTTCATTTCTTTTAGGAATCACTCATTTAACACAAAGAATTATTACTTTGAATTAGATTTATTTTGTTTGTTTTCAATAAAACCATGACGGGGAATGGAAATCTGTGTAAACACTTACTATGTCAAAATAGGCCTACTTCCTGCACATGGTTTCTTTTGCATACGGCACTTGTGCACATCACACTCACTGGAACGTTTGCATAGAAGCCAAGTGACGACCCAGTTTCCAATAACAACACTGTTGTCGTAACACTTTTAATTTCATTGCAAAATTGCGCTTCTGAAAGCATATATACTATACTATAGGTGAAGGCGATCGTAAGTACAAGAATTTCATTACTTTAATGAGTATTTTTGCCGTACAAAATGTATATGGCCGTTATAGGATAGCTAAAATGCTAACCGGATACAAGCTGAAACCGAACCGTGAACCGGATATCCGGTTACCCGTTCTAGCACTAGTCCTTACACGACCCTGGCTGTTAATAGGACGTTAAAATAAGCAAACTCCTTCTGAGCCCAGACTGAGACAGGGGCATGCTCCATCTGAAAACTATTCTCGTCTGCATTTCAGATACTGTCAGGATAGTGGGCCAGCCCTAATGATATCAGCATGGCGGAAAGAAGGCCTTGGAAGTATTTTCCAAGTCCCCCTATTCATCATAGAGCAAGTGGAGAGCTTATCTGGCTTCCCGATGACAAGTTCTGGGTGTCGTTTCCACCATATGTACCCTGCCAAAGGTAGTAATGGTGGTGTAAGGTGAATTACTTTTGTAACTGAAGATAAATAATAATTCGTCTGCTCCTATTTTGATAGAAAAATACCATTCGTCTGCGATGTAGCATCTGTAAATGTATTTGAAAAATCTTTTCAGCAACTTTGCCTTACACATCTTTCTGCACGGAAACACATATTTTAGTTAACCCTATGGGTATCAAATAACAATCGATATCAACAGTTGACGCGCAGACAACGGAACAATGTTCATGTCGCTGTGAAAATGCTTCTTTTTAGGCTATTTTCTCTTCTTTTTCTTTTGTATATGAGAGAAAAAGAATCATTCCCTATCTATGAGGGTGCGACAACAAAATAAGAATCCTCGGGGTAATTCCTGAATGTCAAACCCTCGGCAAGCCTCGGGTTGAACATTCGTGAATTACCCCTCGGGTTGTGATTTCGTTGTCGCACCATCTAGATAGGGAAAGATTCTATTAATCACTCTTGTTGAATAATGTCCTATCAATAGTCAGGGGTGATTTAGGACAGTCTCCCATATGTGGGAAATGTGTGAATGAATGTGTATTTTGGATGCTGTGGAATATTTGTCGTTTATATCGTGATATCTCACTGAAACTTCCAATGAAGCAGCAATCACTTACTCTTCTGGCGCATTGATTAGTGACTGTTTTCAAATGCCTTTTTTGGAAATATTTCCGTAGATAGTTACTTTTATATATATTATGGCCAATTTCTGTTCAGTCATATGATTCAAACGTATATGTATTAGACGGATTTCGTAGATGAAACACTGAAGTTTTCAGTTCTTGCAGAGCAATGGTGAAAATATGTGTTATAGTCTTTCAAGGTTTTACTGCAAAAAAGGAAACATTACGTATTTGTAATTACAGATGTATTTTGTTAACCAAACACACGTATATTGATGATGTTGATCTAATTCCACCATATGCTATTTTTATCATCTTTAATTTTGTTTTATATAAATTAAAGATGTCATGATGAATGTGTAATTGAGCATACACGACCAATTGCTATGAATAGTGCATCCGTAGACAGGGGCCCTGAGCGTTAGAACCTAGATTAATTCACCGGAATCTGAGTGAGGAATTTGGAATTCTGGGGAAATGTCCAGTTCAACAATTGTCTCATCATTGTCCTCATCACTTAAACTTTTGTTTTCCGGTGAAGAGTCTAAGGATGAATGATGAGCTATTAATCTATCCCGTTCACGCTGTTCCTCGGATGACATACTGATTGTCCGAACGATGCCGGACTTACTATCCACTATGTTTGGATGTGGCCGGTGAATTGAAGAAGTATCCGCACTGTCAAAATTATCTATGTACTTGGCGATGTATGAAGGACAGCCTCGAGGGTCGTGTTTACTCTGTTCTCCAGGGCAATTCCAAAACTCAGCTTGGGACTTTGATAAGGGTTTGTGTTTGTTTAGCCGTATTTCTTCCATCAGCCAGTCTGTGAATTCATCGTCAAAATAATTTTGAAACATTTTTAAGTATTTGTCTTTAGAGCGCACTAACTTCATTTTTGCGACAGTGTTCGGGTGAAGGAAAACTTTGATAGCTTTCCAAACTCCTTGGAATACTGGGCTATGGTTGAGGCAGATAACAAGTCCGAGACGTTCCGGGTAGTGGTTCGACATCACTTGTGTCACCCCATAACCCAACTTCGGGTTACACGCTGTTAGCGTCATACCTGTATAAATATTTAATACGAAATGTTAAGTATCGATACACAAAATCAAACTTTTCTTTCTTCAAAATATCAATTTCAATACAATCCTTTTCATGCGTATTTTAAGCACTGTTCTAGGTTTTAATGGGTTATAGCACTTAAATAAACAGAATTGTTATAATATAATAATTTAACATTTTAAAATACGTTGTTTTAAAGGCGTTTAACGTAACCGTGTCTAAATAAAAGAAACATTACATCTTTTATCGTAAAAGGCGACTAAATTAAGGATCTCATCTTTCCTCTTCATAACTGACTTTATCTTTCCTAATGCCTCCTTTGGCACCGCCTCACTTTTAGCCTAGAGTTGAGCGTTCGCACCTGTGATATTAGCTCTTGGTTCTGTCCCCTGGCCGAGACACCACAAACTCTATAAAAGTAGTATTTATCTGCTCCTGCTTGGCGCTCAGCAAACAGAGGGTAGGACGACTGGTTCGCCCGTTGTCAGTATAATGTGACCAGGTGGGATGTGTTGCTTGGTGTCTTCGGCGGCATGCTTCAGTGACATAGCACTATAAAAAGGGCAACAGTTCCACTATACAAGAAGACACAACACGAAAATACCGCAGTCTTCCAAAACACGCACCTCGCACTTCACACACGCTACACAGTGCATATATAGGAGGCCGTCTTTTCATAACCCTGGCTATTAATAGGACGTTAAAATATTCAAACAAACAAGAAAAACGTAACCCGTAATTTTTTTCAGGTGTATTCTTATGTTTGTTGACGTTACTGGAAATAAGCAATAACATATGTTACAGCAACTGACCTTTCAAGTCCAAAGTGTTGTCTTGTTTTCATGCATGGCAGAATGTTGTGAGTGCTACATTAACTCGAACGTACAGCTGCCATCCAGTGATTATATATAAAAATCAGTAGGACGCATTGTGTACAGCCGTCAAATACAGATTTTACACAACCTACTTGGTGATTGTTCCTTGCCCTATCGTGTACAAATCCATTCGACCACAAACATCTTATTCTATACACTGTATATGTTCTTTACAAATACTGTCTTATAAAGAAAGTTTATAATTTAACAAATCTTAATAAAAAATATTTCCATTTTTAAGCAGCAGAGAAGTGTGCTTTACACAACATTTAACATTATACAGTACATGCAAATGAATTTGGTCTTGTGTTTTATTTACGTCCTTATAGCTTACGGTGTGTATCGGCCATGGGACAGAACCCAGAGCCTTCCTCACAGGTGCGAGCGCTAAACTTAACAAAAGTAAAGGGAGAGAAGTTATTACGAAAAGAAAGAATTCTTATTTTAGTTGCCTTATACGCAATAGGGGCAGCAAAAATAATATACTATAAGATTTGAATTTGTTCGGTTTGGATTCGCTTAACTTATTTCGTCACTTTATGAACTATACTATACTGGGACCCTACCAGTAATCTTGAAGGAACGGTAGTCGTGATGTGGGAAAAATAATTGGTTGCATCACATGAAACACATTATTTCCACATGAAGAAAACAACACCATTATTAAGTATTCGTCAACAGATCCGAGCATTCGAAAGTCTGGACGCACATAATATGCACACCATCACGACTACTGGTTGGGTCCCAATTCAGATCGTCCTCTTCTACATGCGATTTGTCCCATATTGTGAGCGTGTTTGTGTCTTGGGATGCCATTATATGTTAATTTAGGGCAATCTGAACAAGTGACTTACGTTGGCAGAAAGTTATTGTTACCTGAGCAATCGATGATCCATACCCAAGTACTGATACCTAACCCCATGGTCCGCTTAGCGTTCTCTATGAGGTAGGTGCAGTGAGTGACGGAGTCTTCTACTGTGTTTTTATGTGTAGACGCCTGAGCAAAGCTTGAATAAATCACAGGCCTGCCACTCTCGTCAAATCCTACTTGTCTCTGTATAATCAAATTGGAAAACAAATAAATGATGTTATTGTGCAAGATGCCAGGCTGTCGTGAACATGTCTTAAATAATAATCCATGTTGATTTCTTGTAGAATTTTAACCAATTACACGAACAAGAAAATCATTTTCACGCTTGCACAAGAATATTTTATAGTAATTTTTATTGTTCAAAGGTTGGTTATGTGTTGTGATGTGTGAATTTCTATGTTTTGGGAGACTACGGTATGTTGTGTTGTCTCCTTGTGATACTTGGACCCTTGTTATCACAATGAAGCATACCACCGAAGATACCACGCGGCGGTTTATATTGCGTTTTATTTCGTTGCTCATTAGGTACATGTAGTATATTCGTGAAAATTATACGTTGCTATACATTGTTACACAATGTTCAAAGTGACGCATTCCGATCACGTCATATTGTTTACTAGTTCTACAGTGTGTTTTTTCTTGCTGATACGAATACGATTACAGAAACATCCAATAATCTGACACAGAAAAATATTTAGCAAAATGCATCAAGTTGAGCTTAAATATGCTTGATGTTTTATTCTGTCAGTGCATTCGTCATTGCATCCTATATTGGGCGTCATGGCAACGATAGACTGGATCGCTTTACCATTGCATTCCAGTAGTAAATATCGAATGTCCTTCGACTAAATTTGGGATATCATTATTTCTCTTCATCCTAACTGACTTTGTTCTTCATAACTTCTCCCTGGACACCGCCTCACATTTTCCTTCTGATGAGCGCTCGGCCCCTGCGAGGTACAAACTCTGGGTTCTGTCCCCTAGCCTTGACACAGCAAAGTCTATTAACGTGATTGTGTCTGCTTAGCACTCTTCACCGGGAGTGGGACGACTGGTTTTCACTTTGTGATAGGATGGGGTGTGCTGCTTGATGTCGTCGGTGGTATGCTTCATTGATATAGCACTATAAAAGGGCAAGAGTTGCACTATACAAGAAGACACAATACGAATATATCGCGGTCTCCCAGAACACGCACCGCGCTAGTCAAAGTTGCTACACAACGCATAGATTGGAGGCCGTCCTTACATGACCCTGCTGTTAATATGACGTAAATTTAATCAAACAAATCCTGGAATATCGAGGATGCCTTCATATAATAATTAACGTTGTAGGACAGTTTGGAATAAAATAGTGAAAATACTAAGGCATGTTCCCAATTGCACCATTTTCATGTAAATGAGATGATATGACAGAACAAGTGGGCAACAGCACATGGAAAATCTACATTTCTGCATTAATATAGCAAGATTAAGTCCATATAGAATATGTTGTAATATCTTCACACGAAAATAATTACTGGAGGCGAATCTAATGTGATGTCACTGGTCCGTTTATCCTCTTCTTTCGCGCAATGGTTGATGCATTTGACAAAAGGAACGTTTAAAATCCGTTGCCTGTGACAATGATCTAATAAATTTAGAAACTTCCTGTTGGACTGGATAACTTACCATCGAATGATGACCCGGTCTGTCGTGACACCAGTGGCAATCTATATGCAGAGGTTTTGTAACTCGTCGGTGTTGAACTGTAGATTTCAGGAGCGTTTCCGCATCATCCACATTCCATTCACGAGCCTTCAGAAACCGAATCAGTCTAAAAAGAAATACCGTGTGGAAGATAAAGAATATGTGTGTAGTGTTTTATCCATAAAATTATGTTGTGAGTCGAAAGAAACGATATTAGGGAAAAAAAGGACAAAAATTAAAATAATTTAAGAATGTTTAGCCTGCTACGCAACATGTTACGTGGATAATTCATAAAAAATGAGGAGCATTGTCAATGATAAGTTACGAATGATATCTATTATCGGTCTCACAAATACCGATGATGCAGTTGACAATTAAAAATGATACATGTACAACACAAATATGCGTTGTGTATTATGGATGTCTCATTTAGAGTTGCTTTGAAATTGGGATTGTGCTCAAAACAATAATCAAATATTGTGTTGTATGGGGTACACTCGCCGTCGATTATTATGCGTCATGGCGGTCTGTGTACGAAAATCAGTAATGCATAATAATCAACGGTTTGTTTGTTTGTTTGATTAATTAACGTCCTATTAACAGCTATGGTCATGTAAGGACGGCCTCCCATATATGCGGTGTGTTGCATGTATGTTGTGCGAGATGCGTGTTTTGGGAGACTGCGGTATATTCATGTTGTGTCTTCTTGTATAGTGGAACTGTTGCCCTTTTTATAGTGCTATATATCACTGAAGCATGCCGCCGAAGACACCAAGCAACACACCCGCCTCGGTCACATTATACTGACAACGGGCGAACCAGTCGTCCCACTCCCTGTATGCTGAGCGCTAAGCAGGAGCAAAAACTACCATTTTTGTAGACTTTGGTCTGTCTAGGCCAGGGGAAAGAACCCAGAGCCTTCCTCACAGGGGCGAACGCTCATCTCAAGGCCAAACAATGGCGGCATTAGGAAAGATAAAGTCAGCTAGGAAGAATAGAAAAGATAAAATCCTAAATTTAGTCGCCTTTTACGATCATGCAAGAGGTGCAGCAGGTACAAATCTAACGCCCTACCTGCAGGGCTTGCAATAGGGTACCCTTATGGTGCGGACAAAGTTAGACTGGCGTTGACATGGATTCGTATGAAGTTTTCCTCTTGTGAGTCATGTCATGTTATGCACCGGACAGATAAGTGTCCGACTAACCGAAATTTGACAAATTCCCTATCTTTCATTGATTATAAATACACTACATGGTTTATGGTGAACTATATACCAAATTAAAGGCAAATTATCTATCTTTCAATCTAATGCCAACCGCATAACTGTAACAGTTATTTCACAAGTACATGTTTGGATACAAAATTGGATTGTTTTATCACACCAATCGAGTTACTTACCTTGATTATATAATGATAAATGAGTGTAATACATTGTACCTATGGGTAATATTTTATGTGGCAACTAATGCCAACAGTTCTATTTTGATAATTTGTGTAATTAGGGTACTGGATAACCCTTTTCCGAATTTAAGAATTACAGAAATTATATAAAAAAAAGAATGGAATTAGTATTTATTTTTATGTAACATAAAAGGATGTATTGAGATCACATTGTACCGCATATTTGGAACTGTATTATCATATTATTTTATGGTACATCAATGATAATCTTAATGGATTTGTTTGTTTGATTAATTAACTTTTCCACCTAACAGCAAGTGTCATTTAAGGACGGCCTCCCATGTATGCGAGATGCTGGGTGTTTTCGGAGACTGCGATATATTCGTGTTGTGTCTTTTAATACTCTTGGCCTTTTTATAGTGCTGTCAAACTGAAGCATGCCACCGAAGACACCGAAAAGAACACCTCACCCGGTCACTTCCTAATGAAAACGGGCAAACCAATCGTCCCATTTACTTATGTTGAGCGCTAAGCAGGACCCGAAACTACCACTTTTGTACACTGTAGACTATGGTGTCTCGGCCATGAGGCAAAACCCAGAGAATTTCTCACAAGAGCGGGCGCTGAATAGAAGGGCTGACCCATGGGACTTGACTCTTATGATTTTTAATTGAACTGTGAAAAATTGAAATACCATACCTATGCGATTAAGAATTTGTGCAACTTACTAACAGATGGTGCTTTTGAACAATGACGTCTGTGTGTTGATTTTAATGACTTAATGCATGATTTAAACAACAAAATGCCAAAATCATCCAAGGTTTGATCTTGGACGAATGACCACACACTAGTATAGTACTGAAGTTGTGTAATAAATGGTGTTCATATCATATAGTGGTAACAGTAATTTAACCGTAATGCGAACATACTCGTCGATATTTATGTATTTATTTCATTGCTCTATAATTGATTATATTTGAACCAATATTTATGTTACATGTAGCTTTAGATTTGACCCAGACGTTGGTTCAATTCCCTGCCTTAAGCTTCCATTTTTGTCAACAATAATAGTAATTGCCAGTTGCTTCACTCACGACATTAGGTTCGATTATGATAATGTCATTGTTGTGACTTGAAGGTGTGTCAATGAAACTGGCTGTTAATAGAACGTTAATTAATCAAAATTCTGTTGGCGTAAAGTAAAACATATGACGTACAATTTATATCAACAAACATGTGAAATCAGCCTTAGCTTTAGTTTAAGTATATGCATTTTAATGTATTCATGGTACATCATCGAGGCGCCGGACATCTAAATTTGATAATAGAGGTTATTGATATCATACAGTTGGTTTTCACACATGTAAATCATAGGAATTTGGCAAAAATAGATGAATAATGCCACTGAACAGCAGACCGTTATACAATTTTTAGCTCACCTGGCCCGAAGGGCCGGTGAGCTAATGTCATGGTGCGGCGTCCGTCGTCCGTCTGTCAACATTTCCTTTAAATCGCTACTAGTCATAGAGTTTTGCATGGATTGTAACCAAATTTGGCCACAAACATCCTTAGGGGAAGGGGAACAGAACTTGTATAAATTTTGGCTCTGACTCCCAGTGGCAGGAGGGGTGGGGCCCAATATGGGAAATAGAGGTAAATCCTATAAAGCGCTACTTGTCCTTGAGTTCTGCATGAATTGTAACCAAATTTGGCCAGAAACATCCTTGGGGAAAGGGGAACAGAACTTGTAGGGAAAGGGGAACAGAACTAAAATTTTGGCCCTAACTCCCCATGGGCAAGAGGGGCGGGGCCCAATAGGGGAAATAGAGGTAAATCCTATAAATCGCTACTTATCCTAGAGTTCTGCATGGATTGTAACAAAATTTGGCCAGAAACATCCTTGGGGAAGGGGAACAGAACTTGTATAAAATTTAGCTCTAAACCCCCGAGGACAGGAGGGGCGGGGCCCAATATGGGAAATAGAGGTAAATCTGATAAATCGCTACTTGTCCTAGAGATCTGCATGGATTGTAACCAAATTTGGCCAGAAACATCCTTGGTGGAAGGGGAACAGAACTTGTATACATTTTGGCTATGACATCCGGGGGCAGGAGGGGCAAGTCCCAATATGGGAAATAGCGGTAAATTATGTAAATCGCTACTAGGCATATAGTTCTGTTTGGATTTTAACCAAATTTGGCCCAGAAACATCCTTGGGGTTAACAGAATTTGTATAAATTTTGGCTTTGACCCCCTAGAACAGAAAGAGTGGGGCCCAATAGGGGAATTAGAGGTAAATATTCAAATTCCTTCAGAAAAGAATCAATGAACCTGTATTCAGAACATTACTAGGCATTACAAACCAGGTGAGCGATACAGGCCCTCTGGGCCTCTTGTTAATGATCATTATACAATTGATTATAGACAACTCAATTTCTTAACTGTAATTTTTTAAATATTTTCTTGTAGAACACTACAAAGATAAGTGGATCTATTACTTAGACATCGAAAAATCACGAAAAATATAGTGCACACTATACATGCACATATTTTGTACTGTGATCTCCTTACGTAAAATCACATAGATAAGGGTTTATCATATGTTAAGATATATAACACAAAGATACATGTATGCACATAACCAATGATATTTACTTACGTCTGGTCACTGTTAAAAAAATCCACCTCGTCTTCCAAGGGTTCTACCTCGGACATACGTAGTCGAAGTTCCGCCACCTTCTCCATGAATGTTGCTCCTTGCTTACACACCAAGACTTAAGACGAAGGTGATACGATATGCACTTACACCCCTGTATCAATAGTACTACTACTATTAGGCGCGCATGCTGGTAGGTCGATTGCTGATCTGCAAAATTGATCGAAAGTTACATATTACGTCAGAAAACTCCAGACAGTGCACATAATAATACACAAGCACTCTCCCCCTCTAACGTGCGTGGTCAGATGGTATCTGGCGGTAGGTATAGATCCCAAAGGAGTGTTTTATGTTGTACCAGCATTGTTGTAATGACATGAATAGATATACTACACTTTTACCTTAGACCGTAGTTAAACCTCTCTCACTTAAGTAGATCGACATCCAAACGACATGTCCTCACGTGATTGTTGATTTTCAGAATGGGTTTGTGTCAAAACTAACTGACTCTTTGCTTGACAACCATTTCCATACGAGAGAGACACATATGTGGGATAAGGATATTTACTACTAGAAAAGGACATGTTTCCTTTTCTTTATCTGCTTTTAAGCATGTGCCATTGCTCGTCCATGACGCAATGTTTATTGGTGGTACACGCTAATCTAACTAGTGGTACGTCATGTAAAATTTAGCACATGTCTTTTATATCTATAGGAATGTCAATGCTGCCGGTGGCGACATTTCGATTGCAAGGAAATTTATATTAATCCTTTGGATTGTTGTGTCTGTTAGTGTCCCGACAAAATTAATGAATGGATTGCGAATCTGACAGAATATGCTAACAGAACATATCGGCCCACATGTATTGTTGGTTGATTTAAAAGTGTTTAGACGAGATGGGGTTTCGTCCTAAAGGGCAATTAACATTTGCTCATGATCCTTAGTTACATTGATCCATTCAGTTGGACAGACCTGTGGCGGTAGTTGCTGAACCTTTTCTCATGTTTGAATAATAATATGGGATCACTTTTCGAAGATTTGAAGGAGTATCATTTTGCTTTTCAGATGATTATCATTTGACTTCAAACATTGATTTTGGTCCTAGAGAGTTGATGCTTGTTTAAAGGCTTGTCGGAATACTCGACATGTGTGTACAACAAGTCAAAGTTTGTCATATGACAGATAACTGACTGGCACTTCCGATAGGTGGTGTGTTCCAATGTCACGATATCTCGTGTATTGAAATATTGCCTTCAGGTAGCAAGATTCATGTAATGATGATCCAAACACATCTAAGCAGAATATGCTTTTTAACTTGTCATTGACTTTAATACGGCGAACTTCTGTACTTTAATTTTCAAACAATAATGCAGTCTTTAAGATATGTACATATATTATGTTTTTGTGCAGAAAGGTTTTTAGCATTTATTAATGGTCTTTCGTATTTCTAACTGGTTACTAGACTGTCCTGTTACAACTGGTAACTTGACAACTATAGTACTGTCTAGTTACCAAATATACAGTTGTACAGGTCCGGCCAAATTCGAAATCGAAAGCAACTGCAGTGTTAATATTTCAATCTTGAATACAATTTGGTTTTCAATTAAATCGCCTTTATTCATACTGGTACTTAACGTTAATATGACAAGCTAGTCATAAGAGGCCGAAACATCGGTGTGATGTTCAATCTGACGAGTGCTACGCATCCTTTATATATTTGATCTTTTGTGTGACACTCTTTGAGCTGTGTGATATAATATTTGTGGTCTACCAGTACAATCAACTTCTAATGGTGTTTTTTTGAAAGTTTACAGGCCAGCCGTACGTGTTGTTAAGTTAAATTAACTCATTTTCAATTGACCCAGATTGAAATTAGCCTGAGGACTTCGATAATGATATTAACGTATTGCCTATGATGGACAATAGGTCACACAAACAACTGTTAGTGGCTTAGTACAATTGGAGTCTGCCTTAGCCCGTGTAAGTCAAGCTACTGGTTTGAGTAAACACACTTGTTGAATGGAAAACTTGCTAATAAAAACCAATTTGCAAATTAAATTAATAAAACTGATGTGGATTAATTTAAATAATTTAATAAGTTCATATTTTAAAAAGAATAAACTAATAAGATTTGAGAAATAGAATGGGAGAAGTTGGCCAGCTACCTCCCTCTATTTTTTTCAGGGTTAAACCTGCAGAAGTATCTAAACCTGGATTATGGAGCATCTATCTTACTGCTTTTCTATGTGATACGTAGTTATTCGTTTTAGCTGTTAACATGTGCATGAACGGGATTGTTGTTAACAGATTTTTCATAATTTGGTAAATTGCAATAGTTTTATGAATCATTTGCGTGTATGTAATGCTGGAATATTAAACAGCTTGGCTATCCGAATAAGAGTTGAAAGGATAATGTTATTTTTAAGTTTTCGGAGAATCGTAACAAAAGTTATTGGTATTTGTCCCAGCATGACATTAACGCCACCGTTATGGATTAACAAAGTAGACAGCACAGATGGATACGTGTGTCTTTCACTGGGTAACTCCGCCAAATACAAGTCTCACATATCCTGTTATAACTGCAGTTGTAGATAGGAATACTTAAACAACACGAAACTACTAGTAGGCTAATGTTATGTCAAGCAGTTTCTGATATCATTTCATAAATAAATAATCATGACTCACTTACATGTAAGATGAAATATGTATATTGGATTTTAGAAATAATTACTACTAAGGATAAGGTCAGCAGTTATCTCTAATTTACATTTCATATGATTGTAAATAAATGTCGTGATGGACTCCAGTCATTTATTTCAACATTACTAGTGGTCTAAACGTTTAATGCGTCTGCCTTGAAATGTCAATAAAACACTGTTAACATGGACTTCACATAAAGCTTCTTTATCGCTACGGGCATTTGTAAAGATAATCGTCTCAATGATATCAACGAAGTATCATATTCTTTGATTGTGTATCTCTGCTCAAAAATTGAAAAAAAAAACATTATTTGACATGTAGTGGACTGCAGTTAAATTGTGATGTTTTAACACTAGATACCTGCTTTAACGAAGAGATATCACCTTAGCAATTTCACAAATTTGTCTGAAATAAATATTGTCAATCGTCTATAATGAGAATGGTATTTAACTAATGAAGATAGATCGTTACCCAAAGGTTTCATCTCTCAGATTGTTATTACTTTTACTGTGTGTAGTTGGTGCATTATTACTTTCTATAATCATGATACACATGTTGTGGAGGACTATTTTTCAAATGTAAAAGGTCGACAAATAACATTCTACAGCTAAAATAAATAAAACTTGTTGCTTGACTTCTTTACATGAATCATATGATGATGCCGTAATCAAACCTTAATATCAGTATGACTTTCGGATTTTTCTTAAAATACGCAGTACGTGTATATAATCTTATGTAGTGATTTACTTTGCTTTTTTCCAAAAAGTATAAATGTTGTCAGACTAACATAAAATATTAGTGTAGGTATAAATCACACTCACCGTCCAGTAGTGTCGTCGTGGACAGCCTGTCTGTGTGTCGTACAGTACTGGGAGCTGGCCTGTCAATACCAGCTGTTACTGGTAATTATATAGCCCTGGATATGCGACCGAATTATCGGCTGAATGATCTACGTATTATCCATACGTGGCTAGCTTCATGTATCATCAAATCGTATCCTGTCGGTGTATTATCGTACCTTTGTAAACATGTTTATGAAAAAAAGCTTGCACCTTCGTGTAATTTCTGCATTTCTATTTTTATTTCATTCTTAACAAACCTGTATGTCTGCATTTTTGTAATCTTTTCCTTTAATTGCTAATAATGCATTCACTTTGTATACAGGCATATCAAATTGACGACGTTGTATGTACCCATCACTTATTTAACATGCCTCACCTCTTTGAGAATTTATCTTGTGGAAGCCTTAATTTGTTAATATCAATTCAATTCAGATTGTATGAATACATGTAACCTTATTATGCACTGTACATATCAACTGCATAATTTGTCAAGTCGACGTCCTGACTTCATATGTTGGATGTGCAACAGGTACATGCATACCCGATTATATTAGCATAGCTCCTATATATTATATCAAGCTCCTATACATTATGTCGATTTGCTGTATACCATTCTGATATTTCAGAGTTACCTCCCTTAATTTCAAGTCGTCAGAATCCTAATACCGCTGTGAAAGGAAGGGAAAAAACTCTGAGCAGAATGACGATAGATTGGTCAATTCATATCAAGACGTATCTTATCATGGGATTGTGTATCTTGATCTGACAAGAGTTTCTTTTTATCAATCATGACTCGTTGTTTGAGCTGTGATGTACGTCATCAAAATGAGTAGACACCTTATTCCAGTTGGTTAGCCAAATTTATGCGCATGAAGCTATAATTAACTCTCATTTAAGCTGGAATCAATGAAACTATTTTAAAAATCCTGTTTCATTTGCTCTTGAACTTGGGTATCTTAACATTGGACTTCGCGCAGGAAAATATGTCATCTAGACATACTTTGCCTAAGAAGGCATAGTTTTCTACTAAACCTACATGTATTGTAGGCCTCGATGATAGATCTAAACAGTTGTGGTTTAAAAAGTGAAAAATTATTATGGACAGATTTCTACAATTATAAAAACATTAATGAACTCTCATTTTGAAGGTTTAGCATTAGGTTTGCTCACGTCGTCAGCAAAGGAGGAGTGAGACGTGAAGTTTTTTGGGAGGAGGGGGGATTTGGAGGTGTTGACCTAAATCAGTAGGCTTATTATACACATAACGTTTAACATATGTTTTGATTGGGTTTATCGGATACGTTTCTGTCCTTTTATTATTTTATTGTCTCTTGTTTAACGTTCGAGTCGTGCAACATTGCCTACCACAAAAGAATATAAAGGTGACATGTCCCTGTGTGACGTGTTAAACTACGTTAGAACGTTTCCGTTACAAACAAATGATAAAGCCTAAACAATGATAAGAAAAACTTTATAAAAGTCAATGAATGTAGAAATTCCGCTCTGAGGCGGTACTTGGCTTCGCCAACCGTCTCAAACTATAACAATTTTAAAATTTGGAGAGCAAAAGCTCGAAGGTCTATCAAATCCGACAAGAAAAGTACTTGGAAAGAGTACGTCTCAAAAATTAATTCCAATACATCTTCGAAGAAAGTTTGGGAAATGATTGGTAAAATCAGTGGGAAAAGAAAAGCAACACCATCCTCCCACCTCATTAACAACAATAAAATATTTTCTTCAAAATCCGAAATAGCTGACGCCTTTGCCAAAAATTTTGCTAAAAATTCATCCATCAAAAATCATTCCAAAAAATTTCAAAAATTTAAAAAGGAAAAGGAAAAGAGACGTCTTAATTTTAAATCCTCCAAATAGTGAAAGTTACAATAGGCCTTTCGAGATATCAGAATTGCTCGAGTCCCTTGAGAAATCAAAGGACTCGGCAGCTGGACCAGACGAAATTCCATATATGTTTTTAAAACAATTACCAGAATCTTCACTAAAATGTCTTTTAACTATATTTAATCAAGTTTACTCTTCTGGCAAAATTCCCGAGTCTTGGAAGGAATCTACTATTATACCCCTTCCGAAGCCAGGGAAAGATGCTACTGATGCCAATAACTATCGTCCTATTTCATTGACGAGTTGTATTTGTAAAACTCTAGAACGTATGATAAATACTAGATTAGTTTGGTTCCTGGAATCAAACAATATTTTTAAGTCCTTTGCAAAGCGGCTTTAGAAACCGCAGGGGAACGGTAGACCACTTAGTTAGACTAGAAACATTTATACGAGAAGCATTTGCCAAGAAAGAACATCTTGTGGCCGTATTCTTTGACCTTGAAAAGGCATACGACACAACTTGGCAATATGGAATCATGAACGATCTCCATGACATTGGTATACGTGGTAATTTGCCAAAGTTTATATCAAATTTTATATCTGACAGGCATTTCAAAGTTCGAACGGGTTCAACTTATTCAGAAACAGAAACACAGGAGATGGGCGTCCCTCAGGGTGGTATCCTGTCCGTCACACTTTTTGGACTAAAAATTAACAGCATAACTAAATGTCTTGGCCAATCTACGGAAGGGTCTCTATTTGTGGATGATTTCTTGATCTGTTACAGATCAAAAAACATGCACACTATAGAACGACAACTACAACAATGTTTAGGCAAATTACAAAATTGGGCTGACGAAAATGGCTTTAGATTTTCAAGATCAAAAACTGTCTGTATGCACTTCTGTCAAAAACGAAAACCACACAATGATCCTGACCTCACACTCAATGGAATTAAAATTCCAGTAGTTGAACAAACTAAATTTCTTGGACTAATATTTGATTCGAAACTGTCCTTTGTTCCACATATCAAACATCTGAAGGATAAGTGCTCGAAGGCGCTGAACATTCTACGTGTTCTGTCCCATTCTGATTGGGGTGCAGACCGTGAAATGCTTCTGCGTATCTACCGGGCACTTATTAGATCAAAACTTGACTACGGCTCTATTGTCTATGGATCGGCTCGCAGCTCCTATCTACAGATGCTTGACCCTATCCAGAATCAGGGACTGCGTCTGGCACTTGGAGCTTTTCGAACAACACCTGTGAAGAGTCTCCATGTGGAAGCTAATGAGCCATCTCTAGACGATCGACGAAAGAAATTATCCTTACAGTATGCTGCCCAACTGAAATCCAATCCAAAAAACCCCGCATTCGATCTTGTATTTAATCCACAACACCAGGACATATTCAGACAAAATCAAAAGCTCATACCAACATTTGGCATCAGAATTTCAAATTTTTTGCAGGAACTAAATATAAATTTCGACGCCATTGACGAGTACACCATATCGGATGTACCACCATGGCTCATTCAAACACCTGATATCAATTTATCTTTGCATGAGAGGGCAAAGTCCAGTGCATTACCCGAAGAACATAAATCCTCCTTTCGGGAGTGCATCAGAGCTTTCCCTGATCATGTTAAGATATACACTGACGGTTCAAAAGATGGTGATAAAGTTGCGGCAGCATGCTGTACATCTAATCACTGTTCCTCTATCCGACTTCCAGATGTTGCCTCCATTTTCTCTGCGGAATCTTGTGCTATCGGTCTGGCTCTTGACCACATCGAAGAACACCGCATTGAAAAGGCAATCATCTGTTCAGACTCTCTTTCGGTTCTTCAGGCTTTGAAATCAAGATGTCCTAGAAATACTCTAATCCAAAATCTTTTAATCCGAACATTTCAATTATCTTCTAAAACTCAAATTACTTATCTCTGGATTCCCAGTCATGTGGGTATAAAGGGGAATGAACAGGCTGATAAAGCAGCTAAGACTGCTCTTCGCCTAGCACAAACAGATTTGAAACTACCATACACCGACATCAAACCTTCAATTCAGTCAGCCATCAAACACCATTGGCAACAAAGGTGGTCTACCGAAACAAACAATAAACTGTTTAAAATTCAACCTACACTTAATCCTAAACTGTCCAGTCGGAGAGACCGCAGAGAGGAAGTTGTTCTCTCTCGGCTCCGAACTGGACACACATATTTTACACATTCCTATCTATTGAGAGGGGAGGATCCTCCAACATGTCATGCATGTGATTCTCCTCTCACAGTGGAGCATATCTTAGTGCACTGTATTGATTTTAAGCACATACGAGATAAGCACTACGATGTCTCCGACATGTACACTTTGTTTCATGCCGTGAGACATAATAGTATTTTTAATTATCTCAAAGAAATTGGTATTTTAGATAAAATATGAACGTTTTTCTCATCATATCATCGTATCAACTCAACATTTCATCGTTTCATCAACATTTTGCATGAGTTTTCTCGTGTGTTTTAGCCAAAACTATTTTATCACATGCAAACCTTGTTTTATCAAATAAACGTTTACAATCTGTGTTTTAATCCTTACTTGCCTTTTCTTACCCTGATCTTTTATCCTGATATTAATGCCTGACTTGTAGTTTGGCCCTAAATGACCTTAGTTGTCGATGGGCCGTAAAACTCAAACAAACAAACAAACAAAACAAATCAATGAATGTTAATTTACCTTTAATCAGTTGTTTAACTTGAACCAAGGCTAAAGGCTTCATAAACCACTAAAATCTCACTTTACGGTGACTCTCCATTTTGAATCGAAGCGGGAGGGTCCAAAAGGGGTAAAATTGGCTACACATTCCAAAAACCTTATTCTCTACTCGCAAAGGTGATATAATTCATAGATTGAAAGTTCGTACGGTCCTCTAAAACAATTATGAATTCTATGGCCCTGGGTATCAGATTTCCCCTTGGAAGGGGATTATATTTACTATAGTTTATATATAGGGAAACCACAATTAGGAACACTATGTCAATGTCAATCTGGTCAAACCAGTCGTTCTGTTGCCTAAACCAAAAAGTCAGCCATTAATTTAGTGGTTTGTTCAATAACTATAATAATAACCCAACCAAATGGATGCTATATTTTATTAGATTTAATTATAACTGAGCTTGTAAATAACAATAACAACAAGCAGTAAAGCACACTTTGCCTCTATAATATTTATTTTGAATACATGTATATATAAAAATGCTTCTAAACGTATTTTATTTACGACTTAACGGTAATATGAAAGTGTAGTGACTTGTATTAATACCATTCAGAGAAATTACGTTTGCGGGTTTTTTTTTAGTTTTTTTACCCAATATCACAAAACATTTTCAATGATAATTATTCATGACTCATATCATGCTAAGTAAAGTCGGAAGGCAAATCTTTTGCATTTACACCTTTGAAAATCTGCAGACATAGGTGAAAATATGTCTTGCAATCCAGATTTTCAATGTTAATGATATTCCTTATTGGTCTTTTGTGAGATATTCCTTATTGACTACTATAGCTATTTTTGCTCTGGAAAGTACGGTTCGAGATGTAAGTGTCAAATGCAATTGCTGCCTCTGGGAACATTTCTGTATTATTTCGTCAAAAATATAAAATGTGCATACACATATAATATTCAGTAAATAGGAATTCCGTCTTATTTCGTATAAGAACAACTTACTGCTATATGAATACAACTAAAATACTGCAGTAATACACAATTGTTTACACGTGCATTATCCATGGATACAACGAAAGGAGCTTTGTATTATCTATTAACACTATGTAAAGAGAATCTATAAATTCATTAAATTGTAACATTCACAAAGCCAGTGTACTTGAGTCTAATATAGACCAATACATTACAAAATCACGTTAATAAGTAGGTTATGTCCATTACAAACAACGGGCAACATCAGCAAATCTCTAATTTAACACTAATAATAATTATCAGTCTATGTTATTGGAAAAACAAACATGGTACATTATATACTTTGTGCATGGAAACAACTAAGTCTATAGCTAGTTAACGTTTAAAAAAAAAAGAAAAAAACTCAAGAAAATGTCAACAACAACAAAATGCAATACATATATACTTCCTACATGACGTCTTTGGACAGGGTAAAAATCTTGATTAGCAGTTTTAACAATGTACTAGTGTAACATTCAGATGCCTGTAACATTATTGTACATACATAAACAAACAACAAATCAGAAGCGAATAAAATGTCTTTCACTGTATTTTAATTTGTTATGTATGACACTAAATACATGTAGTTATGAGATAAGGGAGATAACTCCTATAGCTTTTTTTATCAATACATCCTATGAAGGTCATATCATTGATTTAGGTTATAGAACTTTCTAGAATATAATCATGTATAAACAAATATGTTTGTAAACATGTTGATTTTAAGTAGAGATCTAGAATGATCTATTTCCAGAAAGTTATGTGTGTTTACTTGTTTACTGTTTTTAGTTAGATATTTCTAGAAGTAGGAGGTTCTCCAATATTCTTGAATTACGGTTTAGCTATATATACTCCAGCTGTCCAAGGCTAATCAGAACTGTAATGAGACCTGTAATAAGACATACCAAGAATTGTACAGCGCCATATAAGATTCTATTGGGAGAGCTATTGTGACTTTATCTGTGGATTATTACAACACTTTGTGTGGATTTATTCATATTGCCTGGAACTTTACAAATCATCGGTGGACATTCAATTTCCTTGTGGATTTGTGATTATTGTGAATTTGAAACCTGGAAGGATCAAGGATTATACCAGGACATTCGCATACAGATAAGTAACACTTTAAATCATCGTACTACTCTTGTACCACCACCAATTACTTTAGACATTGTAAACCATCTCTGTATAATATTGTACATATAATTAAACTGTGTTTTGAATTTAGCTGCTGGTTTCTCCTTTCTGTTATTCGTTAATGTAACAGAATTGGGGGCTCGTGTCCGAGATCGATATTTAATTTGTGAAATCTAACTTTGAAAAATTAATTTAGAAATTTTCAAAATTATTGTACAAACTTTGAGTTTACATTTGAAACCAACAGCTAGATAAATATGACTACTATGCAGGTAGAACAGTTTGTTAAAGCGCCATCCCTGGAAGTTCTTTTGCAAGTTAGTAAGAAGGATTTACTGTTATTGGGTAAACATTTAGGCCTTACTATCAAAACTAATTTGAGGAAAGCTGAAATTAGGAATGTAATTATAAGATATTTTGTTGACAATGGCAAATTTGACTCTAGTGCATTAGATAGTATAGAGGAAACAGTCACTTCAGAAATCCAAATTAGACAAATGGAACTTGAACATGAAATGAAAATGAAACAAATAGAGAAAGAAATGAGAGAAAGAGAAATAGAAAATGAGTTAAGAGAAAAAGAAATAGACAAAGAAAGAGAGTTAAGAGAAAAAGAAATAGACAAAGAAAGAGAGTTAAGAGAAAAAGAAATAGACAAAGAAAGAGAGTTAAGAGAAAAAGAAATTGAGAAAGAATTAAAAGAAAAAGAGAGAGATCAGATGTTAGAGCTAGAGAAGCAAAAAATTCAAGCTGAAACAGAACTTAGAATTAAAGAATTAGAACTAGCTTCTCAAGACAGTTCAAGTAATCCAACTTTTAGGGGTTTACAAGGAAACAGAGGTTTTGATGTCAGTAGAAACATAAGGTTAGTTCCTCCTTTTCAAGAGAAAGAAGTTGACAAGTATTTTCTACATTTTGAGAAAATAGCTGACAGTATGAAATGGCCTGAAGATAAGCTTACAATGCTTCTCCAGAGTGTCCTGATTGGTAAAGCTAGAGACATTTATTCTTCTTTATCTGTAGATGAGATTTCAAATTACCAAGTAGTCAAGAAAGCTATTTTGAAAGCTTATGAGTTAGTTCCTGAGGCTTACCGCCAGAAATTTCGAAACTCGAGAAAGAGAGATGAACAAACTCATGTAGAATTTGCCAGAGAAAAGGAACAATTATTTAATAGGTGGTGTGATTCTAAAGAAATTGATGAGGATTTCGGTAAATTGAGGCAATTATTGTTGATAGAGGAGTTTAAACGTTGTGTCCACACAAACATAAAAACTCATTTAGATGAGAGAAAAGTTGAAACACTTAGTGAAGCAGCTACAATGGCTGATGATTACGCTCTCACCCACAAAGGCTCATTTGTTAAAAACAGTTCTCAAGACAAAAACAGTACCACAGGTACTAGTAAATTTGGTCAGCCTAGGAACCCAACCTTTAGTGGCCCTTCCAACGACAAACCTAAATTAGGTGATAAAACTAAGTCTGCTTCTAAAACAGATGATAGGGTAGGTGTGTGGTCTCCTTCTGGTCCTGTTTGTAATTACTGCAAGAAAGTAGGGCATACTATGTCTGAATGTTATTCTCTCCAGCGTAAGGAGCAAAGGCGTAAACAGTCAGTTCCTTCTGTGTTAGCTATGTCAAAGCCTAGTCAGAAACTTAGTGATATTGTGGAAGATTCTAAAGTGTCTGTTGAGATTAAGAGCTCAGAGTCTGATAGTGTCTTGGAGAAGTACTCTCCCTTCATTTCTGAAGGTTTTGTTTCACTTACTAGTGACATTACCAACTTGAAACCTGTGAAGATTTTGCGAGATACTGGGGCTTCTCATTCTTTGATATTAGATGGCGTAGTGCCTTTGTCTGAGGAGACCTCATCTGGTAGTAGTGTTTTGCTTCAAGGTGTAGAGTTAGGTTTTGTTAATGTGCCTCTCCATTGTGTTTATTTAAAGTCAGATTTGGTTACTGGGCCTGTCACCATTGGTGTTAGACCGGAACTTCCCATAGAGGGCGTGTCGCTCATTTTAGGCAATGACTTGGCTGGAGAGAAAGTTAGGGTAGATCCCTTAGTGTCCAGTATCCCTGATAAAACAGATGATGCTGAGACTATTCAACAGGAATTTCCTGGTATTTTCCCTTCTTGTGCTGTAACTCGTTCAATGAGTAAGAAGGTTTCTGATGTTGCAGTAGTTGAGGATCATTATAGTCCAGGGTTAGGTGACACTTTCTTGGCTCATGATATAGAGGATGTCGGGAGCAAGTGTGATCTTTTGAGCAATCCTGTAGACTTTGATAGTAATAGAGTTGTTCCTAACAAGGGTACTTCTTTGTCTGACATGATGAGTAAATCATCTTTGTCTAGAGAGGAGCTTATAGTAGAACAGGAGAAAGATCCTGAAATCTCCTTATTGTGTAATCGGGCTTTGAGTGAGGAAGATGCTGAGAAAGTCCCGGTTTGTTACTTCCGTCAGTCAGGTGTGTTGATGCGCAAGTGGCGCCCCCCTGATGTGTCTCCCGAGGAAGACTGGAAGGTTGTCAATCAAATAGTTGTCCCACCGAGGTATAGGCAAGATATTCTAAGTTTGTCTCATGACGTACCTATGGCAGGGCATGAAGGTGTGACCAAGACTTATAACAGGATCTTAGATCACTTCTTTTGGCCCAAGTTGAAACGGGATGTGGCTGATTTTTGTAGGTCTTGTCATACTTGTCAGGTGGTAGGGAAACCTAATCAGAAAATCCCTGTTGCACCTTTGCACCCCATTCCAGCATTTGAGGAACCATTTAGTAGAGTCATTATAGACTGTGTAGGTCCTCTACCCAAAACTAAGTCTGGGAATGAGTATCTTTTAACTATTATGTGTGCTTCCACACGCTTTCCTGAAGCCATTCCACTCAGGAATATTAAAGCCCCTAACATAGTCAAGGCTTTGGTTAAATTCTTTACATTGGTTGGTCTTCCAAAAGCTGTCCAATCGGACCAAGGTTCGAATTTCATGTCTGGTATTTTTCAACAAGTCATGTACCAGCTCCAGATCAAGCAGTATAAGTCTAGTGCTTATCATCCAGAGTCTCAGGGTGCTTTAGAACGTTTTCATCAGACATTGAAGAATATGATGAGATCTTATTGTTTTGAAAACAAAAGAGATTGGGACGAAGGTATACACATGTTGTTGTTTGGCGTTAGAGAATCTGTACAAGAATCTCTTGGCTTCAGTCCCTTTGAACTTGTGTTTGGACACACTGTACGTGGTCCTTTGAAAATTTTGAAAGACAAAATTTTGGACGAAGATTCTAAAGTGAATCTCTTAGATTATGTGTGTAACTTTAAGCAAAGGTTGACAAGGGCATGTGAATTGGCAAAAGAAAATTTGGCCCTTACTCAAACCAAAATGAAAACATGGTATGATAAAGATGCCCGTGCAAGAAGTTTTGATCCAGGTGACAAAATTTTGGCTCTATTACCAATACCGGGTCAGCCTTTGCAAGCTAGATATTTTGGACCTTATATTGTTGAGAAAAAGGTTGATGATGTTAACTACATTGTACAAACTCCAGGGAGGCGCAAGAAAACTCAATTATGTCATGTTAATATGCTTAAGAAATATGTAGATAGAGAAGAGAGCAAGACCTCTCAACCTATTGCTACTTTGGCCTCTGTACCATCACAAAGTGAAAGTACAGCTGATATTTGTAAATTAGACTTAGATGGTGGTGTACAAGATGTAGGTTTAGACTGTGGTGTTAAGTTACGGAATTCAGATGTGCTCGCGAACTTGGACAAGAAACTGTGTCATCTATCAGAAAAGGAACGCAATGAACTGAAAGATTTGATACTTGAGTTTAAACATTTGTTTCCGGATACACCAGGCAAAACAGATGCTATCTATCACGACGTGGATGTAGGCGATGCGCCACCTGTCAAGCAACATCCTTACCGTGTCAATCCTTTGAAAGAAGAACACTTAAAGAAAGAAATTCACTACATGTTGGACAATGATATTATTGAACCAAGCAAAAGTGAATGGAGCTCTCCATGTGTTCTGGTGCCAAAGCCAGACAAGACGTACCGGTTCTGTAATGACTTCAGAAAAGTAAACTCTGTCAGTAAAACAGACTCTTATCCAATTCCAAGGATTGACTCGTGTATTGACAAAGTTGGCAAAGCCAAGTACGTAAGCAAGTTTGACCTGTTGAAAGGGTATTGGCAGGTGCCATTAACAGAAAGAGCTAAAGAAGTGTCGGCATTTGTAACCTCACAAGGTTTGTACCAGTATAAAGTTATGCCGTTTGGTATGAAGAATGCCCCGGCAACATTTCAACGTCTTCTTAACAGCGTGATATCAGACCTGGAAGGCTGTGATGGATACATTGATGACGTCATCAACTACCACGACACGTGGGAAGACCATCTACGCGGGATTCGTGAATTCTTCGAAAGACTCACTACCATGAAATTGACTGTAAACTTATTGAAATGTGAATTTTGTCATGCAACTGTTGAATTTTTAGGCCATGTTGTAGGACAGGGGCAGGTTAAACCTGTTCAGGCCAAAGTAGAATCAATTATACATTTTCCAACTCCTGGAGGCAAGAGAGAGCTGATGAGATTTCTTGGTATGGCTGGATACTACAGAAAATTTTGTCAAAATTTCTCTGTTATAGCAGCTCCACTTACTGCTTTGTTAAAGAAAAATGTCAAATTTGTCTGGTCAGACGAATGTAAGTCTGCCTTTGAGAAATTGAAAGCCATATTATCAAACTCACCAGTTCTGACTGCTCCAGATTTTAATAAACAGTTTAAACTGTTTGTTGACGCCAGCGATGTAGGTGTAGGTGCTGTTTTGATGCAAGAAGGTACTGAACAAATTGACCATCCAATTTGTTATTTCTCGAAAAAATTTGACAAACACCAGAGAAATTATTCTACCATTGAGAAAGAATGTTTAGCGTTGATTTTGGCCTTGAACCAATTTGATGTGTATCTCTGCACTACAGTTGTGCCTGTGTTGGTCTTTACCGACCACAACCCTTTGACATTCATTGGGAAAATGAAAAACAAAAACCAAAGAATTCTCAGGTGGAGTTTGACTTTGCAAGAATACAATCTTGACATCAAACATATCAAAGGGAAAGACAATATTCTAGCAGATGCTTTATCAAGGATTTAAATATGACTTAATATTTGAAGAAAGTTTCCTTTTCAAGAAAACTTTCTTTTCTTTAAGGAGGGGTGTGTTATGTATGACACTAAATACATGTAGTTATGAGATAAGGGAGATAACTCCTATAGCTTTTTTTATCAATACATCCTATGAAGGTCATATCATTGATTTAGGTTATAGAACTTTCTAGAATATAATCATGTATAAACAAATATGTTTGTAAACATGTTGATTTTAAGTAGAGATCTAGAATGATCTATTTCCAGAAAGTTATGTGTGTTTACTTGTTTACTGTTTTTAGTTAGATATTTCTAGAAGTAGAAGGTTCTCCAATATTCTTGAATTACGGTTTAGCTATATATACTCCAGCTGTCCAAGGCTAATCAGAACTGTAATGAGACCTGTAATAAGACATACCAAGAATTGTACAGCGCCATATAAGATTCTATTGGGAGAGCTATTGTGACTTTATCTGTGGATTATTACAACACTTTGTGTGGATTTATTCATATTGCCTGGAACTTTACAAATCATCGGTGGACATTCAATTTCCTTGTGGATTTGTGATTATTGTGAATTTGAAACCTGGAAGGATCAAGGATTATACCAGGACATTCGCATACAGATAAGTAACACTTTAAATCATCGTACTACTCTTGTACCACCACCAATTACTTTAGACATTGTAAACCATCTCTGTATAATATTGTACATATAATTAAACTGTGTTTTGAATTTAGCTGCTGGTTTCTCCTTTCTGTTATTCGTTAATGTAACAAATTAAGATGAATTTATTGTACATCGGATTGATTTGTATTCAAAAATATAAATACAAATATAATGACAACAAGGAGCTAATGAAATTATGTCAGCAAAGATATATTCTTAAGGCATCTGCTTTTTCATGAGGTAACCATTTTGAAGGATGACGAAATCTATAACAGGAATAGTATATTTAAGCACCGCTATGGGAATGTATGCTAAAACAATACCTCCTTTGAAGTATCTAAAGTAAATTACCTGAACCAACTCAAAAGATTTAAGTAGATCGATATCGGACACTGTATACTACAATAAGTGAAAAATACATGTACATGATACACCAGTAAGTAAATTGTGCTAAAACTGAAACTGAAAGTTTTTAATCCCCAGTTGTAAGAACCTTAATTATATTATATTGATTACTTGTAGTATCCATCCAACTGACCCCCTAATGGTCGGTCACCATTGCATTGTTATTGATAAAATTGAAATACAAAATAATGTCTATAAGGTTTATTGTAAATCGAAAAATCTACATAGTGTTTAAATAATACAGGTTTACGCCGGTCGTCAATAATGTACTGACAACAAATAATACTTAAAGATGCTACACGCTGACAGATGGGATTTTTTTGTCAAAACAGGAACAGATAAATTAGTGTTCTTTTTCGACTAACTTTACACCATTATCATCATTGAAAAGTTTGAGCTCATAATTTTACTTTATGATAAGATACTAAAAATAAATAATTGCATCCCGAAAGAAATTCTATGTCCTATATGGAATAAAGTACTAATTGCGCATGCACCAAAAGCAAAATACGTTATTTTATAATATTTGTTGTGTTGATTTGATATAGATATACAATCAAACACCAATAATTGTTCAAATGATCATAATCGTTCACGCTCAGTCGGCGGTTGAGCATCTTTAATCGTTTTAAAATTAGATATAAAATACAAAACAGTCGTGACTAGATCTTATGACCCTATCATACATTCGTACTGATAGGATGTTAAGCCTAATGAACAACAAGTATTACCTAAAACAAATAATTGATTCACGAATACCTTCATTGACTGTAATGTAAGATTTGGCCAGTCTCACAAGCAATTATGTATGTTTTATAGAATTATCACTAGCAATGTATCACATGTATGTTTATTGTTAATTTCATTCTTCCGCGATAAAGTTACTTAACTAATGAAAAAAACCTGATGAATCATTTAAGTTAAACAGAAATAACACAAGATTATATCCTATAATGCTTTGTTTTGAAATAAACACAAATGACATTTCCTGGTGATGGGTAAAGTAATTCACTTTCATTTCAAAGTTGCGCTTACCAGCATTTGGTCGGCTATCATCATTCTGCTTTTTGTTCCTTAACATAGAGTACGCATAGCAGAAGAAAGGGTGTCTTTCGCACTTCAAAATATAAAATCCATTATGTGACTTTTTTCATATAAATAAAAAAATGATATCTTCTGTTGATTCAAATGATAGGTGAATCAAATTACATTTTAACGCTGACGATAATGTAGAATAATATCGGAAGTGATCAGTCACCTCCCTCTTATATACAATTACAAACACAGATATCACAACAGAAAGCTTCACCCTCTATTACTTCATATCAATAACGTTAATGCTGCCACTAGTTATTGAATGCTTGAGGTAAATTGACACTATATAAAACAGTAAAGGAAGTTATATTAACCGATATGCGAGCGATGTACTTTCGCAAATTTTGCTATGAAATGTAAGTCGCAAATGATTATCTTCACGACTTAATATCGACCTCTTTTATACGGAAAGGTATTCAAATTGTATTTTGTTATTCTGAAAGTTATCACTACATCCGTGAAACTGAAATGATAATAGGTAATAGCCAGAAGTACTTTGTCCACAGTGGACATAGATCATTGAGTTTAAGTCTGGAGTATCACTATTGACTTTCCATAAAAATGTCTTTTTTTTCTAAATCAACTGACGATTAAGTTACTTTAATGAAACTTTGTATGTAGCCTAACATTAGAACATTATCTCGGAGGAGTTCAAAAATCAGCTTGATTCGACAGTAAGTTACGGAGTTATTGCCCTTTGAACTAATAATAATTATTACTGGACCTTGTGAATACGATAACTTGTATAAATATGCATTCAGCTTCATGAAACTTTGTATTTAGACTAAAATTGAAAAGATCTCGGACAAGTGCGAAAATCGATCTGATTAGATCGTAACTTACGGAGTAATTGCCCTTTGCAATTATAATTATTGAATTTTGTGATTATGATAACCTAATTTAATATGCACCGATCTTAAGGAATCTTTGGAATGATCTCGGCTTGATTCAATTATAACTTACGGAGTTATTGCCCTTTGCAATTATAATGATTGAATCTTGTGAACATGATTACTTGAGTAAATATGATCTGAACTTAATGCAACTTTGCATATAGATTATGTAGTTAACATTGGAAATATCTTGAACAAGTTTGAATATAAGCTTGATTAGACTCTAACTTATTTACAGAGTTATTGCCCTTTGCAATAATAATTATTGAACCTTGTTAACACAGTAATGTGAGTAAGTATGCACCAAGCTTAATAAAACTTTGTATGTAGACCTATTCGATGTATGTTCCTATTTCCTGAACAAAAGACATCAGTTGGCTAGTAAATTACTAATTTGTATCAAATATCAGGTGACCGTTAAGGCCCATAAGTCTCTTGTTATGTTTAAACTGTAAAATTTGGTAAACTTCGAGATAGAAAAGAGCGCGAGCAGATAATTTCATTTTATACACCACAAGGAATCAATGTAACACACGATCATGGTAAATCGTTGATGTGCTACCTTACGTCAAGAATATATTTCCTGTCGATAAAGATGTTGTTTAGTATAGCAAAAAATACACATTGGTTATCATTACTAAAATAAAATTCGTAGTGTACATAAATCATGTAGATCTTCCAATGTGTTAACCCTTCAGAGCATTGCTACAGATTTTTCTATATCGAACATTTCCTCAGCTTCGTCTTCGATGATGGTGACACCCTTGCAGAATCCTTGTGAAAGCCATGCCCTTGGAATTTGTTTCTTTCTTAAGATTGGCATTACCGATTTTCGTAATCGCTACAATAAAATAAAAGAATTCCCATGAACAATACCAACAAAAAAGCACAATTGCTCTAGAAGTTAACACCACACATTTGCCTTTCCATCAACATATGATCGGCACTCCCACAATTCACGAAATATCTCCCTTACTCTCTCAATGAGTTTTATGCTTCATAAATGGTAGTTATCTACCGAACTATACTTACAATAACTAGTTTATCCAGAGTTATTAATATGGTACACGTATTACATATTTTGTAATTTAAAACAGATAACAATCATATGGAAAAGTTGATAAAATTTTAGAGTCGCCTAATACTAAAATTCATAGCTATTAGAGCAAGCCATCTTTTTAAAGGTCATGAAAATAGCATGAGTCTCACAACATTACAGTGAGAGGAGATTCACATTTATGTTAAGCCATTGAAACTCGTGTAGAAATACCGCATTCCTTTTAGAACGCACTTGCTTAATTTATACTTTATTATGGTCATTGTTGTCTTTTATTCTTATAGTTTGGCTCTACATGACCCTGGCTGTCGATAGGCCATTAAACGCAAACAAACAAGGATTAAAGGATTGCTTACTAGAAGCTCGCGAGTCAATTAAAATGATGACCGAAAAAACCTTTTCTATGAAGACTTCGATAAGATAAAATAATGACAGATAAGGTATACCAATATATGTAGTTGCTTTTTACTCTCAATAGAAAATAATTGTGTGAAATATATTTGTTATGTTAAATTCACCACCTTCAAATAATGTTCATCAGAAGTTTTATTGTGTCATTTGCTCATGTGAATTGAGAGATGCACTCAACTGACTGTAATATAAAAGTTTCTGTGTTTCGATAAACATGTAAAATGTGTATGTGCTTCTAAACGTACCTCAGTGAGAGTTCCAGGGATCTGACGAATTTTAACGATCATAGTGATTGGTATACAGATCATTGAGGCAAACGCCAGCAACAAACCGAACGCCTCTCCGAGAGCAGGGTACTGGTACGAATCTCCCACAGTGGCCGACTTAAATGTTACTACTTGGAAGACGAAAATGCCCTGAAATGAAAAGGTTAGTAAACACTTAAAAACTAATATTTCATTTTTTCAACGCAATGTTTAGATCATAACAATCAACTTTCATTAACATCATTTTCAGATTTAAATTTTAATTTGTCATAGTTTGATTACACTTTTTAACAATCATTAATTTTCTCTATTTAATATTTGTCATACCGCGGTGACAGCTGGTGTGATGAACTTCAGACAAATCCACAGGAACGGATTGATTCTGAACCCTACCATGTGCTCTATTACGTCGTAGAACCGTGTCGCACCTAAAATTAAGATAGATAATTGAGGCTACAAATTCTCTTGTTCACTGTTCAAGTGCTAAATTGATAATGTATGTGTTTACAAGTATTCCAAACCAGAAATATCTACCAGACATAATGACTAAAATTTAAGAAGAAATTATATAGGTCGAGAGGCCGCATGTTGTCATGTTTTCGTTTTGCTGCTATATTGACTAGCTGCAAAAATTATTAGTTAGTTTGTGTCTGCAAACGAAGTTTCTAACTTTTTTCTGTATAAAAATATGCATAATGTATAGATTTACTTAAGCATGATTCTCAACATCTGATTGGTTTATGAAGTCAAAGCCAAAACGGGCGTCTATGAAAAATAATGTCCGTCCGTTTTTGTGTCGCCTGCAACGCAAGTGCAACATATAGGTATCACTATGTCGACGGTGGCGACGTCTGGAAAATGGTACCTTAAATATTGTCAAATTTTAACCAAACTTGATATATTGCTTTATATCAATTATATCTCGGATGAGTTCGATACTTGTCATTATCCGTCAATATTTGCAAGAGTTACTGAAATCGTCAACACAGATAAATTCATGGTTTCCGCTCGATAACTATGGTATTTATTGTCCGATTTCAACCAAGTTTGGTATATTGCTTTATATGAATGTGATCTCAGGGGTTTGATACTGGTCAAAATCCGTTAATATGTAGAAGAGTTACGGGACTTTAAAATCATCAAAACAGATAATTTCTTGGTTTCCTATCAATAACTTTCGTTTTTATCATCCTATTTCAACCAAATTATGTATATTGCTTTATATCAATGAGATCTTAGGTGGGTTCGATACTGGTCAAAATCTGTCAATATTTGCAAGGGTTACGAGACTTGATAACTTATATATATTTGTACTATGGGCAGCCTAATGAGACTTATCCAAATTCATTTTTGAATTGTCTTTCTGTTAATATGATTATCATTCTTCTTCTTTTCTTTTATTATTTTAAAAACATCAAATATCTAAGTAAAGTACCTCTCCTAAGTAACTAATTATGGATAAACACTTTTAATTACAAATAAAGTTGTAACTCAACACAACAAATATATGTCTATTTTGTGAGAATGGTTCTTGATTCCCACCGGTGGATGGCTAATTGTGTTATACACATGTGGACTTTATAGCCTGTATCTGTTGTGGTGAATAGGACCAATATCACAAAAAATACATACTATCAAGTATAGTTAGAATCATGTCATAATACAATGTACTTGGTTATTATATAAAAAAAATGAAAATTAGCTTTTAATTTTTCATAGTTACAATAAATATGATCAAAAATTATGTCGTTCCTCATCTAGGAGTTACCTCCCCTTGTTTTCATAAACCTCACCATGTATAATTATAAGTGTTTTATATAACTGTTGTCTGTACCACCAGTATCAGGAGAAGACTAAGATAGGCTATGCTTGATGTCTAATTCAATTTACCCTAACATCTTTTGTCAATAAAATATTTGGAAATTGAAATTGAATTAGTTGTTAACAATATTTTCAACTGTAATAACTTTTTTTGTGATGTTTTAAACTACTATGCAGTCGACACGTCCACTTCCGTGGAAATCTTGTTTTGTCTAGGACTTCATAAACCCCAAAGATATTGAGACTAACGTTCAGTGAATACTTGACGTACAATGTGCATTGTTTTCGGTCTATGGAAAAATACCCTCAAAAATCTAAACAATAGAAATTAGTGTAAACATATGAAATTAGATTATTCTGATATCACATGGAACTTTTTTTTACCATGTGACAAATGCGTTTGTATTTCGTCATTATTGGACTTTATATGAATATGGAATAACACTAGAATAGATAAATACTGACCAAAGATCCAGCCTATGGCGATGCATTCCCAGAAACATACCCACAACATCACCATTCCACTGGCTGAGTAGTAGTCGAATAGAGTGAAGATGTAAATTCCACCCTGTAATTATAAAGAAAACGTTAGACCAATAAGTATGTTTTCTTCGATCAAGGTGGGATGTTTGTGTGAAAACAGTAACTACCGTCAGAGGGAAAATGTCAGATTTTACTCAATTTCTTTACGATCCACTGTTGCTACAAAGTATACCAGAGGGCAATGCTGTAGTTATAAGGTCATCTAACCTGAAGGTCGGGATGACCTATTGTCATCATGTACCGTCCGTCGCCGTGCGCTGTGTGATGTGCGCCGTGCGTAAACTTTTCATTCAAAGGACTTCTTCTCTACAACTTTAACCGAAAGGCCCAAGGTACTCATATTGGGCCTACAGCATGCTAGCACGAAGTTTGTTCAATTGAATGACATTGCCTTTCATTTAAGGTCACAGGTGTTAAATAGCCTTTTAAACGACTTCTTGTGAATAACTAAGAGGCCTAGAGACTTTATATTGGACCTGTGATATGCTGAAATGAAGGGCTACTTAGTTTAAATGTCTGACCTTAAACTTCATTCAAGGTCACAGGGATTAAATATGCTAAATCCTTTAAACAACTTGTAAATACCTAAAATGCCTAAATACCTTATATTGGACCTGTGATATGCTGAGATGAAGGGCTATCAAGTTTGTTAAAATGAATGACCTTGACCTTCATTCAAGGTCGCAGGAGTGAAATAGGCTTAAATCTTTAAACGACTTCTTATGATTAACTAAGAGACCTGATATTGAGCCTGTTACATGCATGGACGAAAGACTACCAAGTTTGTTCAAGTGAATGACCTTGGCCTTCATTAAAGGTTACAGTGATAAATAGGCTAAAATCTTTAAACGACCTCTTGTAAATAACTAGGAGGCCTAGAGACTGCATATTGAATTAGTAGCATGATAGGGTGTAAGGGACCTTCATTCATGGTCTAATTCATCAAATATATCTACTTTGAAAGGTTGTTCACCAAGTTGTATAACTGATCACCAATCTCGAACTTGTTTATTAGAACGTTGTGCCAATTGCAAAACTTTACATTTTGGTCATATATTGAAATCTATACTCAGAATTTGATATTACAACATTTAGTCTATCATAACAATTTTCCTTTCAATGATAACAGTCAAATTGAAGGATTTAGCTGCAGTATGACTGTCTTCCTGAACTTTAGCTTCAGTCATCCACCTACCCTTGTTGTCATTGACAGACCGATGAGGAAGGCGCATGCACAGTATATCGCTGTGACAGCCATGCGGTGCCAAGGTTTATTTAAGTACTTAGGGAACATGTCAATAAACGGTGTGATGACAGCTTCCACATGTACAAACTGAAAACGAAAATAACCACATCAAAATCACTGACCATATGTTTAATTTATATATCAATAGAACGTTATGATAACATTTAAATCGGAAACAATTAAATGGTAGTTTGTTATGTAAATATTAGTCTTAACTTACCTCACACAGATCATTTTCCCGTTTACATACTGCTTATATAAATGCTTGCTGTGCACATATGCTAAGTATGGTCTTTCATTTCAAAATAAATTGAATTCGAAAATTGATAACCTTCAATATACAACCATCAAGGTGAAAACTGTGACCGTGGATATAGTGAATATGTATAGGCCTTGGCATAATTAGTGAAAATTCCCTCTCATGTAAATCACATTTGTAGAATTCCGACGACGATATTAGATTGACTAAATTGTGTAACCAGCCATCATCCGAACTCGGCATTATGTTTAAAATGTCAGGTTTATTGAAGAATATCAATGGAAAGTGAAGATTTCTTTACTCCCTCACCTGGCTATCAATGCCAACGAGGAAGAGCATGAAGAAGAACACCGCTGACCATAGATTAGACAGAGGCATACTGAGGACTGCTTTCGGATATGTGATAAAGGCAAGACCTGCGCCTGTAAAAACGACATATTGTTATTTTAAAAAATCTAATGAAGAGCATCAAAGAATGCTAGCGGTTGTTATATAACAGTAAACGGATATTCCGCTATTGGTTAACGTCCTAGTAACACAGTTATTTACAAATGTAGAACGTCTTGGAGAAAAGCCGTACTACCCCCGGCGTAAAGGACGCCGATCAACGGATATAGGCTTCAATCCCTCCCACAATCTTCTTTCAGATTAACCAAAAATTCACATTTAACTATGAATCGGTCACTCTTCTCTTATATTGATGTAAATTGACGCTTTTGAGCTTCCAAGTCAGCTAAATTTTATCAGGTTTTTATTCAGTGTAATATATCGGATAAAAACTTGCCAGATGACACGACTTCTGAGATATCCACTCCCTGTTCTGTCGCCATGAATCCAAGGATAGAAAATACAGCGAATCCTCCCAGTAGACTAGTTCCACTGTTGATGCACATGATGAGGAAGCAATCCCTGAAATGAAAAGTGCATTTAACGATTATAAAGTCAAAACCAAGATTCTGTGGTTTGAAACAAATCACATGCAGTGAAAGCCCGAATCTCATTTTTAGACAAAACGGTAAAACTTACTAAAGAAACCCGGAAAAAGATTTTCAGAAAGTTTCCTTTTCTATTTTCAGAAAAAAATACGCATACAATCTACATGGTAAATATTGATGAAACAAAAACTGAGTATGATATGGCAAGATATCTTTTATTAATATCTGGGCAGCGAGGATGTTTCTTGTTATGGCTAAAGCAAGCAGTTACATATATTAATGATACTGCATTCTGAGTATTAGATATGGCTGTATTATCGCAAAAGGGAATGGTATTGTTCATGAACATGTTAACATTAAAACGGAAATGTTGTGCTGTTACAGGTTGCGAGCTCAGCGTAACTGAGTACATTCCCTTTGCGATAAGAATACCTGTAAAAGTTATTGTCAAACTTCTTGTAGCTTCCAAGCGTTATCATGGCTCCTAGGGCAATAGCGAGGGAGAAAAATATCTGAGTCCCTCCGTCTACCCAAACCTGTAAAATAATCATTTCTACAACAACCACATCCTCTCTCCTCCTGCAAAACAATTATACACGTAGCAACCCATGAATCGGACAACGATGGGACCGGCACTGCAATTTAATGGTTAATGAATATAACATGTCTGTAACAAAAGGGGGTTAAACATCCTTCTATCGTTAGGTTGCTGTGATAGGATATTTGCTCCAGTATCTGTAAAACAAAATATAAACAACACTTTTCGGCGGTGGCCAATCTACTTCCTGACAACAGAACATTGAAATACTGTACAGTTGTTCTTTTATCGCGGCGCCATTTTTTCCTGTATTAAACCAAAACATCATTAAAGGCTATAGTATTCACGATGTTTTGTGCATTTACATGCTTATTTTGTTTACGTTTATTTCTATATTTTATGAGTTAAATTTTCCGTGATAATTCCCAACTATACAGTATCTAAATACAAAATGTAATCAAATTGAACAAACAAAAACAGCATAAAAATGGCGTAAATGTTCTGCTTGTATAAAAGTTCGCACACAAAACCATGCATTGCCTAATTTTCTAGACGCTGCATCCCGCCTCAAAATAAGAAGAAATAACAGTCGAATCCCAATGTATGAAGCGTTAACGTCCGCCAGCAACTTTGGAGATATGATGGCTGTAACCCCTGGCGGGAGGTCCACATACCTGGAAGTAAATCAGATCTCAACTAGTTACATATACCAGGTATAATGGCATACACCTGCTGGCTGGAAAAATGATCAATGTTCGAAAAATTGCCTCATTGGAAGGCATAGGCTTCATATTACGTATTGGTGTGAGATACTAGCTTGGTACACTCTTAGATAGAATAGACTGATGGCCTTCATGTACAAGCCATCGCTTCAACCAAGGCATCACAAAAATGTTTTTTTTTTTTTTTTTTTAATTTTACAAACACTATTATCATATAAGATTTGTGTGCTTGTGCTTGAAATTTACTCGTTTAAAAACTGTACAAAAGTAATCAGCATTATTTTAATTTCACAAATTAAAACATTATGACTTTAAAATACGCACTTCACGAATTGTAGTTATTTTTATATTTGCAATATTGACGATTTTTCATTTGAAAACTAAACGGATGAAGACATTACATTTCTTTAAAATGTATTAGAAATAGGTAAACGTATTGAGATACTGCAAGGTAAATCCATTAGAAAGCATTTGGGGAAGTGGATTACGGACCCCTTATGCAACTTTACATACCTGAGCCTCGGAAAGTTTAGAGAAATCCGGAATGAGGAAATATTTGATGCCGTAGAGTGCTCCGTCCAGGGTTAGACCACGGACCAGTAAGGTAATGAGGACAACATAAGGAAAGGTAGCCGTGAAATATACAACCTAAAATGGTAAAACTAGCTCTCAGTAATGGAAGAGAACCTGAATACAGACACACAAAAATTAACTACAGTAAAGAGAGTTACATTTTCACATAAATACAAAACCTTTAATATTATTAAAGAAAGATAAATTATCATTATAACACACAACATACTTCAGATCAAAATTAAACATATCATAAAATACAGATGTTATTCACGAGATACTGAACTCTTGACAGTTAGTAAAGTAAAATCAACACAAAAATCATACAATATCAAAGATATTGTTTACCCTCAAAATTCACAGCCTACAGCAGCAGGGAATGCAAAACAATCATACACAAAGGTAATAGTATAAAACACAACTGGCAAATTGAGTAACATATATCTATCTAATCTATAAATCTATAATCTATTTATCTATAATAACAGTTTTGTGCTTGGATTTTACTGACCTTGCCGGTCCACTTGATGCCTTTCCAAACGCAGAAGTAGACAAATACCCAGACAAAAAGTAAACACAGAGCAATGTCCCGGATCACTCCTCCGCTCTCCTCAATTCCACCCGACATCTGGAGAACTCTCCGTCTACAATTAAACAGCCAGAATGAGGCGGGCGATCAGGTATCGAGTTTATTTTATCTTATTTTCAATACTTTCTACTTTTGACCTTTCATTTTATCTGAAAGGAAGTAATCAAATCGAAATCCGTAAACGATCGACTTTTTCAACTACTACTCTAAAACTGCCGAAGCATATTCAATGGAATTTTTCACTAACATTGTAAGGCATTCAAAATTGTGAATTATATTATCCCGCCTCCAGGGACGACAAAAATACTTATATACGTGGTAAATGTTTTCATTAAATATAGATACTTACTCCCAGAATTCCACTGTCGGGTCTACCGTTGAGGTTGAATTGTCCTTCAAACAAGCCACAACGGAGGTGACGTTTAAGGTATCGTTCAGCGCCCCGTTCGTCCCGTTACATGGTAAAAGCTTTATTGGACTGCATCTGGAAATATATATATATAGAATATAATACATTAGAATAAAAATGTGGAAGGAATTTTTTTTTGTATTTTTTTTTAATTTTTGAAGAGATTTTACATGGGTACAAAAAACATTTACATATGATATTCAATATTCATTATTTAAATCGTAATATTCATTTATAAACTTTGAACTTATCTAATACTGTAAACCAAGTTATTTACAAGGGTTGCTAGATATAATGCACTCTCAAGGTGTTCATTGAAAAAAACAAAATTTACTCTCTCTGTAGATATGTATATATGCATTATATATATTAATTAGTTATTATGTGTTTTCACATATATATAATACTCGACTGGATTATATCAAATCTGAAAAAAAATATATTTGCCTGTGGACAAAGTGGTTTACAGTACTAGGTATTCCCTATACAATATGATAGTAATTTTCTTGAGTTTTAATTGAACGATTACTTTTAGAAAAGCAAAAGAAGAAATTAAGTAAAAAAAGAAGAATAGTAGAAAGAACTGAGAGAAGGAAGAAGTGGCAATGGACTGACAATGCTCATTATTCTCAATGAGATTTATAAAATCATATGTAAAAAGATTAGATACCACACCAAGATCATGCAAAAAAGAAATTAAAGTATATTAAGAGAAAAAGTTTAAAAAGTGACATTATTCTAAAAAACTTTCCCATTTTCTCCACTCATTGACAAATTTCATAATATGTGTTTCACCCTTGGTGGTTGCAATGTATTTTTCAGTCCTGTACATATCCTTCAAAAGATTTTTAAATGCATTCATTGATAAACCAATTTGAAGACATCTAGCACTATAAATATATTGCTTTAGTACTAAAATGACAACATTATCTGTATAATTTTTACAATTAGAGTCCAAAAAATGAAAGATTCCTTATTAATCGAAAATGGAATTAAAAGCATCTCTAATATGGATTCAAAATTTGATAGGAATTACTGAACATTTTCACAGTCCCATAATGTATGAACTATAGTCTCAATTTCAGTTTTAATGTGGAAGGAATTTATGTTTATAAATCTTTTAAAATTTTTGAATAAATTTTTACTCGTTTCTGTATCATGGTTCTCTTTTATGCGGTACCCAAAGAAGCAGTTTTACTCCTTTCTGATCCATGATACAAATTGACAATCAGTGCACGGCTATTGATATTCTGATGAAACAAGAAATAACATGATATTTAGAAATTCACTTTCTTTTGATGCCGGGGTACTCGAATGGAAACTTCAATGGATTTTTTTTAATATCAAAGCAACTGATGATTACGATCATGAACTAAATCATATCTATTTCGCACATTTTTACCAGAACAGTTCTGTACATTTCGTTGTTGTTTTGATGTTAACCGATGTTGCTATTTCGGTATATTTCGGGTTACATTTATATGGACCTCCTTCATCTTGCACAATACCCCAGTCCTTATTATTGTTTAAAGAGGACCCCAGAAGAAGAACAGTATTTGAAATATCATAAATACAGATCGCCCGCACATACAGTAGAAGTGATTAAAAGTGTACCATGGGCGCTATCGACTGCGGTATTAGGAGAGAAATAGACAAAACATATGCAACGTTAAGTGTACCAGAAAGGTGTATCGCGGTACAGTTTTAAAATATCACTCAGATGTGTCCGGCCGCTTTCAGTCATCGTATAGCTAAGATTGTTGTAAAGTAAGCTGTATATTGTTTTCATTTAAAGGGTATGTTTAGTCACTAGCCTGTAGAGGTGTTCAGCTGATATGCACGATTCCTGATGAAGATGACAGTGTATATATTGTACGTGGACTCGTCATCGAAACGTCACACGTAAAAACTACACTGGTCGTATAACAATATCATTATACAATTTAACTTTGTTTGGTTTTTTTAGTTTTACGGCCCACCGACAACTAAATATATAAGGTCATTAAATGACCAACCGTATTACACGACATTCATTACTTTTAAATATTCAAATAGAAGATAAATAATGATTGCATATAAACGATCATGATAAGACAAAAGCAAGTAAGAACTTAAACATAGATCGTACATTTTGATTTGATAAAAAGGTTGTTTTAAATGAAACAGTTTTGGTTAAAACACTAGAGAAAACTCATTTTGAAACAATAAATGTTGAGTTGGTATGATTATAAATTGGAAAAACGTTCAAAAGGCCATTCTTACCAACCTAAAGAGACTGTTTAGAAGGTGATGTAAATGTTTAATTTGTTGGTGGTTTTTTTAATAATCAAACAAAAACTGACAATTGCAATGCTTTGATTCCTAGCGAAAACAGGTGGTTATATATGAATCGCACAATCTTCATGGCCCCTTTCATGTATTTGATATGTACAAGAAACGATGATTTTAAGTTTCGTTTGTAAATTATGTAACCATTACATTATCCTAAAATTCGCAATGATTGTGTTACAGTTACATGTACTGTACAGTCTTCCAACTTTAAATGATATATGCACGGTCACGTCGAACCTATAGTGATAGCAAACCAGAAACAATGTGCGCATTGAGTATAAAATTTGAATACGTCGCAGAATGGATAGCACCAAGTAATAACTGATCTGTTTTAATACATAACACATATAACGTAAGTCATGCTGCAATAATCTTTGTCTGTGTTTTTAATTTGTTTTTCCGGGTTTATATGGCTTCATAGTAGCACTGTAACATATGTTAAGGGGCTATAGGGGTATAAAAGTTAGGTGAGATGGATGTTACCTGGGTGTGTTCCATGGATTGTCGCAGTGAGACCAGGGTAGTACTGCCTGTAAACTCATTACGAAGTAGTAACAGCCCCAGGCTAGCACCACAATGTAATATATATTGACCAGAATCATCATCACCAAGTTGGCTACCCCGATACCTGTAGATATAACATTATTTTATATAACACAACATTAACAATTAGGAAGAAAAAGTATTTAAACATCATGTAAAAAGACAAGTATGTATCACCATTACTACAAATAAACAACGCGTTTGATAAAATTGCGGTAGATATATAATAATATGTGTTAAATACATGGGTTGAAATATATGGCGAGTATAATTCCACTGTTATTTTTTTAGACACTTCTACTGTTAATACCTTGGAATAAAGGACAAATGTTCCATGCTCCTGTTCCACTTTCACTCATAAACTGACCGAGCCCTATTTCCAAGATCAGTACGGGTGCCGCCCCGCATACCAAAAATAACAGGTAGGGGACCAGGAAAGCGCCTGAAATTAGAACTAAAATGTAATGTTTCTGTTGAATAAGTACAGTGTAATAGCAAAACAACCAATAACTATAAATAGCTTATGGAAACTTACTCCTTTACTTGGTGTTTTCAATACTCTTTTAGAATGTTTGTTTTACCTTCACATTCCTTCATTAACTTTTAATACGTTTGCAATGAGAAGTTTAAGCTTTGACGTTTTCTTAAGTCAAATTGAATATTGATGAAAATAGAGCGTACTCTACCATTAGCTATGCAACTCCTACACAATTTCGAGATTTGACTTCACTGTAAGACAGCATTACATTATTTAAAAAAATCCTTCAGCTGTAAATAGAGCGCAATACAACAACGGAACACCAAACCAGATAAGTTTGGTTCGGATTGCACTAAGGATAGCATGTGTTCCATTACCTGATAACTATCACACCAATATCGTGGTCGGATGCAGATAGTTGCAGTTTGCTATGCATATCTATCAACACAGTACACATGCTGCATTAAGTGTGGTTTTTAATGCGTGTTTCATTCGTTTTTGCCATAAAAATGTGATCCCGAATCAGTTCAATTATATAGACAAAGTTTAGTGAAAACTTAAATTAAAAGGAAATAGTTTCAAGACATTATTACCCTTGTACCGGTTTCTGAAACAGATTGAAAACTATAAAATATCAAAATAGTTTTGTTTTCTAATGTGTTTATACATCGACAAAACACTGCTGTGTTAAAGAAACATTCTGCAGTGCGATGGCGCTATAGAAGACTCTAGAGTATCACTATTACAGGGAAACTCAATCCTGCAGCCTTCCATACATGACCATCCATACAAAATAATGTATAGAGGACGTCGTCCTAAAATGACATTGGCTATTGATGGAATATTATACATAATCAACCAAACAAAAATCGTTTAGACTTGTACCTTCTGCCCGGATTACATGAATCGGAATAGTCGATATTTTTTTCATTATTTTCTTTATTCCTAAATGACTGTTTTATAAACATTGACACAGGCACGCTTTATGTGCTTCAAGTTGAGTGTTCGCTCTAGTGTGGAAGTTCCAGGTTGTAGTCCCTGACCGTTACACAACACAGTCTATATAGCCATTATCTAACTTTCTGCACAGAGAATGTCGTTGCCTATCATCAGTATTATGTGATCACCGTGTGTGATTGGCAGAATGATTTAATGAGATAGCGCTATACAATGACACTTCTCGCAAGGCATCGCTTATTGGAGAGGCCGTCCAGGTTGATAGGGTGTTATCCAAAATCTACTGAAAGCATTTTTTTTTCTATATTGTATTATTCATTGAACTATATTTTCTTACTTTTTGTAACATCCAATGTATTCATATGATAAAACTGAGCGGAAGTACGCAATACACTTTTTGTCTGATACTTATCACTAAGTATCTTTGACATTTGTTTTAATATAATTATTTTCTTCATATTAATTTCTTAGCATCATTTTCCTGAAAATCAATAAAGATTATTCTTATGTTTGCAGATTAACCATTTATCCCGACCAGCAAGTTGTACCCGATAACTAACACGGCAGAATGGGTATTAATGGAAATCGATTTTCACTCACACATCAACTTTCCACAGAAGGAGACCTTTGTAATTAAACCTTAATAACTATATGTGAGTTTCTATGTAAAAAGGCAAAAACACTAACAGCAGATTGTAGGATGTAAGCTACGGTTGTTTTGTGCGTGTGTGGCGAGGACTATACCTGGTGGTAGTGCTTGTTGATCCATACATATTCCCATAGCAAGTTAAGTGATAAGAAGCTTATTATTTCCTGGACTAGTACAACGTCATAAAGTCAATATAAATCACTAACACTGAGCAGGTTGATCCAAATCTTATAAAAGCTAGATGTACAGTACATACATTTGTATGTTCATTTAGGAAATATGATTTGTTCTGATTGCATATCGCATGTGTGTGGATATAATCAATGCTAGTCATATTTCATCTTTTTTGTAGTTGAAGGAACGTGTTGTTGTTTTTTTTTTGTTAATGGATATTTTTTTTTAATTTAAATTTATTTGCCTTTCTGTACTAGACGAATAATATGGACATTAATTAGTTTATCTTATGGCTGAAACCACGTTCAAATCTACATTAACTTGGCAACCAATTCATATTTGTTCTATGCATCGTATTACTAGTTACGTAACTCCGTAGCCGACATTTTATGTATATTTCTTTTTTATAACTTTTATTTATACTTATTTTTATTATTTATATTCTTTGGCGAACTATATATTTCAAATAATAGATTTACATTTAGTTTTGACTATTATTTTTTCTAATGCCTCCCTTGGTACCGCCTCACTTTTGGCCTCGAGTTGAGCGTTTGCCCTGTGAGGAAGACTCTGGATTCTGTTCCCTGGTCGAGACACACCAAAGTTACCACCAGTTATAAAGGTGGTAGTTTCTGCTCTTGCTTAGCGCTCAGCATACAGGGAGTGGGACGACTGGTTCGCCCGTTGTCAGTATAATGTGACCGGGTGGGGTGTGTTGCTTGGTGTCTTCAGCTGCATGCTTCAGTGATATAGCACTATAAAAAGGGCAACAGTTCCACTATACAAGAAGACACAACATGGGATACTTCAGTCTCCCAAAACACGCACCTCGCACAACATACACGTAACACATTGCATACATGGGAGGCCGTCCTTACATGACGATAGCTGTTAATAGGACGTTAATCAATCAAACAAACAAACAAACAATGACTATTATCTATTATCTTTCAATTTATAATGTAGCATTAATTGAATATTTAACGTGTACATGTAGTTCCAGAGAATTTTAGGTTTTCAGAAAAAAGAGGCACGCATGATTTTTAGACGATTTCGCGTCAAATAATCTAGATAAAATGTATAACCAAATAAAAGCATGATTTGTGTTAAGTTTTACATTAGTTTATAACCTTAATCGCCTTAGATGGTCTATATAATTAGATATATGGAGATTGTAAAAGATTCCAAGGTTGTGGTCAGTTTATGGAATAGGGCAAGAATATCATCCAAATTAACAATTCGGCAACCTTGACCATGGGTTATTTTATAATTCTCTTTGTACATGTACATCAATTATGCATCTCCGTATTTTGTAACAAAATCATTAAATGGAGATAGACTGACTGAATTTGAATGCAATCATACAAACGCAGCCTACTTTTATTTTGTTTACTCTCATTATTTTAAAACTATAACAAATTCGACTCTTTAAATAAACAAAATAAAAGTAGGAATGTAACATGCATACATGTATACTAATTAATGTGGATATGGATACTGTTGTTAACATTCTTGTCATACATCTCAAGGACTTTCACAATTTCTTCTGATATAGGCAGGTTTAGCAAACTAACATAATTACTGTAGTATGTTTCAAAGGTAGTGTTCAAGTAAAAAATCCCATAGAAACTGCCAACAGCCCAACTTTCTTGAAACTTTGCATATCGAAAATACTACTAGTTATCCATTTAATATAGCATTACTTCTTCCTTTTCTGATTTTCAAAAAGCCCAAAGGGCCTTAATTCTTCGCATCCATACTCATTAAATCTACAAACATGCCAAAATGGGTTAGCCTTTGTTAAATATTCTTAATTTTTTATTCATAAACCATTTGAGTACATCGTATACTTAGTAGTAATATCTTTTAGATTTTTAACGGAAAATTTTATTTAAAATCATTTTTTACGAAAAATTAACACTATTGGAAAAAAACGAAAACAAAATATTGCTCTTTGTTATCTCATTTCACCCTGTTACGGGTTTTGTCCACAATTTTACCCCACATTAAAAATATTCTGATGATATTTTCTGTCTATGTATAAATTAGTTTAGAAATTAAAATCCACGAAAACAGTTTTTGAGTAATTTGAAAATAGAGAGTGCAGGTAGGAACGGACCACTTCTTTGTTAGTATGCCTAATTATATATTTTAAGTTTATGATTCCTTAGTCCTATGTAAGTGAAAATTAGTGTACAATAATAATTTTAAATGCTTAATATCATGGTAACACCTTTGAAAATATTAGTTGCCATGGTAACTAAACGGAGGCCTCTCATTGGCTTAAATTTAAATGATCTCATAATTAAGTGAAATTAGTATATAGAGGTTATGAGGTAAGCTAACATGGTATCACTTTCAAAAAAGATTGGTTGCCATCGAAACGAAATGGAGGCCTCTGATTGGTTGAAATTTGATATTGTCAGATTTAAGTGAAAATTGTTATGAAAGGGTTATGAAGTACATTTGTATGCTGAATGATATGGTATCACTAATTTTTGAAAAAAGTATCTGCTATAAGCATGTTTTTAAAATGGTTTAAAAGTGTGGACAAAATAGATAACATACCAACTATTTCGAGCAAACCCTTTATCCTCAATTTTTATCCTATCAAAAATAAAGAATGAAGTTTCTTTTATTAACAAAAACAATTAAAATTATAAATAATATGTTTAAAAAATGGACACAAGGATCCCCTTGCCACATACCCAAAGTATAGTTAGAAAACATAATTTTAGGCCCTTTATGCCTTTTTAAAACATACAAAAAAATAAAAAGCTCATATAAAGTAGTTATATACCTAGACCTTGAACACTGCAAAATCTGAATGTGGGCGGGTTTTGCAACCCTACCTTTGTATATGATAATAATAAATGTATCGAAATAAAATTTCAAATGTAATGTCGGAGCCGTTGCATCTTTCAGAACACCTCTGGTTTTCTGATGATTTTCATGGCGATATGTCGGACTTGGTGGCGACTTTGTACATAATGCAAATTTCACTTTGACAGACTGGACCACGTCTTTGTCAATATGATTCGGGTAAGTGACATATTAAGTAAGCACAAGTCATGACAAGAAAATCCAACATAAAGATATACGTTATAGATTCCAAAATTACTCTCGATGCCCAAATCATGTTATATACATGGCCTGCTTGCTCATTTAAAACCAAAATAAGTTAAATCACAGTAGTGGTATCAGTTAATTTACAGTAGTGGTATAAGTTAATTTACTGTAGTGGTATAAGTTAATTTACAATAGTGGTATAAGTTATATACTGTAGTGGTATAAGTTAATTTACAGTATAGTGGTATAAGTTAATTTACAATAGTGGTATAAGTTAATTTACTGTAGTGGTATAAGTTAATTTACAGTATAGTGGTATAAGTTAATTTACAATAGTGGTATAAGTTAATTTACTGTAGTGGTATAAGTTAATTTACAGTATAGTGGTATAAGTTAATTTACAATAGTGGTATAAGTTAATTTACTGTAGTGTTATAAGTTTATTTGCAGTATAGTGGTATAAGTTAATTTGAAATAGTGGTATAAGTTAATTTACAATAGTGGTATAAGTTATTTACTGTAGTGTGTATAAGTTAATTTACAGTATAGTGGTATAAGTTAATTTACAATAGTGGTATAAGTTAATTTACAATAGTGGTATAAGTTAATTTACTGTAGTGGTATAAGTTAATTTACAGTATAGTGGTATAAGTTAATTTACAATAGTGGTATAAGTTAATTTACAGCAGTGGTATAAGTTAATTTACTGTAGTGGTATAAGTTTATTTACAGTAGTGGTATAAGTTAATTTACTGTAGTGGTATAAGTTAATTTACAATAGTGGTATAAGTTAATTTACAGTAGTGGTATAAGTTAATTTACTGTAGTGGTATAAGTTAATTTACAGTATAGTGGTATAAGTTAATTTACAATAGTGGTATAAGTTAATTTACAATAGTGGTATAAGTTAATTTACTGTAGTGGTATAAGTTAATTTACAGTATAGTGGTATAAGTTAATTTACAATAGTGGTATAAGTTAATTTACTGTAGTGGTATAAGTTAATTTACAGTATAGTGGTATAAGTTAATTTACAATAGTGGTATAAGTTAATTTACTGTAGTGGTATAAGTTAATTTACAGTAGTGGTATAAGTTAATTTACAGTAGTGGTATAAGTTAATTTACTGTAGTGGTATAAGTTAATTTACAGTATAGTGGTAAAAGTTAATTTACAATAGTGGTATAAGTTAATTTACAATAGTGGTATAAGTTTAATTACTGTAGTGGTATAAGTTAATTTACAGTATAGTGGTATAAGTTAATTTACAATAGTGGTATAAGTTAATTTACTGTAGTGGTATAAGTTAATTTACAGTATAGTGGTATAAGTTAATTTACAATAGTGGTATAAGTTAATTTACTGTAGTGGTATAAGTTAATTTACAGTATAGTGGTATAAGTTAATTTACAATAGTGGTATAAGTTAATTTACTGTAGTGGTATAAGTTAATTTACTGTAGTGGTATAAGTTAATTTACAATAGTGGTATAAGTTAATTTACTGTAGTGGTATAAGTTAATTTACAGTAGTGGTATAAGTTAATTTACAGTAGTGGTATAAGTTAATTTACAATAGTGGTATAAGTTAATTTACTGTAGTGGTATAAGTTAATTTACTGTAGTGGTATAAGTTAATTTACAGTAGTGGTATAAGTTAATTTACAGTATAGTGGTATAAGTTAATTTCAATAGTGGTATAAGTTAATTTACAATAGTGGTATAAGTTAATTTACTGTAGTGGTATAAGTTAATTTACAGTATAGTGGTATAAGTTAATTTACATAGTGGTATAAGTTAATTTACAATAGTGGTATAAGTTAATTTACTGTAGTGGTATAAGTTTATTTACAGCAGTGGTATAAGTTAATTTACTGTAGTGGTATAAGTTAATTTACAGTATAGTGGTATAAGTTAATTTACAATAGTGGTATAAGTTAATTTACTGTAGTGGTATAAGTTAATTTACAGTATAGTGGTATAAGTTAATTTACAATAGTGGTATAAGTTAATTTACTGTAGTGGTATAAGTTAATTTACAGTATAGTGGTATAAGTTAATTTACAATAGTGGTATAAGTTAATTTACAGCAGTGGTATAAGTTAATTTACTGTAGTGGTATAAGTTAATTTACAGTATAGTGGTATAAGTTAATTTACAATAGTGGTATAAGTTAATTTACAGTAGTGGTATAAGTTAATTTACTGTAGTGGTATAAGTTAATTTACAGTATAGTGGTATAAGTTAATTTACTTAGTGGTATAAGTTAATTTACAGTAGTGGTATAAGTTAATTTACTGTAGTGGTATAAGTTAATTTACTGTAGTGGTATAAGTTAATTTACAGTAGCGGTATAAGTTAATTTACTGTAGTGGTATAAGTTAATTTACTGTAGTGGTATAAGTTAATTTACAGTATAGTGGTATAAGTTAATTCACTGTAGTGGTATAAGTTAATTTACAGTAGTGGTATAAGTTAATTTACTGTAGTGGTATAAGTTAATTTACAGTATAGTGGTATAAGTTAATTTACAGTAGTGGTATAAGTTAATTTACTGTAGTGGTATAAGTTAATTTACTGTTTTGATATGAGTTAATACAAAGTAGTGGTATAAGTTAATTTACTGTAGTGGTATAAGTTAATTCACTGCAGTGGTATAAGTTAATTTACTGTAGTGGTATAAGTTAATTTACTGTAGTGGTATAATCTGTAGTGGTATAAGTTAATTTTACAGTAGTGGTTTAAGTTAATTTGCAGTGGTTGTATAAGTTAATTTGCAGTAGTGGTATAAGTTAATTTACAGTAGTGGTATAAGTTAATTTACAGTAATGGTATAAGTTAATTTACTGTAGTGGTATAAGTTAATTTACTGTAGTGGTATAAGTTAATTTGCAGTGGTTGTATATGTTAATTTGCAGTGGTGGTATAAGTTAATTTACGGAAGTGGTTTAAAGTAACTGTACTATTTGTTTTCGTGTTTCAACATGCTATCAAAGGAAAGTTCAATTTAGTTGGCTTCACTTGTGTCACGCGGTTTATGACAGGTTCATATTCGGACATTTGTGATATATTTATTTGTGTTAATTTAACTGAACATAATTAATATTCTAAGTTTAGAAGTAAAATACAAAGCTTCATTTTAAATATTATAGCCGTTTCTTTATATCGATCTATTGCTTCAACGTATTTACCTGTGTTTCTCTTAGCTAATCCTTCTTAGCACTTCTCAAAACCGGTAACTCTTACGTCAGTTAATGTATGGCTATTGTATATCACGTTTAGACTATGTGCTGTTAACATTTTTGTCCCTGTATCTTTTGTATATTATCATTCTGTGTTACTTGTAGTGTAGAGTTGGATATTTCTCCGCACCGACTGTAATGGATTATCATTTTTCACAGACTACATTAGAGCTACGTGTATTTCTCCAATGCACTAGCTGTAGCGTTATGATACTTGCATGGCATTAGCACATGGAAGGGTACCATCTCTGTAATACATAAGAAAACCTTGATGAGATGTGGTAGGTGGAGAGGCACTCGTAGGAAGCCTCTATTTCCAGTTTGAATAGTTAGGCCAAGGTTGTGTTTTTTTCTGTTTAACGTCCACAGACTGGTAGGTTTTAGGTCCCACTAGGGGTAAACAAACACTGCTTATGCAGCGTACAATAAGCAATAGGGTTTTCCCTGTTCTATTAAAATAAAAACCCTTCTGTAAGTTAAAAAAATCAATTAAATAATCTTTATTTGGATAATGAGGCGTATAAAACATCAAAATCGTGGTTCTTAAGGAAATTTTGTGTTTATTCTCTTGTGTGTGAATGTTAGCCTTGTTCATTGGTACAGTAGCATGATATTATTATATAAAAAAACACACAAATACGGCGGTACAGTGAAATGGTGAACATCTGTGTTATTCTGAGAATTTTTACTGATGCCTACACAAGATACATAGTACACATAAAATGGTTCAGTACGGCATGAGTGATACTGAATGGCTCATTAACTTGAGATTCCTGCCTTACGTTCTCTAATGCTTTCTTTTGGACAATTAAAGTTAAGGGATTTATTAAATTTAACGAATGTTTGTGAAAATAGGCCCTGGTTTGTTAAAAGGCTTGTAAGTAGTAAATGAAGAAGTACAGATATACGGATGGAGAAATGTAAATTACGATCACTCCATTACACATTTTATATAGCACCATATTATACATGGCAATTGTGTACTTACATATAGGTAAAAGTAATTTTCAAGCTAAAGAAAATAAGCATGCAAACTGTAAATCTACAAGAGAATATCGGTTAGAATATGAACTTTCTAAAACATAATTAAGCCCGCTGGGTCTATATATAGTTACAACTTTCAATTAACATTTGTGTAGAACTGCTTTTGGTCGTAATCCATTGTACTTGTTCGGAGCATGTACACTCGTAATACTTTAAAAAATAGTTTTGTATTTATTATTCATCATCCAATATCAATACAAGTTCGTGAATATGAAGGACCAGAAAACAAGTTTTAGCTTGTTTTAATTCCAAGTTACGTGTGTAGAAACTGTCGCGTGCAGTTGTATTAAAGTCATTTACAAGGAAGTACAAGTAAGTAACACGTTGTGTTAGTGTTATTTCGGACTGAAGAAGGCCCTACAATGGCTGAATATATATTCCATAGACATGATTTGAGTTTATTTTGAATTCATTTTGGCCTTTTATTTCGGATTATTAATATACTAGCTTTATACCGTTTTCACATCATTATGAAGTAAGTACATGTATGTGTTTTTATACTGTTAATCGTCTATTAGAGATAGTCTGGACCAAACTACGAGTGTCTTAAATTAATATATTGCTTCAAATGTAATAAGTAAGATAATAATCCAAGGAAATTCACAAGAAATACCATTAATTATCCTACACATTGTGTTGTCGACGAGGATAAGTCTAGTCTTTTAAAGCGAACTTTATACACTAACCTACAGCAGTATTTCACCTTCTCTTACAACATGTGTATTTGTAATTAATTATAGATACATGTGACTGTGTATATATTTCGTGTGTGACCTAATTAATCTTATTGTGAAAGAACAGATATTAGCATGTACATATGTAAACACCGTCTTTCGTGTCATGACGTATCTCGAAAGTTCAAGTTTCAAATAAGATTTTTTTTCGAGTGATGAGTGTACAGAATCAATGATATTCCTCTTTGTAGGAGAAACAGGGGTTTCCCAACAAGTTACTGTTGTCCATCATGTTTTCGATTTCGAATTAGTTAATTTTCATATTTTGTAATGACAAGAACTTTAGTGAGATCACATAAACATGGTAAATAACAGTGACGCGTTGTGGAACCTGTTTATCCAATAAGTATTATTCTATATTTATACAGTGGTGATAATCTCGTCTACATTCAAAGAAACTTACCACCATACAACCAGGGGCGTAGCCAGGGTTAAAACAATGGGGATGCAATGACTTAATTATGTCGTGTTTTTTTTTTTTTTTTTTTTAATTTTTTTTTTCGTGCCGAGTAAGGGCATCCCCTCCTAGTATGAATCCTATCTACTGTAGCAATTTTCAGGTATTCGGAGAAAGAAAATTGCGTTTTATTTGAAAATATACTTAGTATGAAATTGAAAATTCCAAGTTTGAATTTTAACACAGGAAGATGAGGAACATTAGAGAGAGGTATCATCAGCGAACAGACGAGATGCGGAATAATAAATATCGAATGTATCGTTTATGTACATTGTATATCAAAAATAAAAGAGGTCCTTAGATAGAACCTTGCGGAACTACGGCATCAATTTAAGTAGTCCTTTAACCAAACGATCTGTTCACCACCAATTCCATATGACTTTAATTTTACTAATAGACCTTTAGTCCAGACACGATCAAAGGCCTTAGAAATATCCCAAAATACAATACAGGTATGTTTTTTTTTCTTCAAGCGATAAACAATATTATGAAACATTTCTATTAATTGATATACAGTGGAGTGACCTGGCAAAAAGCCCGACTGGTATTTAAAAAAAATAACGAGTTATTGAGAAAATAGTTATAGATATTTTTTTAAAGGACACTTTCAAAAACTGTACCGACAGTCGATAATAGAGAAATTGGACGATAATTAGATGGAGAGTGCTTATCACCCTTTCTAAATAATGACATTACTTTTGCTAGTTTCCATGAAAGTTGTTAAATGATATTGGAGGTAATTCAAATGAACAAAACTTTGATATTAAAACTGACGAATTTATGATTATTTTAAAAATATAAATAGGGAGATAATATAGACGAACATTTTGACTTTGATGATGTAAATGGTGGTTTGTTTGATGAAATACTGTGGATGAAATAAAGCATGCAGTTAAAAAATCTTAAAAATAATAAGGCAGGTGGTATAGACTGTATTATAAATGAATATATAAAAAAACTCACTGGACCTATTTTAAAATGTCTATCATAAATTGTTTAATATAGTTTTAAATACGACAAGTATCCCGGAAGCTGTCACCTTTTTTATTTACGATTTATCTAAATGATTTAGAAGACTTTTTTCATGAAAATGACGCCAGTTGTCTCCAAACTAAGCAAAGCTTGAGTGATGATATTGGGTTGTTTATTGTTTCTTATCCTTTATGTTGATGGCACTGTTATTGTTTCCGAATCAGCAGAAGGACTACAGACTTTATTGGATATGTTTGAAATATACTGTAATGAGTGGAAACTTACGATTAATACGCAAAAAATTAAAATTGGTGTATTCTCAAAACAGAAGGGTCAAACGCGTTTGCGCTTTTTATTTTGCAATGAAGAATTAGAAATATTGGAATTTTTCACATACGTCATAATACGGCGGCGTATTAGGGCCACTATGTAATGTTATTTATCTTTTACGTACAAGTTAGTATCTTGTACGTACAAGTTAGTATCTTGTACGTACAAGTTATTATCTTGTATGTACAACTTAGTATCTTGTGGGTACAATTTATTATCTTGTACGTACACGTACAACATAGTATCTTGTACGTACAAGTTAGTATCTTGTACGTACAACTTAGTATACTGTACGTACAACTTAGTATCTGGTGCGCACAAGTTAGTATCTAGTACGCACAAGTTAGTATCTTGTACGTACAAGTTGAGTTGATCTGCTGTTCACCACCGAAGAATTAATGTTTCATAATTGTAATTTGACTTTGCCGGACTTTCAATTAAAACTGTTCATGTACACGCACTGGTTTGATACTGGCGTTTCATAGTTGCTCCATTAATAGGGGACATTGCAGAATCCTATATAGTTTACTCAACTTCCTTTAGGTCAGGGTTCTGTCAGGTACCAAATTTTATCAAAATCTGTCAAGTAGTTTAGGAGGAGTATGCCGAACAATATTGTGTCTACAGACAGACAATCAGACAGATAGACGGGAGCAACACGATTTCAGTATACCCCCTTAACATCTTTGCGGGGTTTTTCTTCAATGACAAAAGTTAAATACTTTACACTTAAACTATCATTAAAAAAATTAAGCTTTAGGTGAAAGGTGAGTGGCTCAACCACTACACCACCCGATCACACATTGTACTATTCTATACGTACCAGATACTAAGTTGTACGTACAAGATACTAAATATAAGTTGTACGTACAAGATACTAAGTTGTACGTACAAGATAATAACTTGTTCGTACAAGATAATAACTTGTACGTACAAGATAAATAAAATTACAAAGTGGCCCTAATACGCCTCCGTATCATAGGCATTTTATTTAACTATAATAGTAGATTTGCTAAAGCAAAAAGCAAATTTACTTGCAATTCTGTAAACGTATTTTAGGTTTAAGATGTTGTACACCAAACTCTACGCTCTATGGTGAATTGGGTAGATATCCGTTAAGTATTGAAGTGAAATGTAGAATGGCCATGTTTTGGTATAATTCGGATAATAAGGATCAATTTATTCATAATGGTTTAATGATATTGATATTAAACAAAAAAGAAGGAAAAATATTGTAAATTCCGTACATCTTATTTCCTTTTGCTCATAGAAACGCGGCGATGAGCTAATACACACGTACCACGCAATGAAAAAAATTACCCCTTTTGTTTAGACAGTATTGGCGACGAATTTCATTTCATTATTTATAAGTGTCATATACGTCCTTGTACTCACATATCAGTTCATCAATTTCGGCAAAACATATACCAAAATATTATTTTACGGTCCCTAATCTAGCAAAATGAAAGGTCTAATCTCACTGTGTAATGTACGTATTCTTTCGCAACTTAGCAGGTTGATATGTTATTTGTAATAATTAGATTAATTAAGTCCATTATATTCAATAATTGTTGTGGTGTTTGTATTATACTAATGTTGATGTTAATGTTGTTGATTGTGTTCCGTCATGTCAAAATGTAATACATGTATACTGATATTAACTCTTGTTACACACGTAAGTATGTGAGAGAAAAGAAAAAAGAAATCTGCCTTCTTGCTTCGCGTTAGGGGGACCTTTAAGTTGGGTCACGGGCTCGAGCTCAGCTGGCGACACACTACTACTCTCGCCCTGTTACACTCAGTATTGATCCGTTTTTAGATTATAAGGCCTTCGGACTATTGGGCCCCAGGGATATGATTAAAAGCGTGTCAATATATAGATAACCTTAAACATGGACATTCACGTTGTAAGTGGTAGTATGAAGAGACACGATCCAATGTATATACCATCGCGGCCATAACGCCTGAAAGGTATTTAGATAACTACATGTATGACAGTAAGAGATCCCTAGAATGGTCCACTAACGAGCTAAAAGCGAGGTTATTTTGATCCTGTCCTAATTATCAGAGTTTAAAGTTCCGTGCGGGGCAGCTGTGGACATTCCAACATATCCGTTACGCAATGTTTTAACCATCTGAGGGAACAATGATACCGTTATACAGACATATGTAAGACATATATACGTGTAGCTTGTTAATAAACAGATCAATAGAATCTGTCATGTAAACAGTATTAGGCTTTGGTTTCATAAACCAGTCACGTTGTGTCTGCTGACCACGGGAAGTCGTACTATTTCCGAGTCCGTTGGCTATAAAATGCGCGCAAGAAAGTTCACGAAAATTGCCAATGAATTACACATAAGGAGACTTCTTATTGAAAAGAAAGATGAAATAGAAGGGAGGCGGTTGGAAGCAATACGGCGAAGGGAAGCGTGTTTGGAAAGGAAGAGAAGGGCATTCGATGAAAGTCTACGAAGGCGTGAATTAGACGAGAGACATAGACGAGAATTAGAGGAAAGACAGAGACGAGAATTAGTGGAAAGACAGAGGCGAGAATTAGAGGAGAGACAGAGACGAGAATTAGAGGAGAAGAAGAGGCGAGAATTAGAGGAGATACAGAGACGAGATTTAGAGGAAAGAGAGAGACGAGAATTAGAGGAGAGGCAGAAACGAGAATTAGAGGAAAGAGAGAGACGAGAATTAGAGGAGAGACAGAAACAATTGCGAAAAGTAGGAGAAAGAAACAGATCTAGAGTGGAAAATTTGGAAAGTCATAGGAATTACCTGGTTGAGGAATGCACCATGTTAAGACAAGGGATAATGCAGGTTCGTGTTGTCTTTCCGTTTTGTTTTTCGCAGCAGCTCAACGACATTTAGATTGAGCGATCGTATTAAATAACATCTAATGCTTGTATAAACTTGGAGATAACGTTAACTGGTGTCTAGTAATTGATACAATGTATATTCTAACTGATTTCACATAAAATGGGTTTTCATACTGTGCAGAGCAACTGCGACCCTCTTGGGGTATACGTATTAAGTAAAACAAAGTTTCATCAGAAAAAAAAGGTTTGTAAACAGTTCATATTAATTAATTAATGAATAATTTCATTAATTACATTGAATGCATTTAATTGACTTTCAGGATATCATAAGATACCAAAAACTAATGATGAGGGCAAGAGAGACTGCACAATCTGAAGTAAGTTTAATTTACGATATTTTCCTATTTGTAAGCTTTACTTGGACATTCTCATGAAGTGAGTTTTGCAGCTTTACCATTTTTGTAATTGTTTAATTACTTGTGTAAATAGATGCATGTCGAACGTACAGAGATTTCGGGAACATACCTAACTTACACAAACCCTAGTTTACATTGTATGTAGCTACAGAACATACCTAACTCACACAAACCCTAGTTTACATTGTATGTAGCTACAGAACATACCTAACTTACACAAACCCTAGTTTACTTTGTACCTTAGCTACAGAACATACCTAACTCACACAAACCCTAGTTTACATTGTATGTAGCTACAAAATACCTAACTACACAAACCCTAGTTACATGTATGTAGCTACAAACATACCTAACTTACACAAACCCTAGTTTAACATTGTATGTAGCTACAGAACATACCTAACTCACACAAACCTAGTTTACATTGTATGTAGCTACAGAACCCTAGTTTACATTGTATGTAGCTACATTAGTACAGAACATACCTAACTACACAAACCCTAGTTTACATTGTATGTAGCTACAGAACATACCTAACCTACACAAACCCTAGTTTACATTGTATGTAGCTACAGAACATACCTAACTTACACAAACCCTAGTTTACATTGTATGTAGCTACAGAACATACCTAACTTACACAAACCCTAGTTTACATTGTATGTAGCTACAGAACATACCTAACTTACACAAACCCTAGTTTACATTGTACCTTAAGTACAGAACATACCTAACTTACACAAACCCTAGTTTACATTGTATGTAGCTACAGAACATACCTAACTTACACAAACCCTAGTTTACATTGTATGTAGCTACAGAACATACCTAACTACACAAACCCTAGTTACATTGTATGTAGCTACAGAACATACCTAAACTTACACAAACCCTAGTTTACATTGTATGTAGCTACAGAACATACCTAACTTACACAAACCCTAGTTTACATTGTATGTAGCTACAGAACATACCTAACTTACACAAACCCTAGTTTACATTGTATGTAGCTACAGAACATACCTAACTTACACAAACCCTAGTTTACATTGTATGTAGCTACAGAACATACCTAACTTACACAAACCCTAGTTTACATTGTATGTAGCTACAGAACATACCTAACTTACACAAACCCTAGTTTACATTGTATGTAGCTACAGAACATACCTAACTTACACAAACCCTAGTTTACATTGTATGTAGCTACAGAACATACCTAACTTACACAAACCCTAGTTTACATTGTATGTAGCTACAGAACATACCTAACTTACACAAACCCTAGTTTACATTGTATGTAGCTACAGAACATACCTAACTTACACAAACCCTAGTTTACATTGTATTTAGCTACAGAACATACCTAACTACACAAACCCTAGTTTACATTGTATGTAGCTACAGAACATACCTAACTTACACAAACCCTAGTTTACAACTTGTATGTAGCTACAGAACATAGAACATACCTAACTTACACAAACCCTAGTTTACATTGTATGTAGCTACAGAACATACCTAACTTACACAAACCCTAGTTTACATTGTATGTAGCTACAGAAATACTACACAAACTTCACCTACCTAACTTACACAAACCCTAGTTTACATTGTATGTAGCTACAGAACATACCTAACTACACAAACCCTAGTTCACATTGTATGTAGCTACAGAACATACCTAACTTACACAAACCCTAGTTTACATTGTATGTAGCTACAGAACATACCTAACTTACACAAACCCTAGTTTACATTGTATGTAGCTACAGAACATACCTAACTTACACAAACCCTAGTTTACATTGTATGTAGCTACAGAACATACCTAACCTACACAAACCCTAGTTTACATTGTATGTAGCTACAGAACATACCTAACTCACACAAACCCCTAGTTTACATTGTATGTAGCTACAGAACATACCTAACTCACACAAACCCTAGTTTACATTGTATGTAGCTACAGAACATACCTAACTACACAAACCCTAGTTTACATTGTATGTAGCTACAGAACATACCTAACTTACACAAACCCTAGTTTACATTGTATGTAGCTACAGAACATACCTAACTTACACAAACCCTAGTTTACATTGTATGTAGCTACAGAACATACCTAACTTACACAAACCCTAGTTTACATTGTATGTAGCTACAGAACATACCTAACTTACACAAACCCTAGTTTACATTGTATGTAGCTACAGAACATACCTAACTTACACAAACCCTAGTTTACATTGTATGTAGCTACAGAACATACCTAACCTACACAAACCCTAGTTTACATTGTATGTAGCTACAGAACATACCTAACTACACAAACCCTAGTTTACATTGTATGTAGCTACAGAACATACCTAACTTACACAAACCCTAGTTTACATTGTATGTAGCTACAGAACATACCTAACTTACACAAACCCTAGTTTACATGTATTAGCTACAGAACATACCTAACTTACACAAACCTTTACATGTATGTAGCTACAGAACATACCTAACCTACACAAACCCTAGTTTACATTGTATGTAGCTACAGAACATACCTAACTTACACAAACCCTAGTTTACATTGTATGTAGCTACAGAACATACCTAACTTACACAAACCCTAGTTTACATTGTATGTAGCTACAGAACATACCTAACCTACACAAACCCTAGTTTACATTGTATGTAGCTACAGAACATACCTAACTACACAAACCTAGTTTACATTGTATGTAGCTACAGAACATACCTAACTTACACAAACCCTAGTTTACATTGTATGTAGCTACAGAACATACCTAACTTACACAAACCCTAGTTTACATTGTATGTAGCTACAGAACATACCTAACTACACCTATACATGTATCTACAGAAATACCTAGTTTTACATTGTATGTAGCTACAGAACATACCTAACTTACACAAACCCTAGTTTACATGGTACCTTAGCTACAGAACATACCTAACTTACACAAACCCTAGTTTACATGGTACCTTAACTACAGAACATACCTAACTTACACAAACCCTAGTTTACATTGTATGTAGCTACAGAACATACCTAACCTACACAAACCCTAGTTTACATTGTATGTAGCTACAGAACATACCTAACTTACACAAACCCTAGTTTACATTGTATGTAGCTACAGAACATACCTAACTCACACAAACCCTAGTTTACATTGTACCTTAACTACAGAACATACCTAACTTACACAAACCCTAGTTTACATTGTACCTTAACTACAGAACATACCTAACTTACACAAACCCTAGTTTACATTGTATGTAGCTACAGAACATACCTAACTTACACAAACCCTAGTTTACATTGTATGTAGCTACAGAACATACCTAACTTACACAAACCCTAGTTTACATTGTATGTAGCTACAGAACATACCTAACTTACACAAACCCTAGTTTACATGGTACCTTAACTACAGAACATACCTAACTTACACAAACCCTAGTTTACATTGTATGTAGCTACAGAACATACCTAACTTACACAAACCCTAGTTTACATTGTACCTTAGTTACAGAACATACCTAACTGACACAAACCCTAGTTTACATTGTATGTAGCTACAGAACATACCTAACTCACACAAACCCTAGTTTACATTGTATGTAGCTACAGAACATACCTAACTTACACAAACCCTAGTTTACATTGTATGTAGCTACAGAACATACCTAACTTACACAAACCCTAGTTTACATTGTACCGTAGTTACAGAACATACCTAACCTACACAAACCCTAGTTTACATTGTATGTAGCTACAGAACATACCTAACTTACACAAACCCTAGTTTACATTGTATGTAGCTACAGAACATACCTAACTTACACAAACCCTAGTTTACATTGTATGTAGCTACAGAACATACCTAACCTACACAAACCCTAGTTTACATTGTATGTAGCTACAGAACATACCTAACTACACAAACCCTAGTTTATACACAACCCAGTTTACATTGTATGTAGCTACAGAACATACCTAACTTACACAAACCCTAGTTTACATTGTATGTAGCTACAGAACATACCTAACTTACACAAACCCTAGTTTACATTGTACCTTAGCTACAGAACATACCTAACCTACACAAACCCTAGTTTACATTGTATGTAGCTACAGAACATACCTAACTTACACAAAACCCTAGTTTACATTGTATGTAGCTACAGAACATACCTAACTACACAAACCCTAGTTTACATTGTATGTAGCTACAGAACATACCTAACCTACACAAACCCTAGTTTACATTGTATGTAGCTACAGAACATACCTAACTTACACAAACCCTAGTTTACATTGTATGTAGCTACAGAACATACCTAACTTACACAAACCCTAGTTTACATTGTATGTAGCTACAGAACATACCTAACTCACACAAACCCTAGTTTACATTGTATGTAGCTACAGAACATACCTAACTCACACAAACCCTAGTTTACATTGTATGTAGCTACAGAACATACCTAACTTACACAAACCCTAGTTTACATTGTATGTAGCTACAGAACATACCTAACTTACACAAACCCTAGTTTACATTGTATGTAGCTACAGAACATACCTAACTTACACAAACCCTAGTTTACATTGTATGTAGCTACAGAACATACCTAACTTACACAAACCCTAGTTTACATTGTATGTAGCTACAGAACATACCTAACTTACACAAACCCTAGTTTACATTGTATGTAGCTACAGAACATACCTAACCTACACAAACCCTAGTTAACATTGTATGTAGCTACAGAACATACCTAACTTACACAAACCCTAGTTAACATTGTATGTAGCTACAGAACATACCTAACTACACAAACCCTAGTTTACATTGTATGTAGCTACAGAACATACCTAACTCACACAAACCCTAGTTTACATTGTATGTAGCTACAGAACATACCTAACTTACACAAACCCTAGTTTACATTGTATGTAGCTAGACATACAGAACAACATTACTACTAAACTCACACAAACCCTAGTTTACATTGTATGTAGCTACAGAACATACCTAACTTACACAAACCCTAGTTTACATGGTACCTTAGCTACAGAACATACCTAACTTACACAAACCCTAGTTTACATTGTATGTAGCTACAGAACATACCTAACCTACACAAACCCTAGTTTACATTGTATGTAGCTACAGAACATACCTAACTCACACAAACCCTAGTTTACATGGTACCTTAACTACAGAACATACCTAACTTACACAAACCCTAGTTTACATTGTATGTAGCTACAGAACATACCTAACTCACACAAACCCTAGTTTACATTGTATGTAGCTACAGAACATACCTAACTTACACAAACCCTAGTTTACATTGTATGTAGCTACAGAACATACCTAACTTACACAAACCCTAGTTTACATTGTATGTAGCTACAGAACATAAAACTTACACAAACCCTAGTTTACATTGTATGTAGTTACAGAACATACCTAACTTACACAAACCCTAGTTTACATTGTACCTTAACTACAGAACATACCTAACTTACACAAACCCTAGTTTACATTGTACCTTAGCTACAGAACATACCTAACTTACACAAACCCTAGTTTACATTGTATGTAGCTACAGAACATACCTAACCTACACAAACCCTAGTTTACATTGTATGTAGCTACAGAACATACCTAACTTACACAAACCCTAACCCACACAAACCCTAGTTTACATTGTATGTAGCTACAGAACATACCTAACTTACACAAACCCTAGTTTACATTGTACCTTAACTACAGAACATACCTAACCCACACAAACCCTAGTTTACATTGTATGTAGCTACAGAACATACCTAACTTACACAAACCCTAGTTTACATTGTACCTTAAGTACAGAACATACCTAACTTACACAAACCCTAGTTTACATTGTACCTTAACTACAGAACATACCTAACTTACACAAACCCTAGTTTACATTGTATGTAGCTACAGAACATATCTAACTCACACAAACCCTAGTTTACATTGTATGTAGCTACAGAACATACTTAACTTACACAAACCCTAGTTAACATGGTACCTTAACTACAGAACATACCTAACTTACACAAACCCTAGTTTACATTGTACCTTAACTACAGAACATACCTAACTTACACAAACCCTAGTTTACATTGTACCTTAACTACAGAACATACCTAACTTACACAAACCCTAGTTTACATTGTACCTTAGCTACAGAACATACCTAACTTACACAAACCCTAGTTTACATTGTACCTTAACTACAGAACATACCTAACTTACACAAACCCTAGTTTACATTGTACCTTAACTACAGAACATACTTAACTTACACAAACCCTAGTTTACATGGTACCTTAACTACAGAACATACCTAACCTACACACAAACCCTAGTTTACATTGTATGTAGCTACAGAACATACCTAACTCACACAAACCCTAGTTTACATTGTACCTTAGCTACAGAACATACCTAACTGACACAAACCCTAGTTTACATTGTACCTTAACTACAGAACATACCTAACTTACACAAACCCTAGTTTACATTGTACCTTAACTACAAACCCTAGTTTACATTGTATGTAGCTACAGAACATACCTAACTCACACAAACCCTAGTTTACATTGTATGTAGCTACAGAACATACCTAACTCACACAAACCCTAGTTTACATTGTATGTAGCTACAGAACATACTTAACTTACACAAACCCTAGTTAACATTGTATGTAGCTACAGAACATACCTAACTCACACAAACCCTAGTTTACATTGTATGTAGCTACAGAACATACCTAACTTACACAAACCCTAGTTTACATTGTATGTAGCTACAGAACATACCTAACTTACACAAACCCTAGTTTACATTGTATGTAGCTACAGAACATACCTAACTCACACAAACCCTAGTTTACATTGTATGTAGCTACAGAACATACCTAACTCACACAAACCCTAGTTTACATTGTATGTAGCTACAGAACATACCTAACTTACACAAACCCTAGTTTACATTGTACCTTAACTACAGAACATACCTAACTTACACAAACCCTAGTTTACATTGTATGTAGCTACAGAACATACCTAACTTACACAAACCCTAGTTTACATGGTACCTTAACTACAGAACATACCTAACCTACTACACAAACCCTAGTTTACATTGTATGTAGCTACAGAACATACCTAACTCACACAAACCCTAGTTTACATGGTACCTTAACTACAGAACATACCTAACTTACACAAACCCTAGTTTACATTGTATGTAGCTACAGAACATACCTAACTTACACAAACCCTAGTTTACATTGTACCTTAACTACAGAACATACCTAACTTACACAAACCCTAGTTTACATTGTACCTTAACTACAGAACATACCTAACTTACACAAACCCTAGTTTACATTGTATGTAGCTACAGAACATACCTAACTTACACAAACCCTAGTTTACATTGTACCTAGCTACAGAACATACCCCCTAACTGACACAAACCCTAGTTTACATTGTATGTAGCTACAGAACATTCCTAACTTACACAAACCCTAGTTTACATTGTATGTAGTTACAGAACATACCTAACTCACACAAACCCTAGTTTACATTGTATGTAGCTACAGAACATACCTAACTTACACAAACCCTAGTTTACATTGTATGTAGCTACAGAACATACCTAACTTACACAAACCCTAGTTTACATTGTACCTTAGCTACAGAACATACTTAACTTGCACAAACCCTAGTTTACATTTTACCTTAGCTACAACACATACCTAACTTTCACAAACCCTAGTTTACATTGTACCTTAGCTACAGAGGTTTAATCAGCCACAGAGGCCAATATAAAGACATCCATCTAATTTAGATTTTAAATTATACAAGTCATAATTCGTTTAGGCGTGGCAAACGTCCAATGCAAAGCTTATCATACATTTTAGATTTTTGTTTTTAATTTTTACCGAGTATTTCTCTTTCATGTTTTTTCATCTTGTATTTCATTTGATTTTCTTTACCTTTTTCTAAGGAATAAAAGTACTTTTGAAAAGTCCTACGGTTGATATATTTAGTTTTGACACATTTTATTGTCCTATGCAACGGCGTAGCAATAATGACGAGAAATTAAAAATTAAAATTTCACTGAATTGTATCGATGAACTCGAAAAGAATGTTTAATTGTTATTTAAGTAAAACACTATAAACAGACTGTGTTCTTGTCGCGGTGTAATTCTAAGTACACTCTAAGTTTTTGTGATTTATCACGATATATCCTCATAACATAACAAGAGGCCGAAGGGCCTTAACGGTCATCTGACTACCTTGGCAATAACCATATAGGAAATGAATTAGATATAGTGTCATGGTAGCCATCTTCGATTTGGGATCAACCAGAGATGTAACAACACTTTGTCGGGACCATGTCAGGATCATTTCATGCAAGTTTCAGCCAAATCGCACCGGTAGAACTTGAGAAGAAGTTCAAAATGTGTTTTCAAGATGGCGGCTGTGGCGGCCATCTTGGATTTCGGATCTACCGGAAAAATAACAACACTTTGTCGGGACCATGTCAGGATCATTTCATGCAAGTTTCAGCCAAATCGCACTGATATAAATCGATAAGAAGTTCAAAATGTGTTTTCAAGATGGCTGCTGTGGCGGCCATCTTGGATTTCGGATCGACCCGAAAAATAACAACACTTTGTCGGACCATGTCAGGATCATTTCATGCAAGTTTCAGCCAATTCGCACCGGTAGAACTTGAAAAGAAGTTCAAAATGTGTTTTCAAGATGGCGGCTGTGGCGGCCATCTTGGATTTCGGATAGACCCGAAAAATAACAACACTTGGTCAGGACAATGTCAGGATAATTTCATGCAAGTTTCAGCCAATTCGCACGGGTAGAACTTCAGAAGAAGTTCAAAATGTGTTTTCAAAATGGCGGCTGTTGCGGCCATCTTGGATTTCGGATCTGCCGGAAAAATAACAACACTTTGTCGGGACCATGTCAGGATCATTTCATGAAAGTTTTAGCCCTTCGGGTCAGATGACCTAAAACCCATTAAAGTTCATCAAAATAGGCCACGTTATAAATGACATCATAAATCTGGTTTATCTATTTTTCAGATGAAGATAAAAACAGAAATCAAGGAGGAAGCTAGTTAGTCTGATAGGGAACAGTGCTACTAAGGAAATCGGTTAATCTGATGAAGTGTCTGGTAGTACACGTATAGCAATACACACTCGTATTACGAACGCAGGATCACGTCAGCATGTTGTCTGGGTACGTAGTTACTACATCAACAACAGCACAGTTTGCCGTCCGTCTCAAGTACATACAGTCTTTAATGTACTCTTGTCCGGGACAGCCGGAACCAAAAGTAGTGAAGGTTAATGGAATCATATTACTTATAGACAAATCAAAGTGTAGAACGAAACAAAAACTCCTGCTGAAATATTGCCCATTAGGTGGTATACAACAAAATAATTCGACCGCCTAAAAGTTAAAAGACAGAACACCTTGTGACCGATACACATACAGGTACATTGTACACCGTGGCTTGAAATCAATACGGGTTACACGGATAACAAATCCCATTGTTTGTGAAAAAAATTCTAGCATGGAACATAATGGATGTTTAGATGTTATTTTCTTATACATTGTATTTTTTGGCATTTCGTCTGAAAATATCAATTTGCACTATAAGAGAGCTATAGTGTCTTTTCTATCACATCTGTAGATGTCACGAATGGGTTTTTTTCCACACATATTTCTTTTTTCTAAACATATTTCTTATATATATACATAAATAACATTGACAATACGCATATCTATTGTCTCTATAGTTTATCTGTTTGCTCTATATGTGTTCTTTGTTTATAGTTTTGTGAATGTCCATGACCGTCCTTAACATGTAATTTTATTTGTTCTTGTGTCTTGACAAAGGGACATATCGCCTCGAAAATTCGACAATCTTTTGTCCACACTGTTAGAATTACTTCTTTGCCCTATATAACATTGATTATGTATATCAGAGATTTTAAAGGCTGTATCCGGTGTATATGCACGCCTTTTATATTAAAATGTTTTCATACATTCAAATAAACATAAATATTGTCCTGTTTGATTATCAGTCGTGGCATGCACCATAGGGACATGTAATTAGCTACAGTCTTCATATATTAGTATCTATTCTAGGCTTCAACTGTGGGAAATACATGTTGCTGATTTGTTCTAGATACAGTTTATGCTTTTGTCACTATAAATATTTTACACTTCACAGTATTTTGCCTTAATTTCATAAATTGTACAAATCTACTTTGGTCTGCTTCATATTTATATGAACCCCCGTGTTGAGAAAGGAGGAGGGACATAGTCTCGAGTAGAGGTTGTAACCTAAATCTTGACTACAAACAACCAACAATAAACAATCAAATCTAAATATATACAAATGTAAAGACTTTAACTAATTTCCATGTCCCTGATCTATACCTAGTTGCACACGGTTACCTGCATTCAAGAGAAATGTAGCATGCACGTTAAATGTAATATTTCTATTTCTTTATGGAGATAATTTAGTGTGAAGTATGTATTGATGACTGGGTTTATTGCAGTTTTATACATAAGTTGGTATCGCTGTGACCTATACGCAAATAGCCACAGTGGTCAAACATGTAGTTCTTCGCATTACACATTCCGATATTTTGCAATGATGTTTGCATGCTTTTGCGTGAAAGATGACATATAAAAGATAACGATTGACAACTTGAAGGTGATTATTTCTTATAATACTCAAAATCTTAAAAAAAACATTTAATTCATACAAACTTCTTCTTTAACTTACATGTTTGATCTTAGTTTTAAGATTTCTCCAAATATTATTAATTCTGTGTATGATTAAAAACGATTTTCTAATACCATTCCTTTAAAAACCTTCATCAATAACTTTCTCAACATGTATACACATCCATGGATGTAATCTGTGCCGAAATAGCGGTAATCAACATTAATTATCAAATTCCAAACGGGTGGACTGTTAGCCATCTTGTTGACTGATTGGTCCCAAAATGCAATATGCACAACTAGACCATTAGAGGAACCTTCACATGAAATTGGAGACAGATCCCTTCAGTACTTTCTGAGAAATAGTGGTAACAAGCTTCAACTATCAAAATCCAAGATGGCGGCCTGTCGGCCAACTTGTGCATCGATCGGTCTCATAATGCAATGTACACAACTAGACCCCTAGGGAAACCTGCACATGCAATTTGAGACAGATCCCTTCAGCACTTTCTGAGACATAGCGGTAACAAGCTTCATTTGTCAAAATGCAAGATGGCATACTGTCGGTCATCTTGTTCAATGAATCGGTCCCAAAATGCAATATGCATAACCAAGGACCTAGGGGACCATGCACATCATATTTGAGACAGCTCCCTTCAGTACTTTCTGAGAAATAGCGGTAACAAACTTCAATTGTCAAAATCCAAGATGGCGGCCTGTCGATCATCTTGTGGATTGTTCAGTCCCTAAATGCAATATGCAAAACAAGGGCCCTAGGGAAACCTACATGTGAAATTTGAGAAGAATTCCTTCAATACTTTCTGAGAAATAGCACTAACAAACTTTGACTATCAAAATCAAAGATGGCGGCCTGTCGGCCATCTTGTTGACTGATTGGTCCCAAAATGCAATATGCACAACAAGACCCCTAGAGGCCTACATGTGAAATTTGAGAGAGATCGGTAACAAACTTTAAGTATCAAAATCAAAGATGGCTGCCAGGAGGCCATTTTGTTGACCGATTGGTCCAAAATGCAATATGCACAACTATTGCACTAGGGGAACCTACATATGAAATTTGAGAAAGATCCCTTCGGTGCTTTATGAGAAATAGTGATAACAAGAATGGTTTACTGACGGAAGGCAGGACGGACCACGGACCACGGACAAAAAGCGATTTGAACAGCCCACCATCTGATGATGGTGGGCTAAAAATAAACATTATCACTCGTTATTACTTCAGCATTATTCTCAATATCGTTTGGGTTTATGAAGTCATAGACAAAAAACGGAAGGATTTCTCAAAGATTTAACCGATAGGAATGAGTGTAACATATGAAATTGAACTATATATGTATAAACTAAGATATTAGGTACTGTTATCGTAATTTCGCTATTTCGTCTGTCGAGTATTTCAATTTATACAGAATAAACGCACTTTACAGATGTTAATTTCTGAAGATCACCACGAAAATGATCTTTTTTCTAAGAAAGCCAAGTTTTAATATCATGATTAAGCTTAATATTTCACTTCGTTCAATCTGGATATTTTCAAAAGGATGCGCTTCATTTAATTAGTATTCAGATTAATATATATTAGTATCATGAACTCAAAGCATAATACGGAGTTTTTCAAGGACACACGAAGAGTACCAGGGAAATAGAAACATGTGTCCCTAGGAGGTAAGCGTTCTATTGTTGCTAATCAATACAGTATATGTTGTGATTAGGTCTGAATACGAGAAACGCATATCTCATTCATAAATTATCTTCCTGTTGTGGTTCTTTTGTTTGTTTAACATATTTTTAATTTCATTACATACTGGTGTGAGATTCTTTTTTGGCCAAATACTTTAAGGAATGAACCAAACTAATTATGCATAAACTATCAAAACATCCTGGTGTTAATGGTACACCTAACATAATATGTTTTGTTAATGTTTCCATCTGTATATTAGCTATTCTCATATATGCATTCATGCTTTACCAATTTCTATGGCTGATGGTATACGTATCCTAGAGAAACCTGGGACAGAGATGAAGTAGCGTACCGCCAAGTGTTATATCGGCAATAACTCTTTATTGTATGGCGAAGACGCATTGCCCCCTCTGTATATAAAAGGCACGACAGGTCTTGTAAATTGAACGATGATGTAACATATTAACACTAAACATCACACTAACAAACTGGTGTTTGACCCGTTTCCCCTTAGATCGGAAACGGAGGGTAATAGATAAATGATGTTACATGTATGACACTGGGCTTCACTTCATTTTTGTATATTCACAATCTGTAAAGCACAACGAATTTTAAGCGTTAATGAAATGGTCGACGCTGCCGCCTGAAATGAAATAAATTTGTGAAATGATTATTTTTTGTTATCAAAGACAAATATAACGGATTTTGATATTCTGTTACATTTTCGCTTCTCATTTGTTCAATCAATACACATACAAAGACAAGTGACCATTGTCTAAAGATGTACCATATTTCATATTTGATACCTAAAATTACCAATATCATTAATACCTAAAATATTATTACCAAATCCGTTATTGCATTTCCCAAAATTAAGTGAACAATCGCGACTTGAAGAATGTACATGTATGGGCTTGTACTTGAGAGTCATGTGTTCCGGAGTGATAAACGTGCCAGACTTTTCACATTGACACATATCTCACTCCTTCCAGAGATCTAGAACACATTACAGCGACAAACCGAAATACTAAGCCAACCTGCCATAGGTAACATGGCGCCAATATTGATTATTCTGACATTTGTATTTTCTTTTCATTAAATTATTTCACCAACTTCATTCCATAAGAAGGAGAGTAAGAAAACACAATATAGAGATCGTCTGGCTAGATCCACTGTACCAGAAGTCTGTGGCAACAGGAAATCGATTTTGTTTTAAACATGCCTGGTTCAAGGCCAGCTTCAACATTTCCTTTATGAATATATGGGAACATTTTCCATTTTTGTGAAGTGTGGTATTATTTAGAGCAGATCATAATTTGATTATGATTACATTTTATTGCAGACAAGGACGCTGATCACTATTACCAACTCGTAGCATTATGTGTTCGGTCGCGACATGGTCACAAGACAACTGAAACAAGAAAAGTCAGTCATACCAATGACTAACTAATGATATATCCTATAATAGTTGCAATCGACAATTAGATGGCAATAGAACATTGACTTATATCTGTACTGAAATAGTTTGTAGCACCACTGGTGTAGTTGACATGATGTGGTTATTGTTAGTTTGCCTCATGGCCTATACTATGTCTTGTTGTTGATAGGTCATATGGGGAGCTACTCGTATTTACTGAGTAGATTTCGGCAAATATACGAAAAGTGCATGTTTAAGTTGATAGAGGCAATCGTTCAAATCGCATTCCCCACTTCAAACTATGTCCATTAGTTAATGTTCCAAAGTAGCAATGTACTCTTAACGGTGATATACAATATCACTTGATGTTTCCTGGGCATGAACTCGCTATATTTTGAAATGATCTACAGGTAGGTTTAGATCTCGGGCGATGCAGATTTTGTACTTAATATGTCATCATCAACAACAACAGCGTGCATATAGAATCAATGTATTGGCTATCCTGCGGCGATGCGTTTCCACCATAATCCGTCTATCAATGATTTATCCATAGATAACCGTTCAATACATTAAAGCAGTATAGAAAGTGTATTTGTTACCATGGAGACACGTGTTTTATGAATAATGCCCGGGGAAAGGTAGTGACCTGAAGAATGCTAACAAATATTGCTAGGCTAGTAAATCGGTTTATTTGCAGCGAGAATCATTGCATACTAATGAATACTGAGGTAGCATAATCTGTACACATTTTATTATCACAATTTATGCTATTACACTTCATGCATTGGAAGGCACTGGATTATACTGCAGTAGGTCAACTAGTTAAAATGAGTATTTTTCATCTGGAGTCAATAATCATTTTTTTTCTATCTTTTAAACGGAAAGAACCCCCTCCTACCTCACCCTTATACCACAGAACACATTTACAAATGAAAATGTATCATTTGTTTGTTTGTTTGATTAATTAACGTCCTATTAACAGCTAAGGTCATGCAAGGACGGCCTCCCATGAATGCGGTGTGTTGCGTGTATGTTGTGCGAGGTGTGTGTTTTGGGAGACTGCGGTATATTCATGTAGTGTCTTCTTGTATAGTGGAACTGTTGCCCTTTTTATAGTGCTATATCACTAAAGCATGCCGCCGGAGACACCAAGCAACACACCCCACCCGGTCACATTATACTGACAACGGGCGAACCAGTCGTCCCACTCCCTGTGTGCTGAACGCTAAGCAGGAGCAGAAACTACCACTTTTATAGACTTTGGTGTGTCTCGGCCAGGGGACAGAACCCAGAGCCTTCCTCACAGGGGCGAACGCTCAACTCAAGGCCAAAAATGAGGCGGTGCCAAGGGAGGCATTAAGAAGAATAAAGTCAGTTAGGAAGAATAGAAAAGATAAGATGCCAAAAATGAGGCGGTGCCAAGGGAGGCATTAGGAAGGATAAAGTCAGTTAGGAAGAATAGAAAAGATAAGATCCTAAATTTAGTCGCCTTTTACGATCATGCAATAGGGGCAGCAAGTACAATTCTAACGCCCTACCTGCAGGGCCAGAAAATGTATCATTTTTCATAAATCATATCAAACTAATTGATTATCACCAACATATCAAAAACCACATAAGATCCAGTCGGCAATTACCTGATATCTCCATTAAATGTATTTTTTCCATAGCCTCAGAAATCGTGATTTATAGCAACTATGGTGAAATTATTGATTATGTAAAATGATGGTCCCATACTGGCAACCAGGTAGACCGGCACATTAATATGAGGCAAGTGACTATCAATAAAACATCTTTAGGACCAACGATTTTATAATAATTTTCTATACGTCGAATGTTTCAAGTAAGCTTTACACAATGCATAATCTTGTACATTTTGTGATGACAAATAAAGATACTTTTTTTCTAAAAGAAAACGACACCATTTCTTTAGTGATTTATCTTCACCAAATGAGACATGCGCTATTAATTTTGTCTGATATACAAAACCGTTCATATACAGAATTTAGAATCAATGAACACAAAGTCCAAAAAAATTGTACTGTAATTACATGATTGCAAGTCAAAGTCATTTTAACGTTATGATTGGATTATGTTAAACGCCCAATTAACAACCAACGTCATTCTAAGGATGACATCCCGCGTAGCCAGTGTGTTGCATGTGACGTGTTTGTGTGTTTTAGGCGACTGCAGTATGTTGGTGTTGGTACTTTTTGTCCTATTTATGGTGCTATAAGCACGCCGAACAAGCACATCTCCCAATCACAGTATACTAACAACAGGTAAACAAGTTGTCCTGAGCGATGAGCAGAAGCAGAAAACACCGATTTTATAGACTGTGGTGTGTTATGGCCAGGGGACAAAACCCATAGCCTACCTCACAGGGGCGAGCACTCAACGCATGATCAAAGGTTAGGCGATGTCAAGTGAGACATTAGGAAGAGGAATGTCAGTTAGAAAGAATAGAAAACTCAAATTAGTCGTCACCTTTTACAATGGGAGGGAGTATTCCTAGCGCCCTACCTACAGTGTAAATGTACGCTTTTATACAAAGAAAGACAGAAAGATGTAATTTCCGACACCATTTTTATGTATAGAAGCCATTTGTAACATGGAACACGATGTAGCATGTATTTGAGATAGCGACAAGGGTTGAAATTTGTACCACAGATGAGTTCTACAAATGAACGTATCGACCTACATCTAAATATCAATGTATATGTAAAGAAATATTTATATTGATCATAAAATATATACTTTTGACACCTTATGTTGCATACAATGTCGTCAATTAAGACATTTATAACAAGAAGAACGATCTAATCTATTCATTCTCATTGTTGTAGATACATATTGTTGCTAATGCGGTGTTTCTGACCAAGATTTGTTTGTTTGTTTGATTTATTAACGTCCTATTAACAGCTATGGTCATGTAAGGACGGCCTCCCATGAATGCGGTGTGTTGCGTGTATGTTGTGCGAGGTGTGTGTTTTGGGAGACTGCGGTATATTCATGTAGTGTCTTCTTGTATAGTGGAACTGTTGCCCTTTTTATAGTGCTATATCACTGAAGCATGCCGCCGAAGACACCAAGCAACAAACCCCACCCGGTCACATTATACTGACAACGGGCGAACCAGTCGTCCTACTCCCTGTAAGCTGAGCGCTAAGCAGGAGAAGAAACTACCACTTTTATAGACTTTGGTGTGTCTCGGCCAGGGGACAGAACCCACAGCCTTCCTCACAGGGGCGAACGCTCAACTCAAGGCCAAAAGTGAGGCGTTGCCAAGGGAGGCATTAGGAAAGGTGACTAAGATATTTCAACAAGTAATGGTAATAACTTTTCATCTCTAAAGAAATGTGATGATAAAGGTTTCCTCCAGCTTTGAAATAAGTCAGATCGGTAGTTACAATGTAAATAGTTACATTTGTAATCAGGTGTAAACCAACCTGTGGTCATCCCTGTGTAGTTAGCACAGAATGGTAACATGCGGTCAGATGGGAAGGGTTAGTGGTCTACGTTGTGTAGTTAGTTGGTTATTGATGTCGACAGTTTTGGTTTTCAATGGTTAAAACATATCATTAAATTAAGATTACATGACCAGTACTTACTTAACTGGCAGAGTGGTGTAACTTACTCCTCAGAATCTATATATTATAGAATTTTTAAAAATATTTTTAAAATTATTTACAAATGTAGATATTATGGATGATAAAGACAGAATAAAATTATGCAAATTTTGTACAACCAACCATATATTTATTGTTGAAACAGGCCAACATATTGTATAGTCAGAAAGAAAATGTTAACATTGTAATAGTCAGCAAATTGGCGATGCATTCCATTATGTTTTAGAATGTAGTACCTTATCTGCCCAAAGAACTTTGTATATTGATCGATATTTTTGGCTACGACCAAATGTTATAAAGTTTATTAAATTTATGAACTCTGCTTACATAAAAACACTGAAGAAATTGTGTACTTTTATTAGGATATTTAACAATATTATTCTCCTTAACTCATATTATTCATGTAAACAGCTACTGTATACCTTTTTCGAATACTAATGATTGTATATAATATTGTAAATATGTTATCTCTGTGTATTCATAATGAAAAAGAGAAATAAAACGAATTAAAAATGAATATGGATAGGTTCGATACAGGGATAATAAGGCCAATCAGATTAAAACAAAAATCTTCACTGTACGCTTCATGGATTATGCTGCGTCTTATAACGTAGTGTATAGTGTTATAACCAGATTGTAAAGCATGTTAGCCTGTGTCTGTATAAGTGTTAACACGGTATGCAGAATGGGGCGCGTCTCTGCTCAGGTAAATAGTGCGGTATGTGTATATAGGCATTGCAGACCAACATACTTCCCATCTCATTAAAATACCATATCCTTGATTTAGCGGACTCAACAAATTAACAATCGGGTAATTTTAACAGTACAGATAACGAAGGAGTGTAATACATGTCGGATGAAAACACCACGTGTACTTAAGCATCAATATAATCAAAATCTTATTTAATGCTTTCACACATTAGGTAACTAAAGCTTACTGGAACCATGCTCTTGTTTTCATCTTAGCGATCATTTTCTCGCTGTTTTCTAACACAGATAAGAATCTACATCTAATTGTTGCATTCTTAAATTCTCTGCCGCATTAATAAAATATTTAAAGTTAATGCCACATAAAATGCACGTGCCCTTGGTTATAGCACATGTCTACTGACGTACTTACACACCGAATATTGATGAAATAAATTTATTTGAAATGACGCTTAAGACTCGTAAACGAAATTTAGCAACTCCACATAACAAATCCCTTGTTCTTTCCAAGTATTTCTTGAGTATCCATAAATGGCATTGTCTTGCGTATAAAATTGGAAGCAATGTATATTTTCACATCTATTTGTATTGCATTTTTAATCATATCAATGCATGCATTATTTTCATTCCACATTCTGTATTAAGTTACATCTCAGTGGCAAAATTTATGTTAAACTTACAGCCGCCATTTCTGTAACAAAGGTAGGGGAATCTCCAGATATTCCCTAGCCCTACTGCAAACCCTACACACGACAAGAGGAACTCGGAGTTCCGCGCCCATTGGTCCCGAATCATCACAGGTAAGTAACCAAATCTCCAAGGTATGGTAACGCGTAAAGTGAAAAACCAAAACCACAGGCAGATTTAACTACACTAGGAAATTCTTCTCAAATAGAAACAAAATCACTGGTGTAGATTGTCAACACTCCATGAAGAATAGCAGCAGAGGAACTACCTGAAACTGTGTCAGAATCAAACTCAAGAGAAACCACATTAAAGATAAAAGTAATTCGTCGAGCTGCGGCTGGACGAGGAGTTATCGATTCACAAGACGTGCTGGAATTGTAAGTAATTCACCGGCACTCTGTATGTATGTTGCTTTTTACCTTTCAAAGAGAGGCGTAAAAAGTCGTAGAGGCGTCTACTCACACATGAATGTTCATGCTGGGCACAATCCAGCTGCTTGAATGTGGCAGTCAACTCCAGCTACATTAACGGTAGGTTACACGTCTTTGCTTGCCACAGGCGAACTTTAACCTAAATGTAAATGCAAGCAATAAAAACTTATATTTAAGACTGCAGACATCTTTACGTGCTAGACGAAACAGTGTATTTGATAAAGCAATGAAAGATTTGTTGTGGAAGATTTTTGTCTGTTATATCTTTGTGACAAATGTATTTCATATATCTATGGAAAATTTCTGTTTAAATCATTTAATACAACTCATTGATTACGTTTCTTCTAATCGCTGTTTCATACTTAGGCATTGCTTTTTAAAAGTATGCGGACACCAAAGTGTGCGATTTAGCCGATGAGCAATACCCGCTCTATATTAATAACTGTTTACCCTTATCATTCTTATAATCACTGTTTTATTCAAACACTGCTAAATGGTAAATAGTTAATACGATGACTACTATAGTCTCCTTATCACAACAAGGTTCATAAAACAAAATAACGATATCAGAAGAATAACGGTTTTGAGACACATATAGCTTACGATTTATTTGTAACTAATGGGACGTAATACGTGAGTTTCACCGGCAGTGTTAAGAATTTCTTAAAGAACTCTTCCTTTAAGTTACTAGCCTTTTCAGTCTCATTAATATTTTATGCTAAATTGTAATGTCGACCACAGCCACGTTCTCGTGTAACAATCGGCCATTCTGTGGCTATTCGACATTTACACAGGGTCGTTTGTTAATCTTTATATACCTAGCTTATAAAAGTCTTTACACTACAAATTGCATCATAAATATAAAATGTTTCATTGTATGCTTGATATGACTGCAGTATTGTTGAAATACCAGGCATAGAAACTAGGTTTAGATTGAAACATAAGTATATCTGACTGAATGGGGGGGGGGGGGGGGGGGGGGTAACTATGTAGGTCAGATTAACAAAATTAATATCCAAGTGACCTTTGCTTTTAAAACTAAAAACTAGAAACTGGATATTTTCGTCTTAGTGTAATCACATTGAAGGTTTATTTCAAACGAAGAAGACTTTCACGCTGTATCTGAATGTACGCAGGCGTGTTGTCAAGCTTTCTTATCAGATCACTTACAAGTAATTCTATCTCTTGGAGGATGGTCACTATTTTGGTTTTGTCCATGATTTCCCGCTGGGTTGCTTCCTTTCACTGACCTATATTAAATAACGCGGAACTTGTCCATATGACTGCTGGTGCCCATGTTTCAAATGACATTTAAATCTAAAATAACAACATTAAATCAACTCAGATTCATTGTAGATCTTTGTGATATATATTGCGTGGATACATATTTAGTATACGATTAGTTTAGTTTGGCGGTTGGTTGTTTTTATTAACTTCCTGTGAACAACCAAGTAGGTTAAGGACGACCTAGTATGTTCTGTGACAGTTTATAATAGCTACATGTTTGTCCTTTTATAGTATTATCTCCACGACACATGCCATTAGAGCCACTGACATACCATAGTCAGTAATATTGTACTGATAGTATGCAAATCAGTTGTTCAACTCCCTTTATTCTGGTCGTGAAGTACGAATAGAAACTACCATCTTTAAAAACTATTATGGTGTCTTTTATTTTAAAATAAAGGTTACATGTGTATATTGAAAAACCAAAAACCTTCTATTTTTATATTTCCATGATCATTTTCTGTTCAAATGACAAAAAATTATAATAAAATGCTCCACCATCGACGAAGAATAAATGATACTCATCATATCAACAATAACTGATGTTTAATCGAAAACTGTGCTTAAGGGAAAACACAAATGGTTAAATGTGTTCTGTTGACTAAGTTTCTACGACACCCTGAAGCTTAATGCGATGTCGATGATGTTGTCAGAATGATACCAATACAGATGTACCGATGATAATGGGAAGGTGTTAAAATAATAGATAATTTGCGTTTTAAATGTAGAATTAAATACTGGGCCTAGTTTTGATGAAACATCGAACAGAATCGGCAAACATGGGTGTTAGATAATGACTAGATAACGTTATTTAACCATTAAAATTAATCATCACACTCAGTCAAGTATTATTCATTGTTCCAAACCACCAAAAAAGTATTATTTATCAAAACTCATCATTTAGAATAATATTGAGTTTCTAATGATACTTTGATTGCCATCGCACCACAAATCTCAGGTGTTGTCGCATTCTGTAAATGATTAGATCCCATTTATTATTGACTTCCAGGATTAAATAGGTCGATTTTGTATATGCATGTGCCTGAAGTCTAATGAACCATTTCTAATATCTAGAATAAATAATTATGTACCCTTGCTAAATTTATCACGGTAGTGACGTCTAGAGCACCCAAAGTCCAAAGATCCAGAAAATATGTGTGCTCATTTCTTCATGTTTAGTCATGTGAGACACCCAAGTACATTGTCTTCATGTGACCTTTGATGTCATGAAGGACATTAACCCTAAACAAAAATAAACAACAAAAATAAACTACGTCTAGCTATCTGTAAAGCGGTTTGTTACTATGATTTAAGGCCGTGGCACATACGCAGCTGACATTTATATCCTCGTGTTGACATAAGAAATATTTTAGAAATTGTAACATAAAGCTTCCGTCATCCATATTATTATCTTTATATTTCTTGTTTTCTCTACATTTCTGTATTTTTTCCCCTTTATATATGTTTTTCATATGAATGCTAAATCTTTCCTGCAGCCTCTTTCTTCAGACCCTGGTTTTATTAACATTTCTTCACTATACGGAATTCGTTTACTTCAAACTCCTAATTGAAATACAATATTTAAGTCATGCAAAAACTCTTTTTCAGTTGTTTTCTTTATTGAAAATGCTACTTAAATAAATCCCAATAGAAATGCAGTATAGAAGTTCTGCAACAATTTCTTTTATGCTATCTCCTTAAAAATGTTACTAACGAGAATTCCTAAAAATCACGAAATATTATTGAAAATATGTCCTGGACCTATGCTTGCTTTTTCTATCGTTTCAGAGACACTTTAACATAACATTTTGCTTTAGTTTGTTCTACATATAAAAGTATAGTGTATCTGCATTGGTGACAAGGAAACATGGAAATGAAATACTATATAGCATGTTTGATCGGTATCAGATATTGTCGTTTGAACGAAGGGTTTATTTGTTCGTTTCTCTACACGACAGCTATAAAACAGAGTCAAAAGTCTGAAACATTCTTGCAAATTGTCACATTATATATTTTATGATACATTGATGTTGCGCCGAACTATTATGTTGTGGCCCTTAATTGATATAATAATACGGTTGTAACCATGTGCAAACATTACGTTTTATTTCTTGATTTTAGTTTTGATATCATACTTAGGGAATATAACAAACTTATGCCTGATAAGCTGATGTAAGTTAGTATATATATTTATAGTCAAATGTTTCACGTTCAACAAAGATAAAAGTTTGAGTTAAACCGTCGGCACTTTATATCAATGAAGTACCAGGAGTCGGCACTGGTAATAGCGGTGGCTGTCTACAGTGTTGAACATAATTATGTAGTTATGTATCTGGTCTGAACTAAATTCCTATTTACTTCTAGGTTATACAGCTCAAAAGCTCTTTGTAGGAAACATGGGAGCGACTTCTTCTTATAAAATATATAGGATTAATTTTAAATTTACAGTTGCAAAGCTATTTCGCTGAAATTTAAACAGTTGTGCAAAGCTATTTTAATGACATATATTCTGGAAATAAGTGGCAAAACATATATTGAAACATTAAAATCATCATATCTTCCAAAATAACATAGATTAACGCATCATTATTGTCTATGATCGCATTTACTGTTGTTAAAACACAAATCAAATATATGGGCGTTATAGTTGAAAGATGAAAGTTTAACGTTAAAAGAAGAATGTCGTTCATTTATAAATGCTTTGCATAGTATTTAACATGTATATAATTATGAAGATAATCTAATTTACACAAAGTATAATGTATGTTTAGCATAAAGAAAAACAAATATCTTTACAGAGCAGATATATACATGTATGTAGATATATGATGGTACAATAATGTTTCATAATTATATCATTATGTCTACATGTCTCCTATAACAATGCAATATTATTCATACATTGTACGTTACCTAGTTATGCTCACACACTCGTGTAGTATTTATATAGTAAGCAATGTAGGGTCCCCTAATATTCTAAATTCCTCTGCAACACATGTTCATTCAGTGTCTACGATTTGGCTCGCATTATGTTTATTTATGAGACGCACCACGTTGTTAACGGCTTTCAACTCCCAGGTTTTGAGCTTTATTAATTAATTATGAGTGTCCCCGGAAGGCAATCCTACACTGGATACAAGAGAAAAGCACATGTTGTTTCCACTGACAGTATAGGGGTCACATTACGTCAAAGATGCTCTTTATCAGTCCATGCTTTATTACTAGTAATTAAATGGTAGTATTTAAAATTACATATACACATGTTCACAGAAAACATCACATCTTAACATGAAGTATGTATCAATGGCGCGTTTCTCACATATCTGTTGTCCTGTTAGTGGTGCCCCGGGGAGGTATTAATTGTCAGTATGGATGAGAAGAGTGACTTGTATCACTTTTACCGATAACTTTGCGGATTCCATGCAAATCGCGATGGTATTTGAACATTCAAACTATCCATGTAATAAGGATATACGATAAATATTGTATGACATGATTAGTTATTTATTATTTAATAAATAGAGGTGCATTTCTATAAGATTCTTGCATATGTATATGATATCATAATTGTAAAATTGTAAAAGAAAACATCGAAGAATGAGAGAAAAATTCTCTTTACGGATATGAAAGACGGTTATTCTACCACGGGGATTACAAAATAATGTAAACCCCTAGGCAAGCCTAGGTCTTTACAATAGAATGTGAGCCTCCTCTCCGTTAAAATATCCCTATCCTTCGTATCCACATATAAAAGAGTGTTATATTCATATACCTGTTCCCAAAACACACAGCAAAACAGGAAATTGCTGATTGCTGATTGAATATTTACAATGTACTAACCGCCACAATCTGCTGATTTATTTATCTTTCATGCTTCCTAAAGAATTTGATAAGAATACAGATACAATAAAAATATCACTGTGACATTACTTCATTTAATGTCATTTTCTGTATGTTTACGTTTGATTTCCTTTCATGTACATGTACATGTGCTAGACGTAATGTGAATTTTACGATAACAAACGTCTTCTTAATGTGAAAATACAATAATGAAATTATCCCAAAGACACATTGGTGATTTGAATATGGACTAGCATGTGTTATATGAGATGGAATTGCTTGTGGTTTGAATTGTAGTACTGTACAATTCAATTGATACGAAAACCTTCATTACAGATGCTATCTTAAATGGGTGTTTTAAATTTGAATTTCTTATTTCATACACGTAACTTGCAATAGTGTTTTATTATACATGTATTATATGTTTGTAGGGTTAAAAGAGTAGTTCCCCTTAGTAGTTGTGTTGTGAATATAGAATAAATAAAGCAGAACAACTATCCGTAAATCAGAACTACGTAAAGAAAAATGGTGGGAAGTCAATTTGTTATAAATTGAGACAAAAAAAGTATCACCGTTTAGAGGCATCAACATTTATTTGGGTTTCATTAAAATGTCATAAAATTTTATTTCATTTTATTCGTTAATGTATTTTTGTCGTAATCTATTGGGGTAAACATCAATACACTTCAGAACTGCAGGGGGTAGGGCGGGGGGAGGGGGCGTTGTTGTTGAGGGTTGGATGGGGGTTTCAAATTGAAATGTCAAACGTTTAAAGAAATTGCAGGTGCAGTGCACAACCACAGAATTACAAAGAAATGGGCTAAAATCAGTACAGGTTTGGAAGCACTTGCAAATAAAAATCGCATACATGATGTAATATCCTAAATTAGAATTGTTGTGCATGTGGAAGAGATTAAGATTGAATGATAAAATAAGTATTTGCAATACTGATATTGTAAGTATTGTGGCCAGCAGTTAGATTATATTTCATAAATAAAATGCACTGTACTACGATTTGTTAATTTATTCTTACATAATTATACAATATTTCATTTTTCCAAATATGCAGCGTAAACAGATGTTGTTAGCAGTTTTAATAAATGATGATTGTGATATCTGTCGTTGTTATTAACGGCAACTGCATATTATAACTATTACGAGTAAAAACATATATTATCCACCGGTCGAGACCAGTTCGGCACAGGGAAACTAAACGCAAATTAACAGCTGTTCTCGGCAATACTAACGTAATGTTCACAATTGAGATAGTGATTTATCGAAAGGTGTGAATTGTAAGGAATAAATATTTGCAATTATAAGATAGAAAACACACACGAGTTGGTAACGTATACCTAAGTTTGGAATGATTGGAATTTTGAATGTATACACAGCACCGTGATATCTCGAAATTCTGCGTATCAAGTCCATGCAGTATCACGATGTTTGGTATAGGAAGTAGATGACAAACAAACCCGTCTTGTAGTTCATTTAAGAGTAGTTAAAATACACAATTACCATATATAAGATATCATATAACATCGACCAGTTCGCGTTGACGTAAGAACGTTTCGTTCCAAATCTCGTCGGTAATATTCACTACCTAAATTATTAATAATATTACAATGGACGCATGTATGTTTTATTTTCACTTTAAGATCGTAAAAACAAAACTTGAAAAGCCGCAAAAAGTAGCTAGGTAGGATTCTTTAGTAATAAATAGTTTTTGTTATGCACCTGTGCCATAGTTATTTTAGTTTTCGATGATGTAACATTAATGCGAGCTGCATGTTGAAGCATATCCACAATAAAATATGCTAATCCTATCAATCATTCTACATTGATCAACATTCAATATCACCAAGCCTCTGTGACAAGCGGCATACAGGAGTGTTTGTGGTGTACATAATCTAATTCATTTTGTGTCCTATATGTTTTAAAAATAATTAATTGAAACATTTCTAGTGTGTCCTTGATTTTTTAAACTCGTTTCTAACTTGACCGAAGTATACTTCCGAAGATATAGTACAGTCCACCTGGTCCACTCGAGTAAATCAGTCGATTCCATATACATGTTCTTTCTAAATCTCTGTACGTATGTATCAACATATGAGCTAAGTCCTTCGCTGAAAGAAAAAAATCCTTTACTACTTCACACATTTAAAAAATAATAAGGGAAATAATAAATGATAATATGACTAAAATTAGCATTTGCTATATATTAGGTAATTAAAATAAACTTGCTGTACAACTTTTGTATATAATGCCCACTGTTGAAATGTATGCTATGTATTTCCGGGGTTATGTTTACATTACGACACTGGGCTTACAGATCCATATACATGTAAAGGGAAGAAACGAAAACACGTTTAAACATCATGGTGATTCTGATCGTGACGTTGCTGGCGGGTATGTTTTCTTATTACTATCCAAATTATTATAAAAAGACTTTGGTAATGGTCTGAATTGCACGTCATTGTTTCTAAATTCGATACTGGCGATTAATAACGACTTACTCTTTTAGCAGTAGCATCATGTTAAGTTTCCTATAAGTATAATCTCAGCCTGTTTTGTAATGAATCAAGTACAATAACGATTCATCCAGTTATAATTTTTAAACTTATGATATTGATAAAATATGAAATAGCTTATAACGTTGATAATATTTCAGAAAATTGTAATGGTTATGTTCACATAATATAATTTTATTATAAACATATTGTTATCTTTTTACTGTATACTGAAAAATATCTTAATGAACGTTATATATATAACTTGCACCGTTATATATATTGTTTAGGCATTGTTAGTCATTCGTTGGCCGGGAGAAATTCCCTCATCAGACAGCACTGTGATGACGTTTCAAGCCTGGCCTTGGTATACGATCTGAACGAAATATCTGTCCAATACAGTTCATTTGAAAAAGTAAATCAACTGTTGAGGATCAACTCTAACGATAATCTTAGTAGAGATGACTTTCTCATCTGGCTTGATGATAAATGCAGGTAAGCCGTAAATAATGTGTGTGGCTGACATGCAGTATTGTACATGTCATGCTTTTATGAGAATAAAGCTGCTTTAAATCTATAATTTATTAATTGAAAATTAAGGTGTACAATTGCTTAATTGTGACGGTACATTGTTGTTAAAATTGACTTGGATGAAATAGAAATAGATGTAGATGATAAAAGTAATCAGGTGATCAGGTTTAAATCAGAAAATAAACCATTCGTCTTTGATTTTTTGTTGTTGTTTTAATACAGAAGTCGGTCGCTGACGCTGGAATGGTTGTTAAAGCAGACAGATAGAGTTTGTCCCAACACGCATAAGATCAGGAGTCTGATAGAACCTAGTGGCGTTATCTGTCACCAGAATGGCAACGTTACCCAATTAACGAAGAAAGGTAAAGCTATTTTCAGGAATAATACAATGAGGTAAAAACGGTGTATTAAAGGCCAAAATAAATTCAAAGTATATATATTCAGCCACTATAGGGCCTTCTTTAGTCCAAAATAACACTAACAGAGTCTGTTCGTCTACATGATTGTTTACTTTTATTGTGCGTAGGTACGAAATGTCTAGGTCCACTTGATGTTTATGGCGGCTTATTTCGACCCTAAAATCAACCCCAGTCTGTTTAAACAATAGTTATAACAATAACATACTTTGTCTCCTGTAGCCATGAACATGACACTGACGTATCAAATGAGATAGAATATGCAATTAGTTTTCGAGGTGGCAATAAAAACAAAGTCAAAGTTGCGGTCGAAATGTCTGACAATCGACAAAGGATGTGTTGTTATTTTGAGACAACTCGTACCTCACACTGTGCTGCAAACATAGTGCTTATCTCATCAATCTAATCGTTTGATAAAGGGATCCGATAAAATCCCACTTGGGGCCACGTCCATGTAACCCATGATAACAGCCAATAAAATTGCTGTCTGCAAAAACTTTTGACAGTAATGTAATGATCTCGCCCCAAGAGCACAACATAGTTAACCGTATACGTACACTGGGATGAAATGTCGTTATCACTTGATGCAGCAAGGTGCAGAGTATGGATGTGATCTTAAGTATACACGTGGTATAAAGGTCATCTAACATAAGGATCTGCATTTTAATCAGATTGCCTATCACATATTGCTGTTCACAGCTGTGGTTCCCTACAGTGACCAATTATCTTTCTACGGCAGGTTGCTCCCTAGTCCGCTAAAACTGAACAAACTCACAGGCTCAAAATTCTGACTGATCGCCTGTTTATGGTCAGCTACCTACTGCTCTTGAAAAGCCGGGGACTGTAATACAAATCTGGCGACAGCAATTATGGGAATTATACATGTTGGTTTGGGGTCGAACATGCCTCTACAGTTAAAAGAAAACGTTTGGCACTCACTTTAATACATGTCACATCCCAACGAATCGCATTCATAATGCTATGTCCCTAGTTATGTTCGAAACGTCCAAGAATCGATAGCCATCTTTGAAGACCAAAAGTTAATTTTAATACCCAATCAGAATCGCCGAATTTCACCGGAAATCGATCCCAGCTGTCTGATTGGGTGTTAAAATTAACTTTCAGTCTTCAAAAATGGCTACCCAAACATTTATTCAGGACGTCTTGAACATAACCAAGGACATAGCATCATTAATGAAGTGAGTTGGGATGTGACATGTATTAAAGTGAGTGCCAAATGTTTTCGATCAGTCAGAATTTTGAGCCTGTGAATAAGGTCAGTTTTAGCGGACTAGTTGCTCCCATTCCGACTTAGAATTGAGGAACATGTCGACAACTGATCCGTGTATAGTGACCGCCTCTGATACGTGGAGAAGGTCTTGATGCACTCACATTTGAAGTTTCTAATGTCACCTTCGTCTCCCAGGTTTGGTTTTATTAGTTTAACATCCTATTAACAGTCAGTCAGGGTCATGTTAGGACGTGCCAGGTTTGTTGGTGGAGGAATGCCGGAGTACCCGGAGAAAAATCACCGATCACCTGACAACTGCCCCACATGGGATTCGAACTCACGACCAAGAGGCGGAGGGCATGTGGTAATATGTTGAGATATCTTAACCACTCGGCCACCGCAGCCCCCGTCTCCTGGGTGTTTTTCAAGGAAGTGCTTAGCTAGAGCATTAGAGAGATTATGGCTTTCTATATGGAGCCTGTGTTCCTAGAACCGAGTATAGGCATTCCGGCCGGGTTCACAATGTACTCAGCCATTGTGTTGTGCTTAGCACAGATCTTGCTTGTGGCTTTGTACTTCGCACCGGACCGGAAGTGCAATGACCCAACCCCAATTTTTTTTATAAGAAATTTACAAAAACCAGAATTTTCGTCGAAAAAGAATTGTAGCCTAAAAAGAATTTAATAACATACATTTTACTGTATCTTATTTCTTTTTTACATATCAAAGAAACACAATTTAACAAAGGGTGGCAATTTATTGACTTGTTCCCTATCCGGGCCTCGAACTCCCGATCTACGGCACCCAATCGCCTAGCCAAACATACCTGCGCCTTCTGCACCGCACCACACCCACGTCCCCAAAAAGGACGTTTTTATGACGAAGTAATATAGTTGGTTCGATATACTGACATGACCACTGTGTAAATTGTCAAATTATACCTATGTATCAACAACACATAGTGCATATGTTACATTGTGTTTAGTAATAAGAGGATATGTTGGCATTATATTTTATTTTGAAAGCAAAGTCTCTTAACCCATATAACGCAAACTTAATCCAAAGAGACAATGGGACTTATGTATTCACGTACCACGTGATACCCGATAACGTTTGTGCGGAACTATTTGTTTCTTCTAAATATCAATATAAATCTAAATCTTATTAATTAACCATCGTTTTAATCAAATACTTTACTCTAATTCAGCCCTCATGTCGTTTGTAAACATAAACAAATCCTACGAATGTGAGACCGCTCTAACGTCAATACAGAGTCAGTGTGAGATAGACGCTTTGTTCAACATCGGCGTTCCCATGGTTACAGAACAAACGTTGGGCAAACAAATCGACGCAAAAACAAGGTATCTTTGGCATCATGTGATATACAGTAATATTTGCTTGGTATTTTACAATAATTAGTTCCTCGATAAAATTGCTACACATGCTGTATATACATTTATAAGATGTTAGGCGATATTTCTACAAGAGAGGTTATGAATTACAAGCTATCTAGTATTACATCTATTATTGTAATATATCCTGTAGGTTTGTTATACTATATTTAAACATACCTGATATATACTATATTTTAGTTACTTTTTTTCTACAAACACTACAGCTCTGTACATTTGCATGACATTGTGTGAGAGTAACGACAAATATACAACTGTCTGTAAATTTTCGTCACTGGGATATTATAATTTATCGTGAGTATAAATACAACTGCAGCCAAGGTTACCAAATCTCAAAAATAAATGGTCACTGACTTTAATTTAGAGCCATTACACAATTATCCTTGAGAAGAGGTATCTCCTTCATGACTTCTTTATTAAACAATTTTGTTATTATTCCACTAGGAACAAAAATCACACGATTTTTGATGTATCATAAGTTGTCGTTAATTCTAAACAAAAATGTTTAAGTATGATTTCAAGTGTTGTTTGAATCACCATAACAGGTTCATTGTTACATATTTACTTAATAGATAGATTAAATGGCGCTTTGTTATACCTCTCTTGTTACATAATTGTAATAGAATAAATTCTCATATGAGTTTCAGGACATTCATATGACTTGCATTTCTATATAAACATACTATAATGTGAAAATATTCTTTAGTATTGTATACATCGCTACTTTATCGGAAATGAGATTGCAAGACATGTGTGATGAGTATTTTATATTCTTACAGAAGGACTATGGCTGCCATTCGATGTACTCTTCCCCGACTGCGATATATATCCCCGGGTTGTGGAAGTCTGGGCGACATTCAAATATATCGGCTCATCACTGAGCTTTTACAAAAGCAGCCATTTAAGCTACGAGGAGAGGTGGATTTTGAAACAATTACAGAATTTATAAGCTCAGTTTGAATGACAAAACACAGCCAAATGATACTCCATTAAATAGTCTTCAACTTCAGCCCCTGTCAAAATATTTATTCAGTTGTGTGTGTTGTGCTGCTTTAAGGTGCAAACAGTTAAATAATCCTCGATCAGACTTTTGACGGTTTGTAAAAAAAAAGTTTCAAGATTGAGATTGGTTCTTTGAACCTCAATTATCATTTTGGGCAATAGCATATTATATAGCCGGTTATTTTCGCGGAGATAGCATTTTCACGATTTCGCGGCACATTGCTATGATAACGAAAATTTGATACGCAAAAAATGAGTAATAGTAAAATGATATCGACTTTTAAAATTCAAATAGCGAAAAGTTGAAATTGCTGCAATTTGATTTTGCCGTTTTAAGATCAAATCGCAAAAAAATTAATTATCCAATCCAATATATTTACATTGTCACTGCACAATAGCTATATGTTGCTACGTATCCCAATGTATGATATTTTCAAGTATTAACATTGGCTGTTAGGCTCTACCTCACCAATACCTTCATCAGAGTTCGAGAGGTCAAGAACAGACTGAATTTTATGTCAATGTGAAAATTCACTGAAGAATATAACATTTCTGAAGATTTATCAATATGAAAATATTTTTTTAATCAAAATATTTGAAATGGATTGAAGTGATGTATCTATCGTTGTATATTCCGTTTTATCGATGGGACTATTTCATCTTCTGTTATTATTTAGTCGGTTGTGTATAGTAACGCACCGAAAGTTGCTAGAACTCACTCTTTCCCGCCAAATCATCGACTGTTCCATCAAATGATATTTTCTCTATGCAGACGTATTACTTTTATTTTCATGCTTTATTTTTTTATCTATTTTCTTTTTATAAATGAAATACAAGCTTTGATTGTTATGTTTTGACGTGCATTGGTGTGTACCATACATTGGGTGTTCTAGTATATCTATCATGGTGAGCTAACGTGCACCATTGGCCATGCTAAAACACCAAATGTATGTTACGCGCGAATGCATGTCAACAATATGACAACACATGCTTAAGAAACTAATTTTCACAATAGCTGTCATACTTCTATTGTATTATTGTGATACCGTTGATGATTATTTGCCTTTTTATACTAATGAGAACTGGACTAGAATCAGAGCCCTTGTTACAATACTTCTTCTCATAAACTATTAAGCTTACCTATTGTCTTGAAAACATCATTTCCTATTTATAAAATATTATTTTGACCGTCGAAACGGAGGGCAGCAAGTGCGATAGCTACTACGCAAGTAGTCATTTTTATATTACCAGACTTAACACTTTTCGTAGTCATATATACAAAAGCAAAATAAAGAATAAGCCGAATGTCAAACGTTGTTCAACCATAATTTATCTAAGTGTACTCAATCCTCCTGACCAATTTATACAACACGATTATGTCGCATTCACAGACATTCATACACACACACAACACATTGCATACAAGTGAGGCTGTGCTTAAATGACCTATCTATTAAACCTAATGAATCAAACCAAGGCATATTGGATCCATTTTCAATTCTTTCCATTATTAATCTAGTTAATGTACTCACATTCCATATGTTTCTAAATTTTCAATAAATATATACTGTATGAGAAATCTATGTAGTAAGAAAATTCTATAATGTAAAGACGGTCTTTAAGCAAAGAGATTTATCCTTTGCGTTTTAACATACACACATATTCCTACCTAAACACACATACATGTCACGAAAAAAGGACATGTCCATATGGAGTTTATGGATCGAAAAAATAGAATTCAACGATGAATTTTTCAACTTCTAAACTTATATAGAGAATTACTTTACAATATACATCTTCCCTTAGGCCAATAAAAAACGACACCGCATTACGAGAATTTCGATATGGTAAAAATGACGCCATTCCATTGGATGTGACGTCATTTTTCAACGGGACTGAATGACGTTACATTCACCGGAAGTGTCAAGTCAGGTATATAGCATATTCACATGATCCCATTGACGAATAAAGCATTTCGTATTGACGGATAAAGCATTTCGTGTTGACGGATTAAGCATATATTTATTCCGAAGTTTTCTTTTAGCATGTGCCGTTGCGTTTTATCTTTCCATACGTATATATGAACATGCCACTTGTTCAAAACGCTATACACTGTTTCAGATAAGCTTTTGCTCAGGCATCTTGGTTATACATCAATGCATGTACTTCACTCGTGACATAGTTGAACTTAAACTCAACATACACGATGACAATGTATAAAAAAATCCATTATATTAAGTTCGAAAAGGCAAGACTTAATGAGATATTATTATCAAACACAATTGTTCTATAAACCTGTCCATCCAGTAACAGCATGATGATGCATAAATGCATTAATCAAACCTAATTATCCTCAATCTAACACACGATAGGTTTCGCCGTGGGGCCCAAATTTTCCACTAATGCCTCGACCTGATGTTCATTGGTTAAAAATTGTTTAAAAAGGTTTTATATTAATATAACTGTTCATACGAGGAGCACCATCCTAGCCGGCGACATAAATGCTCCAACGACAGCATCAGTATGATCCTGATTTTGGCAGTTCTGCTGGGTAGGTTCTGATCTGTGAGGTCTAGTATTCATATTATATTGGGTGTGATATCTGCCAAAGCTATTATATACTATGTTTATTATGGGAACATGATACGATAATATTGTAAAAAATATATTTTATCTTATTCATAACCACTGGGTACCGAAATGGTTTTCAAAATACATTGAAGTGCTCGTTAGGGCAATTGTATTTCAGAAGTTAAGGTAAAATGTATTTCGGAAATGTTTATTGTAACTGATGTTATTCAACAAAGATGTCAAAACGAAGATTAAGTGTGTGCTGAAGAGGTCATACCTTAAACGTATTATTCTTAATTCACAACGATTTACAAATTAATTTAAAAAATGTGCAAATATATGTAGCTTAACCGTCAAAAAACCCATCGAACTTTCTTTAATAAAGACAATCATTAAGATATCACTGCCGTCATTCTGGTGATAATTCGTGATTATTATGTATATTGAGCCTAAACCTAAACTATTACGGTACTATGCCACCACGTTTTGTAGGTGTAACACCGCTAGCTTTATCGCTATCATCGCTGCCTAGCCACTATTGCACCGACACAACAAGTCTTAATTTGGTATACAGACTGAACGAACAGGAACCTTATGAATCCATCAGTGACTTCCTGACACGTTTAAACATCGAAACAAGTGACAGTATCAACAAAGACGGTCTGCTTTTTCAACTGAATTACATGTGTCGGTATGTTTTGTACAAATTGATAAATACGTTAAGATAAAACATTATCATATGTTATTCGGAGACCTCATCCATTCAGCATGTTTTCATATACATGTCACGAGAGTGAGTATATCTGGGTTTGTTGATGTCAATATAACGTGAGTTTTTTATGCGTTTTAGCGCAGGTGCAGTACTGCAAAAAAACATTATATTTACATCTACACTGAAATGAGATGCAGCAAAGTTGTTGCCTAGAATTTATTTTTTTCATTTTTACATCGTTATTAGAAATTGCAAAGTGACTGGTATGCTGTGATACAAACCAAGAATTTTGTCTTGCATAAATTTTGTGTTGTAACTAATGTTTATAAGGCATCATACATGTTTGTCCATTTACATGATTTTTACAGCTTAATTTATCAAATATGCCGGTTTTTAAACCACGTCTCTTCTATGAAGTGTGCAGGTGTTATGCGATACTTTAGATATATGTGTTGTGACAGCGGGCCTCTATCAAACATTTTACCGTTACTACATTGAAGTTCTCTGTCGCTTACACGTAGCAGGACCCTCTAACTTCAAATCAATTTTTACTGACTTTTTTTACCAGGAGCGGTAGGCAAGACATGGGCGGTGGTGTGTTTTGGAAAATAGACAGCCACAGGTTTCTTGAACGAGAAAAATATTAATATTATAGTCTAGAAAATACTTATTATCAAGGGAGAGAAAAATGTTGATATCATAGTCTAGAAAATAGTTATTATCAAGGGAAACATATTTTTAAAAAATACCTTAAAGAAGAGATATTGAAGCTAACCTGCGATAGATAATATTATTCTATGGTGCTTATTGCAAATAATTTATAACCCAAATATCTACTTTGTTTTAAAACACATAATTCCGCTCGGATTGCAAACATCAGATACGCTTTTTGTGGATTTTTTACCTTAGGTTAGATGTATTGAGATATATTTGAACTCTTTATAATCAAACTACTTTAGAATTCATTTACAGTATATGTATGATTAGTAACATACACACAAATCGTGTTTTTATTTGTGCTAAAAAGAAAAATAACAGCTACCGATATAAACTCTTTCTCACAATTCAGCCAAAAAAACCTAACCCTAGCTTGGCTGCGACAACAAGCGGAGAGTAATTGTCCTAACTTAGACGAGGTCCGGAATTTGCTTCAGCATAATGGTGCAGTTTGTGATGAAAACGGAAACGTATCTACCGCTACAAGGAATGGTAAGTGACATTTGGTTGTTATATCTTTTATTCATAATGAGGTAAAAACGGTATAAAGCTAGTATATTAATTATCCGAAATAAAAGGCCAAAATAAATTCAAAGTAAAATAAAATATAATTTCAATGGAAAATGTAGATATTATAAATATAGTATGCTCAGCCAGTATAGGGCCTTCTGTAGTCCAAAATAACACCATATCTTTTTTCGTTCTAAAGTTAAAACAAATGTTTTGATCTATATACTTGATATATAAATTGATATCACGTATTCTTTAATGACGTCAGCAAAAAAATGAATACTCTTGTTTTTGATTTAATTGATTGCTTACATGGATACCATAATAATAGGTGGTTATCAAGATACTATAAAATAGGTGCTTATACAGATACCATAATAATAGGTGGTTATCAAGATACTATAAAATAGGTGCTTATACAGATACCATAATAATAGGTTGTTATATAGGTTTTTCATTTCAAAATATTTTCATTAAATCAAAAGATTTAATTCTGGATCGGGCAGCAGGCATAGCATATATATACCTTCTCCATATGATTGCATGCAAGTATTACAAAAAATATATATATAATTTAGAAACATACTACATCTTTTAAAGCATATTTGCACTGGACTAGATCTATAAAATAATATTAAATCATTTTTAGGATTAAAGTGAATAGTCGGGCAAAGAAAACCAGTCTAAATGCGTTCATTGGCCTTCCAAAAGTTCTCACATATTAATACGACGGTCAAGTTCTGCTTAGTTTCCCAGTTCTGACCATTAAAGTAAAGAAAAGTTGAAAGCATCGAAAGCGAGGCTGTGTGGAAATGTAACCACGGACATAGTGAGCCGGGAGGACGTTTTAGAATTCCCATACTTTAAATTAATTTCTTCGTACGCAGACAGATTTTGACGAGAGATTTTATTTTTCCATTTCATAAGAAATTATACTGGATACATTCACACCATTTTTACCGACTTTAGCCATTTTAATAAAAAAAATCTGATTTTAGCTTAACTTGATTTTGATTATGATCATAGCTTATAACTTAAAACTCAAAACTTAATCTTAATCTCTCATCCGGACATTCATTGTAAATGGGCAGCACTAAAATGTCAATAGTATTTTACCACTAAGTGCCTACCAGTCACAAATATACGGAGTATGAGCAATGAGTGATATAGGTTCCATAAAGATGTCTGGTTTTATGGATACCATAAAGATAGGTGATACTTTAAGATGATGATTGATTAAAAAGCCTAATTTATTTCAGTTTGAGTTTGATTTTATTTATATACATTGTATATTGTACACTAAGTCCGAAGTACGTTGACACATTGAACTAGCTCAATCGGTAGAACATCCGACTAGTGTGAACAATAAAAATTTTTAACTTCATTTCAGTTTAAGGTTGAGTTTATATATATACATTGTATATTGTACACTAAGTCCGAAGTACGTTGACACATTGAACCAGCTCAATCGGTAGAACATCCCGACTAGTATGAATAATAAACCTTGTAGAACAAATCACCCTGCAAGTGTTTGGAGTTCCCGGGTTCGAGTCCCGGTCTGGTCTCTGCATTGTCTCCTCTCCTGTCACAGTATTTATATCAATTCTCATACTTGAGGTCTCTGTCTGAAGCTGATGAGATTCATACAAGAACATCGATGATCAGCTGATGTCTCCATGTATATAGTTTAATCTAAACTGGCAAGTGAGTGTAAATATGCTGACATTGTTGACATTTCATCTACTACTGACAGTGATGACTAATAATGACTGTATAATTTATGTCATTTGTTGAATAATGATGCAAATTGAAGTATGTCCATTTCTGCAAAATACATCTATATTATTTTTATAATGGGTCCTTTTCACTTTCGTTTTGACAGTTGTTTCAGTTGTGATATTTAGATTTATTCCAATAGCAATTAAAGTAAGTGTGGGTGATAAACAATTAGATAAGTCATGCTTATTACATATGGTATCTTTTATCATTTATAAATTGTTCTATATTTAGTAACAATAACGTAAATTGCGCAATTACTTCCGTTTATTTGCATTATTCAATGCAATAAAGAGGGCACATACACCATCCCAAATCGTGATAACGCTTGGATCTTCATTTTCCTTTATAATAATCTATAATTTCCATTTTACATGTTTTTCAATTACACTGCAATGACACTATCATATGTAATTCATTTAAAGTGTAATACTGGCTACCACAATGCAACAAAATAAGCATATAAATAAATATTGTGTAACCAAGAAGAATTTTATGTGTGATGTCTTCAGCAGTGATATACTTTAATAGAATGACATAAAAAACAAGGAAGAAATTCATAGAAAACAAAATACCAAGACATTGCAGTTTTCCAAAACACACACAAAAAAGCCATTCAATTTGATATTTTATTTTAATTTTAGTAAGATATTTGCTTACGACGTTATTAAATACGTCTGACTGCGATGAGATCAGCATCCCGCCCTGGTATAAAATCACGCCCATGATATAAGCCATTAAAAGCTGTACGGCAGATTGCGTTTGATTGTTTGTAGTATCTGTGTAGTCAAAAATGTGAACAACATCGTTGCTTTTTTTGGTTGAAGTTGCAGACGTCGACCACTTCATTATCCCCCGCCCAACGAAGTTGGCGGGGGATATACAAATGGGTTCCGTCCGTCCGTCCGTCCGTCCGTCCGTCCGTCCGTCCGTCCGTCCGTCCGTCCGTCGAATGGTTTCCGGAGCATAACTCTAAAACCAGTAGATATTTCCACGAAAACCGGTTGATATATATGCACGGAACTCCATAGGCACAAGGTTTTCATTTTTTGCATTTTTTCCGTAACCATGGAAACATTGCTGAAAATATCACATTTTTGTACCAGGTTCGTTTCCGTAGCATAACTCTAAAACCAGAAGAGATATTTCCACGAAACTTCATAGAAACATTGGTCTTATGGTCTAGTAGTGCCTTTTGCTATTTTAAGGTTTTCACTTTTTGTACTTTTTTCTGTAACCATGGAAACATTGCTGAAAATGGCAGATTTTTGTGTAAGAATCGTTTCCGGAGCACAACTCTAAAACCAGCAGAGATATTTCCATGAAACTTCATAGACACATTCTTTTTATGGTCTAGTAGTACCTTTTGCTATTTTTAGGTTTTCTTTTTTTTCACTTTTTCCGTTACCATGGAAACATTGCTGAAAATATCATGGTAAATGGTAAATGTTACTTTGCAAAACTCCACCCATCTTTGTGTATATAGTCTAATATAAATGTCAAGGCTGTATACCTGATTCAACAATTGCAGCCCCGCTCTACTTGAATTATACTCCATCTTTCTTTAGCTCAACTTCCTTTTTCCTGTTTTTTTTCATACACATAAGTCTCCAAAATCAAACTTACTTCAGTTTTGATATCTCCATTGGCGGGGGATCTGAATGACTATGTCCTTGTATTATTCTTCCAAAGGGTTATTTTCTCAGGACTATTTCCTTCATGGGTTATTTCCATGGAGTTATTTCCCTGCCTCCCAATTCTGATGAAATATCAAACTTAATCAATTCCATGATGAAGTCACACCCAACAAATACAATGAGATTATTCTTTATTAAAGTGAGGTACATTAGGAATAATAATCAGTTTTGTAACATGTTTACAACAAATAAACACTTTGTCGTCCTTTATCTTTTGTTCTTACAAAGCCGGGATGGTATAAATTGATTTATTACATAATTTGTTTATACCAATCTATATATGAAGAAATATAATATTTTCAACTATTACACCGACCGTTCAATAAAACCTTGTTATATTGCACGGTTCGAAGTTATATTGCACGCTTCCATGGAAACGTTATATTGCACGGTTCGAGATGTTTTATTGCACGGCTTTAGGAACACCTCGCTGTTGTTGTCCAGTTTTGTAGAAAACTTCCGAGGAATTGCGAGTAACAGTGAGTTACGTTATTATGACGTCACAAAAGTTCACGCTCAATTTCGCGCCGGATTTATAGATCTCGAATCAAGCACGTCATGTAGACGTTTACTGTACCGAGTAAAGGACGGACACGATGAATGTATTATATCAAAAGGCTGCAAGCAGGTCTAATAATGTGAAAACAGACAATAAGACATCCAAACCGGAGTTACAACGTGACGTACGTGGGCTCTACGTCAATCTTCAATAGGATATTAAGGATTTTTTCCGTACGGTACGGTGTTGATGATTTTGTTAAGTGATTGTCGTATTCGTTTTATAAAAAAATATTCAACTGAAAAACTGGTGATTATGTAATAAAACAGATATTTCATGGGTTACTGTGCTCTAGTTCATAATATTTACCCCTCGGTGATGGTAATCAACAAATGTTATATTGCACTCGGCCTTTGGCCTCGTGCAATATAACATTTGTTGATTACAATCACCTCGGGTTAAATATTATGAACTAGAGCACAGTAACCCATGAAATATTTGTATAGTATGATACATTAAGAGTGCTACAATACATTACAATATAGCTTAACTTTATTTACAGCACTCAGTTCTTTTGTGAGAATTAACACATCTGTAGAGTGCACCTTTGCCTACAGCGACATATATACAGAATGCGATATCAACACCATGTTTAGTGACAATGGACCCACCTACCCAGAAATGACCCTGGCAAGAGATTCCGCAGAGTCCTCGAGGTAAACTATAAGACCACACAGAATGGCATGAACATTTTTTTATGTAGTGTGGAAAGGTGTATTCTTATTTTATGTATTACGTAATACTTATTACGTGCTAACGTGAAATATTTTTCATTTTACAAATATGTACATTAAATAAAATATTTGTCGTTTTATCTCCAAAAACACATTTTTCACACTACAAAAAAAATATATATATTGCAATCTACAAATATATATAAAAAACATTTCTGCCTTAAGCAAAATGTTTTACATGTATTTTACATTACATAAAATAAAGCACTGTTGTCCTACATTAAAAAAATTCGTGTCACCTCTGTGCCGCCAGAGAACCATATTAGGTGAAAAAGAAACATTATTTGTAATAATATGAACATTTCTCTGGCTTTGTTGGACAGTTGAGTGAGTATCGAAAAGGATAAATCGAGGTTATCCCTAGGAATTGTTAAACGCCTGAAGCTTTTAATGAATTTCAAGGGGCTCATGTTTTAATTTACATTGAATTTAATGATGTAATTAGATATTAAATTCTCGAAAAGTTCAAGAAATTTTTAGGAGGTGGGATCAAAAATAGGAAAGACAGATACATGTAGTAAAAGGAGAGCCATCGTTGTATATAAGGTTTGCTTTAAATGATCCGCACGTAGTACATAATATATATTTAAAGGGGAATTTAGTACACTCTCTGTAATCCGTCTGTTTCTGTTGAAATTGAACTATTTCAATAGCATAGTGAGTCCTTACATGCCCTTTTGACCTCTAGTTATAACTAGCACAGTTTATATGATTATTCTATGGTGAGGTCAATATGTTATTATGCAAACTTAGCAAGTGCAAGTATTAACCGAGAGTGAAGCTCAAGGACAGTGTTTTAGACATGTTTGTAACATAGCTGGTTGGTTCAAATATTCATTGAGCGAGAAGTTATTTTTTTCATTATTATCCACATATACAATACAGACGAAAAACAGCGGCCATTCGATGTGCAATACCCCAGGTGGTACGATTAGCCCCAGGCTGTGGAAGTCTTGCCGACCTAAAGATCTACTCACTGATATCGGAGCTTATCCAACTTCAGCCAATCAAACTGAATGGAGAGCTGGGATTTGACGACTTTTCTAATGTAATGGCTTGAATCCGGAACACGATGTTCAAATGAGGCATTTTGTTTACTTTCAATATTTCAATAGTACATTCAAATAAATGTAAAACAAACAAGCTACTTCATTGATTTTTTTGTATTTGCTCTACTAGTACAATATAGTTAAAATGAAAGGTTAGCAACTAGAAGAAAGCAAAATCATTATATTTTGGTAAGTATAGCTAAATATATGTCATCGTTGGCGCAATACGTGAAAAAACGGCATATTATCTACTAGAGTACTAATATGTTATATCCGAAACATATATAAACATGGCAACTTTGTTGACAGGCAGAGGGACCTCTAGTTTATAGGCATTTTCCCTTGGCTTACTACTTTTGAATATATTCTTTTAAAAATGACATTTCTGCATTAACACAAAGTTTAAACATTATTTCATGGTTTGATGTGACCAGTTTTCCCTGTTCATGTTATTTAATATGATTTTTGAAAGCATGCAAATAAGCCATTATACCTGGTTTTTCGAAAAACGGACATTTAAAACTGGAAGTGCATTTTATTTTATTAATATATAAGTTACAATATTGTTTCTTTCTTTCCACAATCGTACTCAAACCATCTGAAAATTACTGAACTTTTATAACATTTCAAAGTTGTTCTTCTGTATCTTAATAGCTAAAAGTTTATTTTAAAAAAAACCTATGGACATACAGAGGTTTATCTGCCGATCGTAAAATAGTTTCCAATCCCTCTAATATATGTTTCTAGCTATATGAATTCAAATGAGTTCAATAGAACCATTTTATGGTTTCCTCAGCAATAATAATCACAGTTAATCTCTAACAAATAAATTAATATCAAAGTAAGGCTTTATTAGTATTATTTATCCTTTAAATGACAGCAACTGGGTTTTTTCCTGAAGAATCTGAGAGCCAGTTGGGATAAGGTGGCCTCCCTTGAACCAGCAAACTTTTGATAATGGCCGTGAGATAAAATCATTGATCTAGATAAAACAGTTCAATTTCGAAAACCTTCGTCCTATCAGTGCGATTATTATTAAAAGTAAACGAGGCTGATCACACAGCTTTTTAAGGAATATATTTTTATTTTATTGAGGTTATGATGGTATAATGATAATGTAGCCCGTGTAAACTATGTAACCCTAGCGAAGCTAAATTACATAAAACTGACACGGGCCGGGGTTACATAAAATATACCCGTGTTTCATTATCATTATACCTTCATCACCTCAACAAAATAAGTCTATTCCTTATATTTACAGTTTTTCACGCAAAGTAACATTATTTATTGTCGTAACAGTTGCATATTAGTTTTGTTAAAATAGCCATATTTTTCTCTCCCCACCCCCATCGTCAACGAATTCGATTGAACAACTGATTGTAATCGAGTCATTCATATGTTCCCACAAAAAGTGGGGTCATGACCTCACGTTGCTACGCCAGTGGCTATTCCCGTAACTATAGAATCGCCGCACGTATTGCACTATCGTTATACACTGATAATGATAATACTAGAAAGCATGGTTATTGAGTCCATGTCAGTGCACAGTGTAAATATAATTTATAACAAACATTTTACACAATAGTAAATAGCGAAAAGGGATTTGCTTTCAAACACGAGAAATGTATTACTATTTTTGCAAAGGGGTTATATTGCGATTTCTTCAGGTGAATTATAAGTAATACCTTTCTGAGATAAATATTAATTTTTTACTTAACGTAACCTTACCAAACGCAATATGATTTGTTCTGCCATGGCTTCAGTCGTTTATTTGACGCTTTTACGTATTAATTATCGTGCCAAATAACCGGAGATGATGACAGTTGAAACGGTTGTACCGTCCTAGGTGAATGTTTGGTTGATTAACGTCCTATCAACAACTCAAACCTTTTAACAACGGCGTATCCCTCCATGTAATATATCGTGTGTGTAGACACATGTATTAAGTATAGTACAACATATCTTGAAATGTTTTCTTTTTTAGCCCATTCTAAAGTTGAAAAAAACTCGAACTCGAACTCGTTTTCTTAGAATACCTCCAGTTCTTCGAACTTATAATATTGTCCCTATATCTTCCTTATGTATTTCATGTAATAAAATCCCTGATAGATCGAACTCGTATTTGCCACAGACCTCTCATTACTCGAATAGTAGCATATCTCCTTTTCCTCACATATATGCCAATAACACCATCTACTCTCGTCAATCATATGCATTACGTTGGGAATACATTTCTCCTTTTCTGAATCAATTCTTTGTAAATGTTTACAAAGTGTATTTCTAGTGTTTTAACTTCGAAAAATACGCCATGCCCGACAGCTAAACTACAAGATGAAATTCATTAGAACGAAAATAACACACATAGTTTACCAGTTTTTGTCCAGTATATGAATGTCTGTCGATGACCAGTCTCTGAGGATTATACTGTACCTTTCATCCATTGTCGTCAAGGACGATGCAGCCATCTGATCAACTCCATTATTTGTCAATTGAAAGCAGTTCAATGCTTAATTAACAACATTTCATAGATTTCAAATTCGGGTATTTATTTGGCTGAATAGTGTAGATTTCAAATTCGGGTAATTCATCTGTTTCTCCTAATCATGTTTCATGTTTTAAAAGGCGTATTTAATACAATTGCTATATTCCGAACTACAAGAATTTCAATAAGTAACAAATTGGCTAATGCATATATCAGTTGTTATCATTGGGTGTTTTTTTTTTTTTGTAATTTTATCCTCCATTATCTAGACTATAAACGCATCAGTGACTACTAAGCTCTTTACAATACAATCCCTTTGCCTGAAAGGAAAGTTTGATATTTCACTTGCAGACAACAGCAGTATTCTAGACCTTTTTAGAATACATAGGTCAGTATGCGACTTATATAATCATCAAACCCGATATTCACCAAAGGTCTTCTGAGATATGATAACTGTGGAAAACGTATTGCCTTTTGTCACTTTGACTTATATGTTAGTTCTGCTATTCAGTACGTCTTACGAATGATGCCATTGGGCCCCTGGGACCCTAGAACCACATATGGGATAGGAATCAGATATCGAAATCTAGAATAATAGGCTATATACATACTTATGAACGCCTGCTGACTAAATATTATTATTTCGGATGTCCTTGTAATCCTGGTCCTAGACTTGCTGGTGTAAAATACTGGCCACATAGCACCTTTGGGAATCTTGGATTTCAAATAACCATCATAGATACCTGAGATACGTGCGTAACACACGTGTAGCCGTATAACCATTGTATTATTATTTGACTGTAAAACAATCCAAATGCGGAGCAAAGAAATTAAATGACATCGTAGAAGAATAAATTCGAATAAATAAAGTGCAGCTTGTCTAAAACAAATGTCACCAAGGCCAGCATAATTAGTCGGTATATCCAGGTTTCCGGATTACATAGGTTTTAATTACTGGAAGTTACTAAAGCAATTCAAGTTAAAGACGAGCCGGATTCTACCTTAGTTTTAAAGCCGAAATTAATTTTAATATATATAAAACTAAAACAACGAAAGTAACTTTACTGTATATTCATGTGTTTATGATGATGTTGCATGAATTCATTGACATAGTTTTGTAAATCAACAAGACGCATATTAATTCAAATAGATAATTAAGGTATTATGTTAATTTAATAATATCTTTAAAATATATATTTTATGTTGAATATTTTCAAACTGTTAATGAAAAATATGCCACCCCAAACATTCTTTGTATTTATATGACTATAGTTTATTGAAACAATTATGCGAAGTGTTGATTATCAGAGTAATTTATCAAATTAAAGTGGTTCCAGGATTTATACATTTTATACATACACTGCCCTCCAAAAGTTCTGTTACAAGTGCAATTTTAAAAATGTACATAAAGTACAGAAATATGTAAATCTTGGTAATACAGACATCAGTATATATTATTTATCAACTTATTCTTCTCTAACACATTAATTGTATTTTGGAGAGTTTTCTCAGAGATAAATTGCTAGCAAATTCTAACATATGTAACAGAACTTTTGGAGGGCAGTGTATATTTGTAAACAGTGACAGCGGAGATAAACTGGACATGAACAAATTACATCAGAAAACTTTTATAAAATTGATAATTAATTCGGTATATATATTTGTTCTATCTAGCATTAAAATCTACTAATAGGTAGATTTTTAAAATTAGAAACGTACTATGCTAATTAGTTCGAAGGGATCCATAAAGCTTGAGAACAAAACTCAAAAACTGTTCACTCGAACCAGACTATATCAATGACGCAAGGCAGTAGGAGAAATACCTTTTACCAGATAAAATAAAAAAGTTGCCTGATCAATATTGAACAATATACACATTCAACATTTTGAAAATAACTGTCAAATAAAACTTCTTCTTTAACTACACATATCTCACATGGTATAGATAAAGCCTTCCAATACATTTTAGTCAAATTCAGAATGGTGTGAAAGCTAGCAGTGATCAGGTGCACTTTATAAAATGTAATATATGTATTGTGTTCGTCTAGTGTTTTATGGTCCAGATAGACAAGGCAGCAGCACTACGTGCCTCTGCCTGCCGGCGGCAGTTAGGACAGCGTTTAACAGCAGTCAGTCAAGTATGGCTCTACTACAACATATTCACTAGGGACAACAAGGACAAGATTAGAACCAAATACTATTAAATGCCTTTTGTAAATGGATTGAGAAGACTACTCTGGTACAATAATATCAGGAAGATGTCAGTTTAAGGTATACAACCTATTTGACAAGGTATAAAATGGGAGGTATTAAAGGCTGACTACTATTGTAACCAGTGGTTATAAAATCATTGTGTTTGTTAATTCATGCATTTTATACGCACCATGGTCTTTTATCATAATGTGTGTAAGGCACATGGCCAATGAACCATGTGTTTCGGTAGAGAAAGGGTTCAAATACCGCAGTCTCCCAAAACACGAACCTCGCACAAGATACACGCAACACACTTCATACATGGAAGACCGTCCTTACATGAAGATGTTAATAGGACGTGAATTTATCAAACAAACAAACAAATAAATAAATAATAATTAACTGATAAGTGCAGGCTGTCTTCTAAGAAACCATTACTTCTATTATAATACAAGGATCAACCAACCTCTATTTGAAATATTCAGATTCTAACACATTTCAGAAATTTACTGGAAGTTACCATATAATAATAATATATTAATAGAACAGCCCTTTGAAATTATTTACTTAAATTACATCTGTGTCAATGTTCCGTCAAGACTTATGATTCGGGTGGTATGCTATTAAAACTGTACTCGCCCCTTAAAAAATAAGCTAAATTCGGATATTACTTTTAGTTTTCTTCCATAATTCGGCTTGCTAACATGTTCCCTTGTCGCAACTTAATTTTGACACGGAGTTGGTACAGCTCTCGATCACCGTAATAACGACTTTGGATAATGTCCTTGGCAGGACACAACAAAGTCTTTAAAGTAGTTTACCACCTTCGTTATCAGCTTAAATGTTGTTCGCCACCTGCCAGTCTGATGTGACCGACTCGTGTTTACAGTTTGATGTCGTTGATGATATGCTTCCTGTCAATATTTGATGTTAATATAAGGAAAAAACAGGGACATACCGAAGTCTCCCATAACACATGGATCCACTTCTCTCCTTACGTAATGAGAAGGCCACCATTGGTTGACCATAGTTCTTAATAAGATGTTAGGTAATTCGAAACTAAACCAAACTTGGAAATGGAAATGAGTTTTTCTATCACAAAGAGACACAGGACGTATATTTTTTAATTTGTCAGAACTCGTTTGTCTTTTATAGTGGTAAGCATGTAACGTAAGCAGTTTAAAATCAAATGAAACCATTACATATATTAACTGAACACAGTCCCTGAATAACCAAAGGATGGCTGCGGTACAGGGTAATGGAATAAGGGGTACGTAGGAATCAATTGTTAATCCTAACTAGCCTGCCCATGTCCTATACTACACTATACTTATGTATCCTTCATTTTCCCGACAAACATACACGCATTCATCTTGTCCTCCTGAAAGTAACAAAGTATATGAATACTCTGATTTGTTTCATGTACATGTTTATTGTAAAACTTTCCTTAAACGAATCTGCTTGATACGAATTTTTGCTTATTCATACAAAGTAAATTCAAATCCCCGGTTTTGGCTTCTCTTTATCTATACTTTTTTTTGTGAAACGTATAACGAATTTGCTTATAATGAATTATCTTTTAATACGAAGTGATTTCGTGGTTCCATCAGGTAAATGTTTGCTTTATAATAAATTCGTCCATAAAGTGTTGGATGTAGCCTTGTTTTAAAGTGAAACTTGGGGCCTAAAAAGGAATTGATTGATAGACAATGAAATACGATCAAACAAGTGTATCAGTATTGTCGATAATGGAAAATCTGCCAAAGAAGACATTATTACTGATATTGGAGTAGTTGAGTGAGCTTGGTAACTACGTTGATTCGGGGTGCAATCGGCTAATGATTTTATTTAATTTATAGTTTAAGAAACTTATAGAATTTCTGTTTATAACAAATTACTTCTTTTGTTCAAATGGGATTCGTTATGGCAAAGTTTAACTGTAATATATGTACTGATAACAAATATACTTTGTGAGATTAACAATTCTTAACCTAACAATGAAATTTTGATAAATCCTCTAAAATAAAGAGAATATCTGAAAGAACATTTATTCGTGTACTTTATTTCCAATGTTCTTGCTGGCTGGTAAACATGCGGGGCCATTTTCATTGATCTATTTATGTAAGTAAGGATACATACGAATTCCTTAGGGAGGCCACAACCATCGCATACAGTGAAAGTTTCGTTGCTGAGAATTGCTGTGTGAATGAGAGTGACTGAGTGAATTTGGCCCTGGTTAGGCTGATATGTAGTTGGTATATACCTCACGTTTGTCTTATTGACGTGCTAACAGGTCGTGTAGTATACATTGTTTTCTGGAAAATACTTTATTCGCAACCACCACTACTGTTACACCTATAGTGAGGTTGTGTGTGGTGATATGCTTATAAAGCTTTGAAGGAAAACGAGACAATTGTATCGTATAGGAAGCTCTGAAGTAAGCACAACTTTTCTCTAACAAATGCACATTTTCTTCAAACCATGAGTCGTAAAATTTCTAGCTAGTGTAATTTTATAATTTAAAGAGTAAATGATATGAAATTTCTATTAATTCTCCAAATTTTGTTTGATAGTATACATGTATGTCATTTGTTTGTTTTATCATACAATTTGTGTGTTTTGTAACGCTTTTCCCATTTTATCAGAATTTACCCTTGCATGCATGCTAAATTCCGATGTGTATAACCTTTCAGCCGTATTATATTCAGTATTCGAGGTCGATCGAAGAAAGTGTGATAAAATACTCTAAAATTGGACACGTTCCTATTTTCTGGCATTGATAAAATAAGCTTGTTTACGAGTGATATTATGTCCCCCAAATATCACTGATAACATTTTTTTTCTATAAAACCGTTCCTATAACAAACATAATAGTCCATAGCTTATGCTGTCTGCTTTCTATTTTGTCTGATCAAAGACCGCAGAAATTTCAAGCAGAGTTTGATTGAATTATCAAAAATATGGCAACATCATTCGTGTGATTAAACAATTCAAAGCTAATTTTATCATTATCGCATGGCGGCACACGCCAAAGTACGGGTTTCGCTATTTAGAACTGGCGACGCTGATCCTGTGGCTCGGTGAATAAACAAAAACAGCCCATTATATAAAGATAAAATATGATATTATACAGATACAATAATTCTAGGCTTCCATGATAGAAATATCGCTTACAAATATATATATGTCTTGAGAGATTTAATTGGAACATCAGTGACAAGGTACCTTTAGCTGTAGAGATCGTCCAGAGTTCAAATGCGGTGTTGGCAACAATATTAAATCTTCTCTTGTTTCAGTTGAATTTGATATATGTAAACATCTCTTGTAGAACAATATGAAACCATAACTAAACAAAGCTACCAAATTTCGTTATCATCATTAGGAAGCTACCTCAGTATTATTTTTGTTTTAAAATATTAAACGAAGCCAGAAGATTATATAGATATGTAGTTAGAACAGAAAAATATGAAACCCTTCAAAACTGTTCCTTTTCTATACTTACTACCACAATATTAAAGACTTTGATGATGCGGGTCGGTGTGGCATATAAAATACGGTGTCTCTCACTCCGCTTCACTTAGTCGGTGGCTCGAGGTTCGATTCCTGGTCGGGGCACATTATAGAAATGTGTATTTACATGGAGTCATCATGTCAGAATATCACGTGTATTTAGTCTAGTCGATCCTCCAGTAGTACAGGGATTTGATTGGTCTCTGTTTGTTCTAAGAAAGGTATTATGCTTATCAGTACGTTGGAGGTTTACACAGAGGGATTACCTTCACGTTCATATTAGTGAGTTCATGACATATAAGCAAATGTCATGCGGCCCGCAAGACATGTCTTGCAAATCCTAATGGATATATATCACTTTGGAGGCAATCATCAGCCCACAGGGTGTGGACCTTTATGTCGCATTAGTATGGGAGACAGTAGTTTTACGTGAGCTAGTGTGGCGCTTCACAACTTGAAAACGTGACAATGCAATTGTTGATTCTGAAAAGGTCCAATGTCAAACACATAACGCTGTTTTAAAATTAGGTTATAATGCCATATGATGTATCTTTCTCTTTGGTAGATAATGTTACGTGATTCAAGCGAAATGTTACTCAAATTATGACATTTGTGATAATTAATCTTGCGCATTTTATACTGCAACACAAAATGGCAGGTTAAATACATTAACATTCAATCGTTCCATTTACTCATAATGTTGATTAAGAATTATGCAAAAAAAAAAAAAAAAAAAAAAGTTTTTTATATACGATACCTAATATACATAACATGTAATTTAGGCTTTATGGCTGTCCCTGAATACGACTTTTAAAACTATCAACTTTATCTATTTTACATCGATTGTTCAACAATATACAACATATCACTTTCGATGACCGGATGTTACAGTGGGAGGAAACCGGAGTGTCCGGAGAATAAATACTAGTAAACATAATGGCATGGCTATTCGGTGACAGAAATATGTACTGAACCATATGGACTTGCAACAAAAAAAGTTAAACTTTTTTGCATATTTTGCCAAAATTTACAAACAACACAACATTCTACAAGTCTACAGTTATATCTAAGGTTATGACGGATACACTTTATTTCTACTAAGTTATGTTCAAGTACCCCTAAGAAGTGATATATATAAGCATAACAAATTAGTTTAAACGGTGTCTTAAACCTTAATTCTATGTTATTGTTCCTAATTTTATGGAAGAGATTTCGGCGTCATGCTTCAGTAAGATAGCACTATAACAAGTCAAAGGTCAACAGTCACACTGTACTGCCCGACACGAATATACTTCATCTTCGTAAACCATACTTAAACATTTCCACATGCAGCACACTGCATAGAGTGGAGACTGTGTGATGAAATGACCAGTTACACACAGATTTAGTTTATGCAGTCAACCAACATATCGAAGTATATCAATGGAAAAATTAACTATTCCTATCTCATATTTCTAACTGAAGCATTAATATTCTTCCAACCAAGAAGGTAAATGTAACTTAATATGATAAATAACGCTTACAACAACCGCAAACAGTTAGTATTATATATGTTGTGCATCAGGTATATAAACTGTCATTTTTATAATTCATTATTACACATCTGGACCGAAAACATATCTCACAGGCACGATTTCTGAACTGTAAGTAACAAACCTAAGAGCCTCCATCACACAGGCGAACGATCAACTGAAGGGGGCAGAATTCAGAGCCTCTCTCACAAGGCCAATGTATTGTTTGTTTGTTTGTTTGAATAAATTAACGTCCGATTAACAGCCAGGGTCATGTTATGACGGCCTCCCATGCATACATGTATGAAGTGCGGATGTGTGGTTTGGGAGACTGCGGTATATTCGTGTTGTGTCTTTATGTGTACGTTTAGTGACAATGTTGCCCTTTTTTATAGTGCTATATCACTGAAGATTGCCACCGAAGATACCAAGCAACACACCCTATCCGGTCACATTATACTGACAAAAGGCGAACCAGTCGTCCCACTCCATTTATGCTGAGCGCGAAGCAGGAGCAGAAACTGCCACTTTTATAGAATATGGTTTGCCTTAGCCAATGTAAGGAGACTTTTAAAACATTGAGCACCCCCAACAGGCGCTGGCATTAAACTTAAGACAAACGAATCAACCCTGTAGAGCTAAACAAAGACTAGATGTGAGACTAAATTAAGTGAGATATAATAAATACATTATATTAATTTATCACCAGTTATTACAATGTAAGAAAATTTAATGATAGTACTAGCGCAGCCGGTTACATTCTCACGACATTTCTGTAAAAACTCAACGTCGAAAGACAAAAATTAAACCAAGTGACACGAATTTTGTAGTCCCAACGGGGTTCATGCTGCCTGATAAAAGGTTGACATCAACACAATCTGATATTTAGTACTTTATATATCAATTTACACTACGTTTATACAGAACGGAAATGATTAAATTACTCCTGGGAATGACTTGCACCTATTGACCCCAATTCAAATATGAGACTAACCTCATATCGTTTCTTTTTTGTACTTTTTGTGTTTCTTATAATACCAATGAGATCGGTATCATTATATATGTTGCCATATATGGGTTGTTCTTATACATAAAATATATTAAGCTGTGATGATGAAAAAAACACCATACAGCTGTTCTATAGCCGTCCATCTAGTACAAAAGAAAGGTTAAACCATACGCTACATATAGAAAGTAGACAAGATGTCTTTTAATCTTTCATAAAATAATACTGTCAGATAATTGTTATGCAAGGCCCAAGAACGCAAGGCCCAAGAACCTCTTCTTCATTATTATACGTTATCTACAGCGAGGTAAATACAATGACTGCTATTCTGAACCTATTCTTCATTATACCATATCTAGAGCAAAGTATATTGTATATACAAGGACGGCTGTTCTGAAACTCTTATTCATTATACTATATCTAGGGCAAAGTATATACAAGGACGGCTGTTCTGAACCTCTTCTTCATTATACTATATCTAGGGCAAAGTATATACAAGGACGGCTGTTCTGAACCTCTTCTTCATGATACTATATCTAGGGCAAAGTATATACAAGGACGGCTGTTCTGAACCTCTTCTTCATTATACTATATTTAGGGCAAAGTATATACAAGGACGGCTGTTCTGAACCTCTTCTTCATTATACTATATTTAGGGCAAAGTATATACAAGGACGGCTGTTCTGAACCTCTTCTTCATTATGATACTATATCTAGGGCAAAGTATATACAAGGACGGCTGTTCTGAACCTCTTCTTCATAATACTATATCTAGGGCAAAGTATATACAAGGACGGCTGTTCTGAACCTCTCTTCATTATATTAGGCAAAGTATATACAAGGACGGCTGTTCTGAATACTTCTTCATCTAATATTAGGGCAAAGTATATACAAGGACGGCTGTTCTGAACTCTTCTTCATTCATAATACTATATTTGCGGCAAAGTATATACAAGGACGGCTGTTCTGAACCTCTTCTTCATGATACTATATTTAGGGCAAAGTATATACAAGGACGGCTGTTCTGAACCTCTTCTTCATTATACTATATCTAGGGCAAAGTATATACAAGGACGGCTGTTCTGAACCTATTCTTCATTATTATACCATATCTACAGCTAAGTGTATACAAGGACTCTGCCAAAGATACCAAATAACACACTCAACAGTTCGCATTCTACTGATAACGGGCAAATAAGTCGTCTCTCTCCCATAGTGATGAGTGCCAAGCAAGAACAGTGACTACCTATGTTTCCTATGGTGTATCTAACCAGTAGCAATTATAAGGGCTTTTCACCTATTGGTGAAAAAACCTTTTGTTTTTCTTCTGTTTTTTATCCTTCTTCTCCACAGTAAGTTTATACAAAGGAAATGGTAACAGATAAGTCAATGAACGTGTCACCATATTATAAGGCATGATTTGAAGGTGTGACAGCAGATCTGATAAAAGGCCTGTAACATGTTGACATAAATGGTTACCATGTTTGTTAATATGAATGACTTATATATATACCTTCATTCAAAGGTCACATGGCCCAAAAATCCTAAAATCTTGAAATGACTTATTTTGAAGTTCTATAAGGCTTAGAGGCGTAATATCAGGACCGTAGCATACTGACATAAATGCCTTTTAGATTTATTAATATGATTGATTTTGACCTGTATTCAAGGACACAGGGGCATACAAATATTATATTTTCAATTGGCATAGAGACTTATCGTTAGCCTGAAGCATGCTAACATAAATGACTAACAAGTTTGTTAATATGAATGACCATAGCCTTTATTCAAGGCCACATGGGCTAAGGATTCTAAAATCTTTGAACTACTTCTTGTGAAGTTCCAGAAGGCGTAGATGCCTAATAGCAAGTCTGTAGCATGCTGGCATAAATGGCTGTCAAAAGTCTGTTAATATGATTGACTTCGTCCTATATTAAGGTCATAAGGGCCAAGGAGATGCACGGTATATACGTAAATATGAGTATGTACAATTAATTCTATTTTATGAAATTGATCATCAGCAATTACTTACCAACCCAAGTATATATATCAGCTCATGCCAAATTAAAAATAAAACAATACCAAATCCAAGTCCAAATCATATGCTGTTTCTTATCCTGTTTTAAAGGAAGAGTTGATTTATAAACAAATCAAAGACTTTCAATGGGAAAATGTACGTAGCAAAATATCAATGCAGAGGCAGGTTTGTGGAAATAAATTGACCTCGTATTTTGATTTTACTTCTACAGAAACTAGCTTATCATGCATTTGATTGAACAATAATAATATCTGAATTACTATATCACTCTTATTCTTAAAATGAACTATAACTGGGCAAGCAATCAATTAATCTTGGCACAACAGGACCTGAGGAGTTCCATTATTTTGCATTTGTATCTTTGAGTTAAAGTCCAAAGGCGCTTCCATTATTGATATGATAGCATGACACAGCCCAGGAAGAATCATCGCATAAATCAGTATGCTAGCGCTTGGAAAAATGATTGAAATCTCCTACAAGAGAAGCATTTCACTAAAAGTACATTTAAATAATAACTTCAATGTAGATGTAAAAGGAGTTGCTCGCTGTGGTTCGTACATAGGGTATAAATACGGTTACTCAGCTAAGGGTGCATTGTTCTTTGACTCGGTAGGTAGAGCCGTAGTTTTTTCACACCAGAGACCCGAGTTCGATTCCTGATCAGGCAACTCGAAAAAAATCTAGTGTATTTTCCGTTCTTCTTTACATTGGTGCTCAATTAGAAAACGACGGAAGGTGGTTTGAGAGTCTAGGGTGGAGAGTTAGGGAATATCAAGAAAAACAGAGAGTAGAGTAGGGAAGGGGTCGGCGTGGTTTGTACATTGAAATTCCTGTTTAACCATATCAACGATGCAGTCAATGTACATTGTTAACTAGGAAGGTGTTTTGAGTTTACAGACATTTATACATAAGTGTACGTGTAGCGTTTTGATAACTCTTTACTAATGGTGTGATGTGTTACTGTCTTCAAATACAAATTTTCATTTTTGTAAAAGGCGAATAAATATTTGATTTATGTTAAAGTCGGCCTCTAATGACTGGATACCTGGTATTTCATATCCAAGAACCTTCCCCAACTGTCGGTATGCTTCAATGAGATAGCACTATAAAAAGAGAAAGAGTTCCATAATTATGAAAATAAACTGCATGACGATTTCACTGATATTCAACACAAACGCGGACTTTACACACTAAACATATCGAAAACAAGGGAGACCGTCCTTAAATGATCTGTTTGTTATTAGGTCATTACGTTTTACACACGACACAAAATGGAACTGCAAGACTGTACAACTCTCGGTGACATTTTCACCTTTAGATGGAAGAGCTAAGATGTAGTTTGGCACTATTAGTAGACCAGTTAACGTTTTTAATGCCTTTCGGGGTTTCTCTGTTTTCTTCAACCACCAATAGACGGAATGACATTAACTGACAATGTCTTTTCTATGAGAAATAACTTTACTTAATCACATTATTACATATGACGTGTATGTGTCATACAGAAGTGTGATGTACTTCAACACCGTGTAGGATTCCCTGTGGCACGGGCGACATATCGCGGCACAACTACAATCCTTGTTCACATTAGAGTGGTATCTACAGACACTAACTCAAGATCAGCTGGTCTTAGTACAGGTAAACAGGGGAACTTTGTAAATCTCACTGGCAGATGTTTATATGTGTGAATATCTTCATTTTCTCCTAAAACCAAAGCCTAGTTTTTACATTTGTATCAGTGAAATAAACAATTGATCTGGCTGGTGGAAGTCTATTGTATATGTGATTATAACACACAATGTCTTCAGAAATACAAATTCTACATTCAGTTTCAGCTTCATATCGCAGTTGATTATATTGTTGATCAAAGCATTTCCTACATTAAATGGAGATTTACTTTCCATTACCAACCACACTTAGATTGGTTTGGTAATAACAATGGCAACGAAGGAAACGGGATGTAAAGAGGGGTATAGGTATCGGTGTATTTTTTCTTATTTAATGCTTTTATAATTCTACTTCAATCGTCCATTTTGCATCCAAATATTATCTTGGAATTGACTTTTACTCCCACAAGTTTAAACGTTTTTTCTAACATTGTTCCCGAAGATGGTAATAACATAGGGTCACATGGCCTAGCGACGAAGACAAATGTTTGTATAGCAGATGCATTGATGTACCGATGCATTGATATACAGATGCATTGATGCAGAGTTCCATCCACGAATATCCTGCTGTCGTAAGGTAATCTGAAAAAATGCGAAAATTTCATTTCAAGAATAGCCAAGACTATTCCTATTTTATGGCTAATTAACTGAAAAATATATGATAACCGCAACACACTTCACGGTGTTGTGGTTGAAAAAAATGATCAAAACTACAACCTTTTGTCAATAATCATGCCAATACTTAATGTTGTTATCTTTCAAAAGTTATTCTGAAATTAAGTTCTTTGAACTGGACGCTAGTAACATGATTGTGTCATTGGACAATCAATATAATCAACTTATAAACTGGTGTGTTTTCTATAAAGTACATATATTTACTCACTAGAATTCCGCCACAAAACGATTATGACTGTTCATTCGAGCACGCATTGTTTAGCCAAGAAGCATACGCCAATGCTTGAACCGAAATGCTCTTCTAACTAAAGATTATTAAACAAAATCAATCTTAAAAAAGCAATGTACTATTTTAATGCTTTTATTACCGTAATGCAAACATGATTTTAAAAAACCAGCGTCATATGAAACAAATATAGAGTGCAATGACCGACTCTACGTACACAGATAAGATGAAAAGAAGTTGGAGCTGATAAACAAACTAAAATAGAAATGGTGTAACATTATACCAGATATTACTGCTGATCTTATCTAACAGTTAAAGCGAATTGTTTGGCGGCATACCTGTGATGACTGAGTGTGATGTGTTGTCATGTTTGTCTCATAAGGATAGCGGAACTTGCATCTTTATAGTCCAGCACCACATTTTAAGGGAACTTTAAAACAAGGCCCCACCCTTTTGATCAGGAAATAACATAGCTATATATTTAGGTCACCATCATTGCTGTTCAAAATTGATTATTATCAAATTTCACTCTGGAATGTGACTAAGACATTTTTTATTTATTTTTCCTTTGTAAGGTACAGATTAAAACCTATTGCACGTATTCTCAGGATGAAGTACATATCGCTATGCGTGTTTGTACTTGTATACTGAAGTAATTAAATTGATTACTAAGCTCAATCAGTAATTAACTTTTGTCCATTGTCTTTGCATGGCCGCTGGCTTCTGTATACCTTTCGACAGTCTGTTTGTAGCGAGGCGTCACATCAAGCCGTAATTCCGGGATCAGACACAGCTCTGCCCAACTAACAGTACTTTATTATCCAAGTGTTGGATAGAGTATAGTAGCAATATCGACCTTACAATGACACAGTGTACTTTCTTGATCTTTACGTTAAAATATCAAAATTTGACATTTCAATCATTACCGGTCTACTGGCCATCACGTGACTTCTTCAATGGATTACACCTTGGATGTATGTCTCCCATTGTCGTCTGTGTGAAGGAATGTGATGATGTGCGACTTGTCGGGGAGGCGCGTGCTGCTATACGCCGACTGTGGTAATTGAAGCAGGGATGTGCTAGGTACAATGTTTCAAATCATATCAACACAATGGAACTAGTGAGCAAGCGGTTCTAGGGTAGGACGGAGCAGTGTCGGTAAGTATACAAGGCCACGTCTAACCGATTTATACGTCCATCCTCTATGGGTGATCATCATTTTATCTTTATCAGAGGTATCGGATATAGTAAATTATAGAAGAATTTGATGAATTAACTAGTATCTCTTTTAAAAACCACATGTAATTGTAATTAAGTATTATACGATAATGACATCGATAATACTTGATATTACATACTTTAATTAAAAAGTAAATATAAGTCAATGTGATATTATGAATTTTACTTGAAACAAAAATTCTTCTGTCATTTATAGTAGTGTTTATATACAGTGTGGCCAGGCTAAACTAGATGTCACCGGGGCCAGCCTATTTGTCTGGTATAGTCAGATTTCCAGATTACAGAGGTTTTAATCACACTACAAATTCAGACAGATATTATTAATAGTTTAAATAGACATACATGTAGGTGTCCTGGTTAAACAAGGACCGGGTTTGATACGTTTTACTGTAGCCGCAAGTGACACCAAAGTATATCACGTAATCGAACATTTTCGGGGCAGTGATAAAGAGAATGGAATTATCTCAGTATAGATAATGATGCATGTATCCTTATATCTGACTAACAAAGCAGTTTGACTGCTCAACCGTTCAAATTCACATAAGCATAATTTAACGATATACGTTTTCCCTTGAGATTGAAATAATGACGAATAATACGTTTTTTCGTGGAGACTGAACCAATGACGAATACAGGTGCCTATGTTAAGTTTTTATCCTTATAAACAATTACGATACAGTAAAGGCAGAAACGCCGCTGTGTAAACTTAACGAGAAGTGATTAAGTTAGGTGATAAATAATGTATTGGTCCTCATCACAAGCAATATCTTCAACATTTACTCCTTGTCATAGTCAGTAGTTTTCAAGGTAGATTGGTTACCTGTTAATAACACATTGCATATTAAAGTAGGAATATATAGGTGAAGAGATGTTTATTATCCTAGTTTGGCACGTTGTATTGATTCCACATAAGATAGTACGAGTACGATAATGTCTTTACCATTTATTAAGTTACCAATAACAAGTTACCAATAACAAGTTACCATTTTCGTAAACAATTGTTGTTTAAACCTGAAAGTAAAGTTATTGTCATTACTTGTACAAGAACAATTTCAAAAAGTGATTTTTTTCAGAAATTAAAGAAAGGGAGAAAGAGAAAACAAAATACTTTGATGATGCAAAACTTTGTGTTTTAGAAATATTTAAAAATGTCCTCTTTGTTGTATACATCTATCTACTATTTAGTAATTGTTTCAAGGTTTCTTAATGTATTAGAACTTTCATTAACACAGATATTTTCATACTAACTTTGTTTTACTTACAATATGTGGTATTCTTATATTCAGCAATGAATACATAAATCTAAAATAACACCATTTAACGTGTTCCTATCTATAATGTGGGAATTTCTACTTCTACTTAGCACTGAGCATAATAGGAGTGGGGCAATGGCTTGTCCGTTGTTATAAATATTAACGAAATGAATGAACAGGATTGGATCAACAGCACAATGATGTAGAAAAACAACACGTACATAACACAAAACGTATCCGTGAAGTCATCATCCTGTTGCTACGCTTAAATATTCATACTACCATTCTTCATTATTAACTGAAGGTTTCCGAGAAAAATCATCAGCGTTACAAATAAAAATACACGTAACGATTAAACGATTTCTTTCAGGTGTCCGGCGGAATTTTACAGAAAGTCTTTCCGTCCATCAGTTTTAACCCTATGGAAAGATATCGTAGAAATATATTCGCAATAATTCATCCTTGTATTCTTTTATAAATTTTCCAAGTCGCAACTCAATAGGACGTCCCACTGATTATTTCGATATTGGATCTAGATCTGGTCAACTATATTATATTCGTTTAAGGAAGTATTCTCAGTTACGTCTATATAATGCATGATGAGAAGAACTATATACAAATACACTAGCACTTGTTTCTTCTTCATCATATTCATGTTTGTATTTTCTTGTATGTCTTCATTGAATAAACATATACTAATCCAAACCGTCGTATTCAGAACAGGAGACCATGACAACGTCTGCAGACAGGTACATTAATGCTGTTTTGGTTTTTTTCAGTAAAAAAACCGTCTTATTTGAAATGAGGCAGACTTCGGGCATCAAAGCAGCCGTTAAACTCAGCATGTACTAAACCTATATATCGATTGGGACTATTTATAAAAACTCTTCACATCAGATAGTGATATCAAATATCCCTTATCAAATATACCAAAGCAGTTGAGCACCAAAACATGTCACAAGACTGCAAAGAATTCAGTCAGTATAGGTCTGCACCACTCTTCTAGTGTTATATAAGAATCAAGATATTACGAATGTTGTATATATGTTTATGTAGCATGGCTGACATTGTTATTATCATGTATGTCATGTTACCCCTCATATAGTAAAATCAAATTTATTTGGAATTGTCATTCTCCGTTTTAATCTACATCATGTATCCCAAACCTTAGCTGAAATTGTGTCGTATCAAATCTAAAGACTTTACATTAACACAAACGACTAACTAACTACAGTGCACTAAACAGTAACATGAGGCTAATAACACTTTTCTAATTGGTATATAAGCATTGGATTTTTGGGGGTTTTTTTCTGCTGCTTTCATCCATTACGTAATTTAAAAAAAAAATATTAGATTCTGCTTTTAACATTTTATCAAATGATTTGATTTAGAAATATTGCCTAAGTACCGCCCTATTTAGTAGATATTATTAAACACATACGGTATTGCAATCACCCCTTTTTCTTACAGAAATGAAAAGTTATATAAATAGATCTATGGCGACATTAAGCAATAAAACAGAAGAAGGGAAGATTTCACCTATAGACCCAGGCGAGGCCTCTCTTACATTACTAAACGACGTGACGTCATACCTTCCAAGATGTGACGGGAGAAGGATTATTATCATCGGAAACTCAGCGAGGTATCCCTATTCCATGACAGTGCTTTCTATTTTCATGTTGTGTTATTTCCATATAAGGAAAATATTGATTTTTGAAAATTTAATTAAACATAACGTGCCCAATGTCAATTAATTTTATTTAAATAATGACAGGGGCTATATATTTGATGACGGTAAAGGTAACCTGTCTTGCTCAGCATGCAATAGTACTATTCTCCTATAGACTGTGGTAGAGGTTACGTGCATGGAAATCAATAATTGGCACTATCATATACACTTTACTAAGTTTTACGTGTATTTATTTCTCTGTGTCTGATTACTTCTGAATCTTTATATTTTGTTTCTATTTATACATAGCTGTTTTTATCTATCTTTCAAATAAATTTTAAATTACGTTGGTTATTTATTTGAAAAGAAGTGGAATCTTATTTATTATTTTACAACAATTCTGTCTCTTAAAAATACCAAAGAAAAAGAAACTAATGAGAATAAACAATGCTTATAATAACAGTTCTACTGTCTATCACAAATCTGCATCGGGTTTATCGTATGAAGCAAATGTAATTCTCTAAAAGAAATCCTTCAAATTGTTAATAAAACTGATTTTTAAAACTCGTTTTTATGTTTAACATATTCGAGATGGTAACTCAATAATGTAAAATAGTTTCTACTGATAATACAGAGGTACTTATGGAGAGTTATAAATAAGATACAAGTTCGATCTATAAACATACCGTTGATCAGAGGCTAATAATCGGTTTCCACGACCCCTAAATGAATCGAACTATGATCGCCTTGTTTATAACGATAGATACGTGTAATGATCCAATGCTAAATGCCAAAATAAAACATCAGCCATTGTTGTGTAAAGGGCAAAGACAACATGAGTAAACAGCGCGGTAAAATTATATCATACAACGATCTTTTACGACATGGTTTTCCTAACCATGATATTTATTCATTACTGCTGACGAATTATCGCCATCACGTCCTTCTATAGCCATCATGTTTATGACAATGGAGGAGTTATATGTTTTAAGACAATGTGGTTGAGCGTGCGTGAGCGGTAACACTAAAAATAGAACTATATTGTTAATGAGGTGTCCGTAATCCCTCTACTCATAATTAAGGTGCAAAACCTAATTTCAAAGATAATTCTAAATGCATGAAATTAGCAACAGTAACTTTCAACCCTCTGTACTGTCATTGGCAGTTTATGTTTTAGTAATAAGTTTTTACACTCTGAGACCGTTAACCTGTTTACAGACTTAGCGCTTCCGAAGTAGCTGCGAGGGCCGCACAAGTCATCAGTATCGATCCTGGAGAGCTGCACTATCACTCCTCTACTATACGATTAAGGAACTTTCCATCTGTCCCTGAAGGAGACTCAAGGAAAACCATGGTCGCTGAAAATAGGTACATCATCCCTGCAAACACAACATTTTCATTGTTCATCTGTACTATTATACATTTTAAAATAGCACCAATTGCAATGAATGTAATTTTGCATGAATGCATTGGTGTATTTTTGTGGCTTCTTCGGTATGTTTTTTTCCTATTATTTAAAAAAAACGCTGCATAAATTCTTACGGTAGAATGCTCTTACGATACACCAACTACATTGCTCAATTATAAACGCTCATAGAATCAGAAATTATATTTATTTTCCAAAAATATAAAAACCAGTATGGAATACTGTACACTATTTCATACAAAGTTTTGCGTAATTCATTTTCGCAAGATAACTCTAATGCGAATTCCTTTTTTGCGAATATAACAAAGAAGATAAATATCGTATAGTCGAAAGTACATTGGTGCGCAGTACTTTGAATGTGGAGGGAAATATGCACGACGACTGTCGTCACACAAAGTAAATCTTACGTAATTTATTCCAACAACATCAGAGATTCTTTTAAAACTATCTCCGCCTCTTTGCTGTATCACTAACCTAGTTGTTCCTGCATATTGTATATTTACTGATATGACATATAAATAGTAAAAACAAATCTGGACATTTGCTAAAGTTTAGGTTATTCGACAATCAAACTGGTCGAAAAAATCCAGGTAAAAATCTGTCAAACAAGTTTGCCTTTATTGGACAAATACATTTGTGTTAAAAAGACGTTTTGTAGGACTACACCGAAGAAATGATTGGTGTTCTTGTATATCCACTGTTTACGAGGACATTTTGAAAATATCATATATATTGAACTGTATTTATTGGAGTTTAAATATATTGCATTTGACTTGCATATATCACTCAATTTTATATATGAGTATCTGTTAATAAATTATTTCAAGATGAAATTCTTCAAATGTAAAAAGATCATTTGTTCTTTTAAATGATAAAATGAAAGTCGACCGAAAATAAACACAATTCGGGTGAACGATGGATATATCCGTAACGCTGTGTTCTGCATGGTTCACTCTAGGTTTATTACAACATACGCGATGCGGTATCCAAGTGTTGCTTTACTACATGTATGTTATGGGGATAGTGTGTGGTATGGAAGCAATATCAAACAAAGCATGAAGGAAGTGGGTAAAACAATGTTATTATTCCAGTTTATGAAACTTGTTTTAGAACGATTTTATTTATCATCTTTACTTACATCACTGAGATTACCACATCCTGTCCATGTAGATCAGAGAGTGTCATTATCTTCATTTGTCATAAATCGTGAATCAATAATAATGACATTCATAATAATTTACTCAAATCATTATCAAAACTTTTGTCATGGTTTTAATTGATTCGGTCCTTTTATCAAAACACGAGTAGAGACATAGAAGAACCATGTAATCCACAGTAAGAGGTCATATCGGATCATATTCCCACCGTGAACGACTTGTGTTGATTTTAGAGGACATATCGCATCACATTCCCACCGTGAACTACTGGTGCTGATTTTAGAGGACACATCGGATCACATTCCCACCGTGATCTACTGGTGTTGATTTTAGAGGACATGTCGCATCACATTCCCACCGTGAACTACTGGTGCTGATTTTAGAAGTGACAAATATTCTCACATGATTAAATATTGACCAGGTTTTCGTTCTGGCACTGAAGAGGGCACTGATGCGGGGCCTCAACGAATCGCACCAGCATGTTTTACAGGGTCTTGATTAAATTCAATTAATGTAGCGCCATTTGAAATTGATAACTACGTGATTTGCGCCACAATTATCTTGACATAAACTTTAGGAAATACAGATGTGATCCTTCCCAGTATCTCAAATCCTTGTGGACAATCTATATTTCCGTATTATAATGGTAATCACAAATTTCTCAATATGTACCTGAAAAAGGATATTGCATTTAACCACTTTCTTTTATAAAAAAAAAACAACCATTTTGCCATTGAAGACAATAGTTAACATTAAAACCATATACACGTACTGTACATGTGCATTATCACTTTATTTTCACCGTCTGGTAGCTATATAGGTAGTATACGCATCTCGTTTTGTGTACATGGCTTTTAAGTAACAGGGGATTTACTACACTCGAGGATTTAAGAAAACCATTTCACTGATTCTTCGTTGAAAAAGGAAGATCATGGTTGCTGAATGCTTATCGGTCTGCTTCATGTTTTCCCGTTAACGATGCGCTGGAATATTGAATTGTAACTATTGATGTCAAGTACAAACCACGTGTCAGAATACTAAAGTTATTGGCATTTTATTTCTATCGATTTCACTTTTTTATTTCAATAACTTTCAGTCATGTAGTATATCCTACAATAATTATGAATTTATGAATCAGTTTTGAAATGCATCAAGATAACAAAAAAGAACCATATTACAACGCATTTCTCGTCAGTATAATAGCATTTAGCATTTAAATTCAATTTGGTTTTGCCAGATTGAAGTCATCAGTATCAGTACTCTATCTACTCAAAACAGTTCTAGCAACGCCATTTAAATGTCATCTTTACAATACAAAACAATGATATGTCCAGAAACACAGCACAGAAAAATTAAAACAAAATATACAACAATGACATCAATATAGTAAAAGAAGGAATTCCTCTAGATTGACGTTTATACCAACCTTTAATTGTTAAAAAATAAAACAAAAAGAATAAAAAGGTGAGTGGAAATTCATGCTATCAAACAACCATACTGTTAGAAAAATAACACAAATCAAAATAATCTGAAATAATGACGTCACATATAGGTATAGCGTTAGTAATTTATTGGATATATATCCCTACGTTGTCATTACATAGGCCAGTAAGGGACGAACACGATATTGTGGTCGGTGTTTATTGGTGTGTCCCCCGGATAATCTAGTATTTATTGATGTCTGCGTTCGTTAGAGGTAATACCAACAATTGTAGGACAAAGTCAGCTATTAAACCTATAATGTCGGTCCTACTGACGAACTCATGGCCAGTACAAGTTGATATTCCTTGTTAATATGCGTTTTTGTATTTATATATTACCAACTATGCTTGTACAAGAACTTCATTTTTCTTCAGACAGATTTATTTATATTTCAATACGTTGCAAGTATTACCTGTATATACATGATACTGTAAGGTTACGTGAACATTCTTAATGCATGTAATGATTGAATGTTTGATTCAACGCACAATACAAAACCCGTAGTTTACGCTTGTAACTAAGTCATGAAGGAATTTTCATTATACCATAACGACCAATAGAATGATTTACAGGTATAATCGATCATGGCAATAAGAAGTACCACCCCAGAAGGGGAATGACCTTGTACCAGAAGCAGTTTAGTAGAGGTCAGTAACCCGCTAGACGAACGGTCAGATTGATGGTCACAACAGCTAAACAACATCACGACATATAGACTAGACACTTCTTTTTCTATGGTCATTTTATATATCTATAGGGCGGCTCTCAGGTTGTAACTGGTCTAAGCGCCACACGAATTTGCCTTTAATGTCGAAGTTTTGCTATAACATATGTCAACACCACATTATACCAGCACGACTGATGACACTAACTCCGATACCTAAACCCTGGTCATGCACACCAAGACAATTACATATCAGGAAAGCCTGATATTATTTCTTTATAATATAGTATCATTTGTTACAGTCATTTTCATTGGTTAGACGTTTGAGGTTACTTTTGTATAGTCTGAACAAATTATATGTCGAATATTATGACGTCAAACACAAAGAACATTTTCGTGGGAGATTTAAAGTGATACACGCATTGGCCAAACTAAGGTCCAAGATGTGTCACAACTGAACTGGTTTTATTGTAAATATTAGGTTATTAATAAAATCATAAACATTGTTCAAATATATGTCGGGTTTATGAAACAATAGGCAAAAAACGAAAGGACAAGAATGTCATTCCTTTCTTTGTCTATGACTTCATAAACCGAAAAAATATTGTGAATATACAGCTATAAGATTGTTTTCATTTATGAATAAGTGACCTTTAGTCCATTAATGCATTTCCTTCGTATGAGCACATCCCTAAACCTCCCAAAACACGCTCTTCTTTGATATGTAATGTAACAACCGCAACGCCATACGATTTATATATATGCTTGATTAAAACGACAATTTCGTAGTCACTTCTATAATAACATTTCGTCACAAACTGCGTGATTAAATTGTGCGGATATTGCAATAGTTAGCAAAACAAAATAATATAAGTAAAATAGACGGTTTAAATGTAGACCACGAAATTAATACGTAGTGGAAGATTTAGTAGACATGAAAACGCGTAATGAAATCGCCGCTAATTTTAAATGTTATACAGTATCTGGCTTTTAGTGATTTTTTTTTCACTTTACACTACACTTATATGCACTCTAATGGTAGTATGGTAGTACACGGTCATATTTTGTACCTATTTTACTCGCAAAGTACATCCAGCATGCCGTATACAGATCCGATCGATAAGCTGATGTGGGTCATATTTCATCAATACAGATAGCGTCTGTCCCTTCAGAATAGGCACAAATAATGTGAACCCCAATACAGGTATCAGAAGATACTGTTATAATTTTATAAGAAATACTTATCTTTTTAGAATAAGCCTTAATTTGAATAAATTGCTTCAATTAAAAACTGTATACTTACATGAAAATCTGACGCTGGACAATGTTACAAAATTATTATATATAGTTTTTATTGTAATTCGAAACGACACAGACAGCATATCGCCCTTCTTCTAACTTTTAATTTTAATTTTCAGTGGAGATCTGCTTATTTACGATCACCGTGTGAGCCTTATTAACGAAGAACAAAAACATTTCCTGAAGCGATCACTATCGTGGGTACGAGAACACGGATATGTTTGCTTCTTACAGACGACAAATCCAGGGAAAGGTGGGTTCGAATACAAATTATTTCGCTTCAAAATCGTATAATTTTCTCTAGCGTGCAATTTGCTTTCGCGAATTTCGTGATTCGAGTGAATTAGAAAAACTTGTTTCCGCGAATTGACATCTACATCATCTATATTGGTAGGAATTTCATTAAATTTTTAAATCCGTAGATTTTAATCTGTGCGAATTTGTTTCGAAATGGAAATCGGTTTATAGTATATCAAACAAAACAAAACAATTAGATCTATAAATGTAACGTGATCAGTATGTATACACATAAACGCTGCAGAGTGTCAAACGAGAATAATAATTTATAATTTAAATTGTTTATTTAATGAGTTATACACGGATATGGCCTCGGTTGATGGTAGCTGTTGGTAGGGCGTGTTGCTTAAAAAATGACTGCTTGATTATACTTGCTTCTGACAAGTTAAGATTGAGTTCAAACATGTTTCTGTAAGTATATCGATATTCATTATCTTCGCTCAGTCTTGGTGAATTATCCTCATGATTCATGAATTTTGTCCTATAGAGAACAGTGTACAGCAGAGTACGGACACTCTGTGCCGGATCACCTCGGCGACCTATAATGGCACACAGCCAGAGGAGGTGTTCGGGCTAGATCTTATACTAATCAGACATATCAGCGGGCCTTTCACAGTACGTATTGTTACATTGTTCACATTTCTTCTATTTCCCCTCCAAGAGCTGCATTATTAATGTAATACATTACAATTTAAGCATGTGAATTAATGTGTCTTTCTACAGCTACGTGTTAGAGAGTACTGATACGGATTATTTATTTCCCCAGGGAAATATGGACTGTTTGTTCCTTAAATTAGCTTTAAGTGACCACATTTGATCGAATATTAAGTTAGATGCAATTGTTTTCATTGTTTATCTTTATGTTGCATATATAATCATATTACTTATTTATTATTAATAGAAACTGAAAACGTACCTCTTTTGACACAATATTCATTTGGAACAAAATAGCTCAATGATTAATTTGGTCATTGGCAATGATAACCATATGATTTAAAAGGCAAACCCAAAGAAATGGCCACTGACGGCATTCAAATTTTGCCGAAATATTTAGATCTCATGAAAGAGATGTGACAACTAATGTAATGTTTGGTTAAAGGCAATGTTATAGTAAAGGCTTGATGATGACTATGTGAAAACTAGGTTGATATTGTATAAATATCTTATACACAACTTATACAATTTTGACCATATTTTGCATTACATAAACGATCAATTTTATGAATGGAAGAACGTTGCACAAAAACTCTTGAACATAGATTTATGCTGTATTCCGTAAATAGAAATTGCAAATCATTGTTTCCTATATTTGGAATAAAGTTAAATGACGTTTCTTTCTTTCTTCAGAACCTTTCCTAGCGATATACATTACTTAGTTTTCAATTGAACATAAAATATGTTTCTATTTTAGCAGCAACGTGAAAATGAGGCAGACAGAAAAATGATGTGGTTATTTCAAAAGGTCAAAAGGAAAGTAAATACAGACATGACATTCACAACATTACAGGAAATACTCAATAATCAACTCTACACCAAGGTACGAATTAGGCAGCTCGAAAGCATATTTGGAAGGACATTTGTTAGCGCTGGCGGACTTACTGCAACAAAGGTAACAATACGTTTACGTTATCACACATTATCACATAACATAAAATAAATTTACCGGATATCATATTTCAAGTTTTTTCCAAACATGTAATACATTTACCTGATATAATATTTCACGTTTCTTCCAAACATGCAATAAATTTCACTGATATCATATTTCACGCTTGTCCCTAACATGCAATAAATTTACCTTATATGATATTTCACGTTTGTTCCAAACATGCAATAAATTTACCTGATATCATATTTTACGTATGTCCCTTCCCATAAATTTACCTGATATCATATTTTACGTGTAATAAATTTACTTGATAATATATTTTACGTGCACTAAATTTACGTGATATCATAGTTCATGTATATATACACATATGAATATCAAAAAGGTTATGATGTGGATGATGGGATGTCAGTGTTACAGGTGTCATGACTAGATAGACTTAGGTCTGTCAAAATACGTTGTGCTATAACGCATATTTAACTTTTTATGTAAATGAATTGTCATAATATTGTAATACTTGTTTACAAAGGATGGGAAATATTTTAATATATCATGTTCTACGAGCGGGTTCATAAAGTTTCATATAAGAACAAAATCCTAAATGTTTGAGGATAATACTAAATACATAGAGAAAACATATCAAAGTAGCACAAACAGTTATTGCATTTCTGTCATCTTTAAAGCAATTCCTGAAGAAACTCTGCCTTCGCCCTGGAATGAAGGTGCTGGATGTTGGTTGTGGGATTGGGGGCAACGCAATCTACATGGCAAAGGTATGCTAATGATGATAATTGTATCAAGTACCATTTACTTATTTCTGCGAATGGCTTTATACAAATTATGCAAGTACTAATTATGAGAGACCCACATAGTATTGACATCTCTCTGCATGTCAGTCTGTCCATTCATCGTGAACTAATAAGCAAATAATTTTTCACCTTTTTTTCTTTCAGCAAGATGGCTACCGTTGTTCTATAATGATCAAACATTAAAATGTCCCATTTCAATGATCTAGATTGAATATCATGACCAATGTTTTAAGAGTGTTTGCGAAACCAATAGAAAGACGATTTTGTCCCATATGGTTCGAAAATTGAGGAATCATCTGCTTTAAATGAAAATTGTATCTAAGACTGTTCTAAGTCAATGGATGTCAGGTATGCCCTCATTTATAGGTCAAAATACAAATAATCAATAGAACCATTTTTATCTAGAAAATAATTTTACGTCGTTAAATTGTTGTTCTAAATCAATTAGGGGACTCATTCAATACACTCATATTTGCACAATACAACATTTACAGACATGTGGAGATAGATATATCGACATCCGTATCGCCCTAGAATCAAATGTCAGGAGAGTTTCTTCTAACAGGGGTATATTTCCCAGTCTATAATAATCCTTCGTTAAATTACTACAGTTAAGTTTTGTCTTTGAAAACAATTCTACATTTTGTATAAAACAATCAATAACCTGCTTCAGGAATTCGGAGTGAAAGTTATTGCTATGGATCTTTCATCAAATATGATTGACATTGCTAGGGAGCGAGCAAAAGAACTCGATGTGTCCGAATCGGTAAGTTATTTTATTTTTCTTAGATCCAATTTGCAAAGAATGAAAAAATACTAAACGTCTAAAACAAAAACTATGTACCTTTAATAACAATAAAATAGACAGCTATGGAATGTGTAAGAATTCTGACATCCTCTAATATGTCAATAAAATAAGCAGTATATGAAAAACGTGTAATATTTCTACAGATAGCACAACATTAAAAATTGGAAATGTGCTTAGAATAAGATAGGGATTTCTCCTGAATCTGAATTCAAGGTCAAACCTGACGTACAGTTGATTAATTAATTAGTTTATTGATTCTGTGTTCAGTAGTTAATCGATACTCATTAGGGATAACGAGTAATATATCAATGTAACGAAACCGCAATTGAACAAAATATTCAAAGAGGGTACTTTATTGCTAAAGATATAACAAAGTGGTAAGAAGACTACACACATTGCAACTATGCCAATATGTTTTCCTCTAAATTGTTGTACATGTAATCGACGTTATAATATTTTAATGTGCATTTGCCGTTATACAGTAAATATTTAAGAAGATAATTTTAAAACTGGCGATCATCGCTTAAAGATGCTCCACCGCCGACAGAGCATAAATGATATTCATTATTTGAACAATAATTGGTGTTTGATCAGGTATATATATGTCTAATTCACACAAAAATAATGTAAAATAATTTACTTTGCCTTTGGTGAATGGGCAATCAGTACTTCATTCCATATAAAATACAGTTGCCACAGAATTTTTTCGGGATGCAATTAATTATTTTTTGTATTTTTAACTTAAAATAAAATTAGATGCTCAAACTTTTTAATGGTGGTAATGGTGTAAAGTAAGTAACATTTGTAACTGAAGAAAAATACTAAATCGTCTGCTCCTGTTTTTGATAGTGAAAAAATACCATTTGTCAGCGGTGAAGCATCTTTAATAAGCGTTATCTATTTCGCTCGAAATATCTATACTTGTAGAATGATTACATAGAAACCAATTATTTTGACTAGTCGTTATTCTCTTCATAATGATTTCTGTTATATCATTATAAGATCGCCACCTCCTTCCACATTGATGACATCTGTTAAGTAGTCATAGATTTGTCAGTGATTATTAAGGTCATCAACTGCTATGTAACTCTCGGACCTATTACGTGCTTAGTAATGATAAGACTCATCAACTCTCTTTAGTATATCTGATATTCATCAAGTAATATGTAATTAAAGTTTCATGAGGTTACACAACCAGAAGTTTATTTTAAATCACACGTTATCAATCGTTTAAAGTTACAAAACTCAAGAGCTTGAAAATGTGACAAGTGTCAATTTTAAGAAATTTCTTATGTGTGTGATATAAATTCCATTTCAATAGCCGCTAGTCGCGATACACTTTCCATCACAGTTATATAATTAGAGCTTTTAGCCGATAGAAATACAGCAAGGATAGGATAAAATTGTGTTTGCTGACATAGTTAAACTAGTACATAAGTAAGGCGCAGTACTAGTGTTATTTTCATCAGCAGGAAGGCATCCATTAATGTACATAACTTTATATTAAAAATACTCCACCGCTGATGTTTTTTTTCTATACCAAAAACAGGAACATATTTAGAATTAGAATTTTCTTCAGTTACAAAAGTGACTTACTTTACATAATACAATCACTAAAAAGTTTGAGCATCTAATTTATTTCAGATGAAAATATTTGAAATAATTCCTTGGCACTATGTCCTCTATGCTACTGATTGCGCATGCGCCAAAAGCAAAATAAATTATGTTATATTATTTTTGTGTTTCTACATTTATATGAGTAAACACCAATTATGCTCTGTCGGCGGTGGAGCATCTTCAACGATTTCATTGAAGTCATTTTCTTATTAGGATTAAATTCAGGTATTTTATGAACTTTTTCAAAATAAATTTCTGATTAAGTAAGACAAAGGTGCGTTAACTTTATCAAAATGATGTTATCCTCATACGACAAAAAATAGCAGGGATAAATAGAATTTGAGTAGGCTATTCGAAGCTCGATTTTCGTTTAAAATATAAATCAATGAAAGGCCAACAACCAAGCCACCAAGTCAAATGAATGCAAAGTAAAATGAATACGGAATTTACTACGTTGTGATTTTAAAGATAAATTTCATCGTGATTTCTTTCCGTAGAATGAAGTTATCTAGTGATTTAAAAACAAAAATGAAATTAATCCTCTCACTTGCCGCCTACTAGAAATTCCGTATGTAGTACAATATTACTGAGCTTTTTGTGCCATTATTGATCGCTATAGTGTTTTGGCTTAACATGAAGCCATCTTAAAATAAAGCAAATCGTATAGGATTTATATAAGGAAACGTTGACACCATCTTCAGCACGATACCACTTGTTTCGGAACGTTATGTAGCAATTACACATAAATATTTAGATAGTCAATTGATTTGTATTGTAAGAAGCACAAGGTAATTACCCCTTTATAGGGGAAATCAGTGTAAAACAAGTGCTTCGCCATCGTACCATATAGGACTGCTGCATCGATAAGACAGCAGTGTGTAACCTGTACTCTCTAACCCACTTTAAATTGATTTATGTTTTAAGGCAATGATCTATTTACAAGGCGGAGATTACATCTCCTCTAACTAGTGGTGTTAAATAATAAAGCGGATGATGGATACTTCTGTGTTTATTTGGAACAATATAGTGCATTTCTATACATATTCGGTAGACTTGCTCAACAAAGACAGGTTTCCCTACATGAATGTTATGGGTGTATAATGTATATCAGCAACTTTGATGGTCTTATTATTTTATTTTAATTCTGATCTAGAATCGATATTTTGTTATGTGTCGTGTCTAACGTATGAAAGTTAGCTAATCTATACATTTCTCCAATGAAAGCATTTGCTTAAAACTGAAACAAACATCATATATATATATAAAGCACATTGATCCAATTGCCACTTTTGTGTGCATTACAATCCATTTGATGGATATTACTGTGAATTATTAATGTACTATTGTTTTTACTAAATAATAGTTAAATTGCAATGAAATTATATTTATCTTCTTCGAATTTTTTTTCATCAAAGGTTTTCGTAACTCTTCTTCCGGTTATCAATCTAACTATACTTTGTCATGCGGTGCGTTGTAATATTACTTTATAATTATTCAATTAATCAAATAATTAGATAAGTTAAATAATGAAGTGCAAGGTATTGTTTTACTTCTATAATCATAAGAAAGGTAGGTAATTAAAGTTTTTCAACTCAACAAAAAGATTTTTGAGTGAATATCAACCACAAAGTGTATGCATTGTTTCAAGAACATCGTTGCGTAAAATGCCGGATAAGGAACTCAATGAAAAATAATTATGTTGTGTATTTTGATCTTCTTATAATTCCTGACATTCCTATCAATCATCTCTCTACCTCTCTCCGTTTTCACTTATCTGTAGGACGTGGACTTCGAAGTTGCTGACGCCACGAAACGAGAGTATCCAGAGGATTATTTTGACGTCATATTTAGTAGAGATACCATACTTCACATAGCTGGCAAGCTTCAACTCTTCCAAAAGTTTAAGGTACGTCAATGTTAGCTTGGATAAAGGTTTTTATGTACGTTGATAGAAAAAGAAACTCTATCGGAAGTATTTTTTTTTCTAAATAGGATTATTTTCTCTAAACTTGTCATAGGCTGATGATAATGAACCCAAAATCAATACACGGATTTAACTATACTTAGCATTAGATTGATTATATTTGCAAAATAAAATAGATTGATGAACAGATGCTGAAATAACCTGTACTTGTATGTGAATCTTTTGATAATTTGAAAAATTATAGTGAGATACATACATGTACATAACTAAGACATCTGAAGTTTGTAGGAGCAATTTGTTGGGAAATTCGTTTACCTTGTTTTTGGCTCAAACAATTAATAGGTTTAACAAATTTAACTATTCCTCTGCAATACCGATACATTATAATGAACCTGATGATGAAATGTTGTTTTGCAGACATTCCTAAAGCCCGGAGGCCAAGTGTTAGTGTCAGATTACTGTTGTAGCGAAGGAGAGCACACCCAACAGTTCAAGGACTACGTGAAGACGTTTGGGTACAGCATACTATCACAGCGGGAATACTGTGCCGTAAGCACTTACCTCAGTTCGCATAGACAATAGAAGTAAATAAATCAAAGATAAGATAAACAACACATTTTTCGTCCCGATTATAATCAACATTTTAACGAAATTGAAAAAAGAGTATATTACACAGATGTAATAGATTTTATATATGACTTTGCCAACATTAGAATTTAGTAGTAAAGACATATGAGATAAACCTATCGTTGTTGTGTATTTCGGAAGTTATACATTAAGGATAACATTATACGTTAGTCGATTGCAGAATAAGACATTTCCGAATGTACGATACCTGTTGATTGTGATTTTATCTGTTTTATCTCTTACAGACATTGGAAGAAGCTGGCTTTGTTCAGATAGATACCGAGAACAAGACTGATTTATTCATCAAAACCACCACACAGGAGTTAGATCGACTAGTCAGTCGGAGGCAGGAATATATAGAGGTACCACTGTCTGCCAGACGTCCCAGATCCATCACAAAGTATAAGGCTGAAATGATGCATGTCTATCGATTGGTGTTTTAATTAATTGAGACTAATTAATGCGCTACATTTAATTAGGATGTACTATGGGCGTTTACTTCTTACGGAGATGTAACACAATGTGGTTTTAAAAAGACATAAATCGTTTATCGGGAACTAATGATATAGTCGCCAATAAGACGTTAATGAGATAAAAGGGGATATAAGGGAAGAATTTTATTAACAGTTCAACATGAGCTGTGTTTCTGTAACCTAGCGCTGAGTTGTACAAAAGACGTCGGCCATCCTGTCGACATGTCAAATTAAATCAGCAATAGTATTGTGTAACACTAATATATTGAGGATCAAAGGCCTCTGGTGACAGGGATGGTGGTGTACTGCCGAGAGAAAACAAAGATCTCAGCTACCATGTATAATTAAATTATATGGGTATATTTCGGTATTTTCATGCGTTGATCTGGGAAACCATCATCATTCCAGAAAACCAATTTCCTTTTGAAATAAAACATTCCATTCATTTGGTCTGGGGAACAAGCTAACTGATAATGAGATAAGTAAATAACACATCGATTAAAGGAACGAATTGCTTGTTCTATGTTTATCTCAGCTAAAGATATATCTACTTGTAAGTATATATTGATGTGCTTGGTTATTGCTATTCTATTACTAGTATTCGTTACTCTATGTTAACGATGATTAGGACTGGTTTCTAGGAGCAATGAAATAGCGTTATCTGTCTGTCTTTCAGGAATTTTCCCTAGAAGACTATGAAGCATTTTCGACAATGTGGAGCAATACCCGGAAGTGTGCTGCCGTAGGAGATCAAATTCTTGGACTGTTCTATGCAGAAAATCCTAAATAATTTGCATTGCAATGCGATGACTATTGACGTAATTTAAGCCTTAATAACCCTGAAGTACCCCGTGCTTTCCTTTTGAAATGAAGTGAATGTTTCATGATTTTATGAGCAACCATCTCACCATCCTAGATATCAAACTTTAAGAGAGCATTGCAGTGTAGTTCAGGTATGATCTTTTCGAGAATATTGTCATTAATGATGAATTACAAATGCAACTAAAATACGAGATTTCTTCTGGGGAAACATACTCAAACGTTTGTCTGTAGCTTTTCAATGAAAAAAATGTACTTGTAACTGTTCCGTTGGCATCCTTTTTTAAATATAGATATATGTATCAAATGCCCGATATATCGTATAGTCACAGTAAAAACCTTTACAAGTCGATGTGTGAATTATTTTTATATCATTGAATTATTTTCAAGGTAAAAGAATATGATTTTATCAAACCTCTTGAGGAAATTTTTCATGGGTTACTAGTAGGGCTGCCGCGGTTCACCGGTATATTGGGGTATTGCAATACACCACCAAAAAATATTGTACCGCGATACAGTTTACCTGTACCGGTTTTTTTACGATATATTTTCTTAGTATCATAATTTCATTAATTTGATATAATTAAAACGTCCTGTCATTAAAACAAAACCAGCAAGTTGTATTTGTTTTCCTTTCCGATAATATGAAGCCATGTGGGTATCCTTTTCGTTTTCATTCGATTCAGATGTCGGTCAAATGTTTGTAACTAACGTGTATGTTCAAATGATTCAAACATTTGCATAAAGTGTAAATATTTGCAGACACTATCATGTTTAGTTATTGCATTATTAGGTTACGATCGTCTGTAACAGTTAGCCTAGCGTTTTCACAAACAGACTCGTATTTTTTAAAACAAGAACACATTTGAACATTTTTCTTACTCAACAACATGGTTCAAATCGATGTAAAACTACATAACATAGCACTGTATGTTTGTATAATGTAATGGGTGTTTTTACTATGGAATATATACAAAATAGACAACACATATGTTAAGGTCAAAATATTGCAATACATATCACAATACAGTTGTTGTGTATCGCAATATATCGTGGTACGCTTCTGCCGTATCGCGGCAGCCCTAGTTACTAGTCATCTTGAAGTATTTTTATATACACGACGATTCTACATTTATGTAACTGGAATTTTATACTGCGAATGATGTCGTGTTACCTTCGTGTAAGAGTGTTGTATCATCATCATTGCTAAGTTACATTTTATGTATTTTCATGTACAGAGTTTGTGCTAAGCATTCTATAAATGGGGTCCTTCTCAGATAAAATGGTAACACGTTTTGCAATTGCTATGGACTTTCAGAAAGTATCTGGTCCTTTTCATTATCAGTGCTCAAAAGGATACGAGTATGGCATAAACACAAATCCGGATAAAGTAAAATGTTCCTTTGTTTTCATACAGGAAGACAATTAACAAGCATATATGTAACAAATTTTTCACTTTGGAGGAAGCCCTTATACATTGACGGTGTGTACATTATAACAGGTGTAAGCCAACTTCTGTCAACAGATAAAATTTGTTACCTTTTTATTTATACTTGTGTCTCAGGAGTTCCTCCCCTTTTACGTGCATTTGAAAGTTATTTCGTGTAGAAAATGATGCATCGACAATCAGTCGGTATGACAATACAATAACAATGATTTAAATAGAATATCATTAAAACTCGCCCTTTTGTCATTTCATTAGTATTATGACTAAACAATACTTGTCGTGAACTACAGATGACAGAAACCAAAAGTTACAATCTCTCCTTGGTGATAACGTAAACCCTAATTTTAACCTTCCATTAGACGAATAAGCGACGTATTGGGGTCAGCCAGGGTCAGGTGTTACACACTCATGACATATCATTTAATATACAAGTAATTTACCCAAGACTTACCCACTATGAATGAGATTACGAATCAATGTTTTTAAATGATTGACATTTTATGTATTTATTACAATTAGTATTTGTCACCACTAAGTGCTTTGTGTCACACTGAATTGTATGCAGTCGACTTTATTTCACTCAAATTCATATTTGTCTCCTGAAATGTTGTGTTTTTCAGTCATTCCATTATGATTAATACAAATGATGTTATGTTGTAGTATTTCTAACTTTAGATAAATAAAGATTGTTTATTCTTTCATATCATGTGTTATTTCATATCACAAAACCTAATAGCCGGTATTTTCAGGGGTCAATATTTCTCAATTACATATGGTCTGCGAAAAGCCTAAAATAATTAATATTTAAATAATTCCTTCAGACATATTCAGGAAATCTGGCAACAGTCGTCACCAAAAGACTTTACCTGGTCAGGAATATGGTCGTATCAAGTTTATCTTGCATATAATAGTCAACTTTGAAACAGGTTTCTATTTGTTATGATCAAATCTAAACAAAGTGAGGTCAAAGGTAAAGTAGCATCTACATGTAGTACGAATCACAACACAAAATACCATGGTCAGCATACAATGTAGGTATATACGCCATCGAAAGCATAGTTCAAACTTTGAGCTACATGCACATACTTAAAAACTTTTCCATCCATCATAATCAATTGAAATGGCAATTTCTGATCAGGTATCATATAATTTCTTGTCTTAAGTAAAAAACATCTTGATATAAAAGTTATTATTATTTTTACCCTTCTTTGACTAGGACCTTAAAGCTAACAATGCAAGTTAAAAAAATACATTTGTCAGTTTAAAAATAATATATTGAATTTTTTTTTTTTTTCAAAAATTGTTTCGGAGACACCCCTCAATTATGAGTGTCGTATTTTCATTTATATACTGTATATGTTATACTAATCATTCATATTCATTTATAACCAAGCACATTGAAGCTTGATTATCAAGGAGGTTAAATACACACGCATATATATATATATATACATGTATATATTATTTACCAGTACAATTTAAGTCATGTGTTGGGTAATGGATGACAACAGTACAAGATAAAATACTTCAAACTTTATCTTCTGACTCAAAAATAAAATTAGAAAACACTGTATGCAAATAAGGTTTATTATATTTAATCTCTGAAAGACAATGGACAAATAGGACACAAAGTACTTCTCACTCACACACCATCTGTTACCACAAATCTAATGATCAACAAAGCCGGAGATTTATTTTAAATTCCTTAGAATAATTAAATCATAAATGCAAACAAAAGTAAAATACATCAAATGTCATAGAATACCTTAATTGAGTATCTACTTTATATCTAACTATGCATTTCGAACAGATAATTCTTGCTGTTTTGCTAAAATTGACACAAACAATACATACAGATTTCGGTCCATTCCCGAATATTGCTTTTCATTACGATGAAGGGGAGATAACTATACAAAGCAGTACACTGTGGAAACATCCTCACTAACATCATTAAATCTTTATAATTACCACTCACTTAAAGCTGTATGTTAATTTACTATTACAGTATTATTCTAACATGCATTTCTGAATAAATAATAAGATATACAATGATCTGGTGAAATAAATCCTAATGTCACTATATCTTAACTTTAGCACACTAATTAATAGCTGTAAGATTCCCTGTTAACATGTGCAAAGTAGTATCATCATGACATGGCAAGAATGTTTTGGTAAAATTTGTGTAATTTATGCATTTCTAGGTATTGTCGACATGTGAATTATTATAATTATTTGAGAAGAAATACAAACGTACAAAGAATTTTGGTCTAGAGAACGAAGTTAGGCCCATCAAATACTTTCAAAAGAATTTGACTTAAAACTTGGACAAAAAATTCACTTAAATAGAAACTGAAATACTAGGAGAATGCATACCATTATTGTGTGTGTTCTGTTTGTACAGCTAGACAAGAATTAGTTTAAAACTTTCTCCACATATGCCCAGTCAACATGTTTGTAATTTATCATTAGGTGTGCAAAGACAATATCTAATTGGGGAATGTTTGACAGCAGAATCCTATGAATGCTTTTAATAGGCCACATAAACATATACAAAAACAGAGAATACTGTTGAATATGATTTTCTTTTAGTTTGAGATTCCTCTGATATAACAAATAATATATCATAATTATTTCCTGAGCATTTGTTGATAATGCCTTCAGTATATACACAGGCAATATTTCAAGTAAATTTCAAGTAATTTTCCGGGGCAAAAAAGTGAATTTCAAGTGAAAATTTTCACATGAAATTCACGTAAAGAAAACATTCATGAATTTCATATGAATTTCACATGAAAAAAATCACATGAAATTTACATGAAGAAATATTGCCTGTATATATAAATTTCTACTATGACAGAAATAACATCTTATTTTGGCTTTACAAAAATACTGCTGTTTGTTATGATTTTTAAAAAAGCATCCAATTATATTGGAAAAAAACCAAGAAAGCATATTTTCAAAACATAAATATATAAATAGAGTTTTAGATAATAATGTTGCAGCAGGATTATTTTGTAGATATTAGGGAAAACACAATAAAAACAATGTTATTATCTGAACATTTATTTTTTGTAGAAAATGAAATATCAACTTGTAAAATAGGTTTCTATATCTATAGTGTTAGATCTATGAGAAAATAATAATAAATCATTAAAAAAAAATATATGTAGTATCCCACAGATCGATTTCATTTGGGTGTTTTCTACCTTCACTTCAGGCTTAAATCACACAGAATATTATTTGAGTGCACACATTCCATCATACACCACTAAGTCCAGCATAAAAACGCTAACAGTAAAACATAACACTCTAGGACCAGGCTACACAATGGGAGCCTGGCCATCAGCACTTGTCAGCTTGTTACACAATGGGACAGACCAACAGCTAAACAAGTCGTCTTTCTCATCATTCTAGTGTCTTTAAGAACACTTTGTAATCCTCTTCAGACATCAATCCACCCAACTCTGACTGGTTTGTTAACTCCAGTTTAAATAACCATCCTGTAAAGAGATGGCAAAAAAAGATCTACATAACTTTTTGCATCTTTTGAACTTTACGAACATCAAATTAAAATGAAATGATTTGTCTAAATAGATTTCTTTAAGAAGAGCAAAAAAATCTTACACAACAGCAATGTGCATGTAGAATTAACATTTCAAGTCTACAATATTCATTTTCATTTGAATTAATAATACAATAAAAACAAGAACAATTTCTTTTTCATTTTGTAACACCTTGTATCCTGTCTGCACTAAATAAATGATCTTCATCAGATATTGTTCAGCAGGTAACAGTTAAGGCTGTAGGACAGAGTTTTTCATCTTTATTTGGGTAATTATTCCAAATGGAAGTATCTTTGATATACACTTGGAAAATAGTGTAGTAACCTGTCTAAAGATAGAATTTAAAGACAAATACTCGACCTTCTAACGATAAACTTGTAGTATATGAGATACTTGTATAGCAAAACATGTAATGTCAAGACAATAGACAAACATGATGCAAATCTTACGGTACGTATACTCATCCCTACAAATCCTTCCACATGCCCAACACACCAAATTTAGGGACAAATCCATAAGGCCATACAAAAAAATTATTCGTGTTTCCGGTAACCCGACTGACCCTATAAAATCAGCACCTACTCAAAAACTTTTTTTCAGTTTTGTCCTCAAGCAAACAAATAACAACTTACAGTGAACTGCGTTCAAGCGTCCGGATTAGACTCCTCCCTTAAATGTTGTAATATTCTGTAACGACAGCCAATGAAAACTCTGGAAAGTTGCCTCGATTGGTTAGACTCCATGTGGTGTAGCGCAAACAATGTTGACTTCAAAGGGATCTACCGATTTGACTCGGTCACATCTTTGTACCAAAGATTTGTTAGCATACATTTCTAGATAAAAAGGTTTCAAACATGTTTTTAAGTCAATCGTACCATATATGATCATCAAAGACAACAACACTATATCTTGACAGCTTCGTAAAACGTTCCCTGGAACATACACGGTTGTAGCTGTATACATTGTATACATGTATAAGACCAAAATATATCTGTTTAGGGTTACATTGGCAAAAAAAAATACGGCCGGTAGGTAGGGATTCTTTTTATATAAATATTTTTTGTCAAGTTCAGATGCAATAGCGAGCTGTTTACTAAACACATGTGGCTCCTATTTATTAATAAAATGATTAAACATTAGTGTCTTTCACTCTTGACTCTTTATTTAACAATATGAATAATTGGAGATTTGACTAAGAAAGAAGTATTGCATGTAACAGCTCAGATTGGCATAGAGTTAAACTATTAATAGGAGTATCCTTTTAGGTACAAAAAATAGGGTCGGTCGGGTAACCCTAAACAGACTTTTTTTGGCCTAATGAAGATGTTTCATCCGGAAGAAGACATCTCACCACTAATTATGCATTGCTAGCTGTATGAATTGTAATAGTGATGTTTAAAAGTGTGCTTGTAAATATGTATTCAAACCTATGATAAGTTGTGCTAAAAACACTCTTATTGTAGTTCAAGAAAGCATAATTTGACGTTTGGAATGCATATATATACATGTATATATGTACATGTATAAAGTACATTTGTAACGACTCTCTGGCTCCTGTGATTTCAAATAAGATACATGTAGTATTGTAAAGTTAAGATACCAAATACCAAATTTCTACTCACTTTAACCTAGCTGTGACTATGGCTATATGTACATGTAGATCATGATTATATACATGCATGTAATTCTGCTTCTATTTTACGATTTTGTATACCAAATTGTTGCGGTATTAATGATTGAAATTGCGTAAGTTTTTGAATGTGTAACAACTATAACAGGTGAACTCTGCCCTCAGTTAGACTATCGCTGTTACTAAACTCCGCCCACAGTTTGACTGACGCTATTCCGAGCCGATAAACGCGCATACGACTGGTTGAAACTATTCACGTGATTTGTGGTTTGAACGATCCCAAAGGCAATTCCGGACGCTTGAACGCATTTCACTGTAATTTTTGTTTGGTTTTGCACAAAATCAGGAATTTTGGCATAAATTCTGTAAATTTAAGATACCAATAATCCCCTGGGAATCATATCCATGGTTTATATGAGTTTTAATAAAGTCTATTTCAGTTTTTCACTTCAAGAACCTGAGATGAAGAGAAAAAATATTCCCCCCCCCCCCCAAAAAAAAAAAATTCCACCTACGTAGTGATCCTTCATTTTTAAATAGTGTTACGAGAAACAAGAATATTTTTTAATTTGGCCTTATCATTTATCCAGTTTTATCAAGGAATAAATCAGGGCAAACTTTTCCTTAACATATACCAGAACAACTCGCGTATATATGAAGGCTTACCTTTGTCATAACAGGAGGTGTTGACCAAAGTGGGAGAGCTTACCTGTCATAAGAGGAGGTGTTGACCTGGGTTGGAAAGCTTACCTTTATCATATCAGGTGTTGACCAGGGTGGGGTCACAGGGGGGAGCTTACATACCCTTATCATATCAGGTGTTGACCAGGGTGGGCCGGGAGAGCTTACCTTTATCATAACAGGAGGTGTTGACCAGGGTTGGGAGAGCTTACCTTTATCTAACAGGAGGTGTTGACCAGGGTTGGGAGAGCTTACCTTTATCATATCAGGTGTTGACCAGGCAGGGGAGAGCTTACCTTTATCATATCAGGTGTTGACCAGGGTGGAGAGAGCTTACCTTTATCATAACAGGAGGTGTTGACCAGGGCGGGGAGAGCTTACCTTTATCATAACAGGAGGTGTTGACCAGCGTTGGATCCTCCTCCACGGCTTTATTATTTGAGACAACAGTACCAGATACTGGTGTATAAATCTCACTGGCGGCCTTCACACTCTCCAACACTCCAATTTCATCTGATAAATAAATCATCAAATCTATCAAACAAGTTCAATAATTTGATATGCCATGAGCTTTAAGGTAAGTGACATATATATCAAATCATTTAACGAGTTTGATTTTAATAACACATAGTCAAGAGTATAAGATTTTATTAATCACATAACTTTTGTAAATAGAAATTTAAGAAAAACATTAAATTTCATCAATTACTTTCGTCTCCACATAAAACAGTAAAAATCCGGCTTAGATTTGAAGTTTTCGTCTACTGAGACAATCGTCCAATGTCATATTTTGATACTGACCTCATAATTATCAGTGATGTTACAATGGTGTTATTACACGTGTGTGTTACAATATTTATGACATGGGCGTATGATATGACTTAATATGCCAGTTGTGTGATAAAAGTTGTTTGAGAATTGTATAGCTAATCTCCGACATCCCTTCCTCACAAGAGCATTTAACACTAGATCTAGATCAGCCATCAATCTCTAGAATATTAAACTGGGGTAGATCATCTATTATTAAACTCTACTGAGAAAGACTTATCAATATAACTAAATTTTCTTTCATACCTACGGGTGTAATACTGGCTGGTCTAGGGCAATACACTCATGTCGCCTGAGGCTGTATTGCATGGCTACCCATGCAATAAAGCCTTTTGACGTCACGGCGTCAACAAAATCTCTATTTCCTCGGTAAAATTTTAACATTTTTTTCACAAATATGACTGGTTTTACTATAAAAGATGCAAACAACGGAATTTGTGTTGATATTATCACGAAATTTTTCATGTATGGAAAATTGACTTCTAGTCGTGGATTTCTTCGAATTTATCTCAAAATGGCGGAATATTATAGCTGTTAAATTGTAATAAAACGTCGCGGTATGTAAGAAATATACTCTTTCATAAGTGGATATGAAGGATAGGGATATTCTACCCTCGAGATCACAAAATGTTGCAAAACCCTCGGCAAGCCTCGGGTTTTCCTACATTTTGTGACCCTCGGGTAGAATATCCCTATCCTTCATATCCACATATGAAAGAGTCTTATAATATTATCTAGTGTCTGGTGGCCAGTCTACACTTGTACTAACAGTTCATAATGCTGTAACTGAAAACACAAAAACCATCAACAACAATGAAGTGATTACATATGACAACCTTGAGCTCTCTCTGGCGGACATAAACAGTTAAACATATATACATGTAGTATCATTTGTGCATCTTTAATGTTGGTCATTGTTTTTAATTTTGAATACTTTTATTATTTTAGGTTTTACCTTGTTTTGTAAAGATTTGCTTCGGCTATAAAATCATTAAAAAAAATCTGCTGAGGTGAAAATGATGCATGGACGATACATGTATATAACAATACTAATTAAAATACTTTATTTTCATGATTTTGTACACACAATTTTACTTTCTTTATAAAAAAAAAGATCATATAATGAAATAGGAGTTATTTCCCTCCTTTAAGATCTCCATCAGACCAAAATACTTGTCTACGCTCTTTTTATCACCTCAATGATTTCATAATTATGACAATAGCTATTGCTTACAATTGGGTCATGAATATTGAATAACAAATCTGAACAGACAAACAATTACCATCTTTCTCAAGTTCTGTTCCTTCCTCAGGAAGTTGTGCATATACTACTTCTCCTAAAGCATCCTGAAATAAGAAAATTTTGCACATGTACAAATGTATACAGGACATATCTGAACAATGTGTCATGACATCTGTATGATTCATTTTGGTCAACTACTAGTAAATTGGTAATGCATTTCACTTGACTGATTGCATATGGAGCTCTAATTATGTTATTCAACCAAGAGATATACTTGTTCTGACTCCTTCTCTAACACAAGAAACATCATCGAAGGAAAGAACCCTTAAATTCTAATTCTCATTAAATAAGGAATTAATCTAGATTTAAAGACTAACTTCCACATTTTACTGAGAAAATCTTCATACAAACACTAGCTAGTTAACCTCATGATCATCAACCTTATAAACCGATACAGAAAAATTTGGATCAAGAAAGCAATTGTTTTATATTAGTCAATACACCAGTTAAGTGAAAATTTGAAGGCGATTGAATCACTATATATATTGGTAATATATAAACTCTAATGTATATGTATGAAGGCCATGGTCCAAATATCTCAACTTATAGTTTAAACGCAATAATCATTGAGTTATATATAGCATATTAGGTATAATGAACAAGATTATGATTTGCATGGTCAACCAAACAGATCTAGATGTAACTTACCTGAGCATAGTCAGATATTCCAACAGTCCCAACATTATTATCGACTGTCACCCACTCGTGTTTGTCAGAAAATAGTTTGTCTAAAAAATGAAAAGTTAATTTTATAAATTAATTTGAATTTATGCAATTTTTAATTTTGCAGAGTATCTTGTATCTTATTGTGTATTGTAGATCTAGCATATCTGGTCATATAAGCATACATGCATAATTATCATATGCAGTAATTGTAAAGTTTAACAATAAAAGTGTACATGAGTGAATAAAAAGTGTTTGTATAGAACAAATAATGAGCATAAATTTACTAGACTGGATTTTTTTAAATTTATCTGAAAGCTTGTTATTGCAATCAACTATAACGAACTACAAGGTTGAACAAAATGGTATGAAATCGAAACACAAAAAAGAATCTGTATTGCTGTCTTCATTCCCTTATATTACTGTACATTATAAAGTTGTATAGCAGATACATACATCATGTACATACATGTATATATAAAGCCGTACAAATTTTACAGGGGTTTAACTTGGTCAACTGTATGTGTTCCAGAAAAAGTGATCTCCAAAGAGACATATTAAAATAAGAGGTTTTCATGCACTTATATTGCAAAGGTTTCTCTAATGATAATAAAGTCTTACAAAATTGTAAAATTAGTCAAAACAGATTCAATGGGCTTGTCTTTATTATTTCATTTCAGGGCTATTTCTAGGGTCTCGTAGGGGCCAATATTCGACCCCATTCCCAATAAGTTTTAGAGTTCGGATTCCATGGGCTTTAATTGTTCCCCATCTGAAAACGCGTTGAAACAGCAAAGTCACAGTATAAAGTATTGGTTAAAGATTAATATAAACAATACGAGGAACTCCTTAGTTGAATATGTAAGTTTCTGAAATAGGTAAATGTCATTTGTTGAACAAACTTGGTAGCACTTCATCCATATATGGTTGTAACCCATTCATGGATTTATATAAGGAGGAGTCAGATTTTAAAGCCAAATTTCAGCAAAGCTTCCATTTTGGACATCCGCCGTACTATCCCCAAGGGTCTTAGCTCGGTCCTTTATAAAATATGATTGTCCTCACCTGAAGTTCCCCCTTCTGAATCAATTAAAACCCCTATAGACCAATTTATCTTGAGATCGGAGACTGAAACCTGAAAACAGGAAGTGGGTCAGCGGCCATCTTGGAATACCAAAATCTTTACGAAAATGTTTGCATGTTGTTCGGCATCAATTTAAACCCCTATAGACTAATTTTCATTGAGAACAGAGACCGAAACCTGAAAACAGGAAGTGGGCCAGCTAAAATTAAGAAAATTTGCCCTTTTGGGGCTCCACCCCTCAGCCACTAGGGGTCGGACCAGACTCATTTATATAAAATATGATTGTCCTTCCCCAATAATGTTTCACACCAAATAGGGATTGGATTTCGTTTTTATGTTAACCATGCTTGTATGGAGCAATTCCTCTAAGAATATATATATGGAGCAATTCCTCTAAGAATATATTGAATATATTCTTAGAGGAATTGCTCCATACAAGCATGGTTAACATAAAAACGAAATCCAATCCCTATATTTACACTCACACGACTTTTTATTTATATTTCATGCAATAAAATCGTCATTTGAAAGTGACGTAATTATTCAATAAAAGTCGGTCAAAAGTGGGAGGAGCTTACTCAATTGAACAGCGAATGATGACGCTTTACGTAAGGTAGAATTATTCATCCGCGACGACAAAAAAGTTCAATATTTTAGTGTAAAATAAACATAACAAACAAAGTAAATTTCAGAGATAATTTTATTTATTCAATTTTGCTAAAAGTTAATATATAGCGTAATAACATAAAGAATTTGTACACGGCTACATGTGTGAACTCGGTGACCATTATTGTGTAGCGAGGCGAAGCTGACGTACGCTTACACACTTTAGTTTGCCGAAGTTGTCAAAACACCGATTTTCAAGTAGCTCAATGTAATGTGTTTTAGATGTCGTCTGACTTGACGATATTACATCCTTGGGAGCCATGTGATTATATAATCTACGCTTAGATCCATATCGCCATCGATAGATGAAACAAATTCACTTGTGTTCGATGGATACAATGTATTTGTGGTGATGCGGAACTGTCAACACATGGATTATTAGCAGTGCATGTTTTATAATACACATGATTAAATACTCAAAGAACAAAGACAAGAGGATATGTTTATAACTGACTTCTATCAGAGGGTCTCACACCCGTCCACCCCAAAGGCTCGATCGTAGGACGAACATAGGCACAGAGGTAATGTTTACATTTGACACCCATCATTTTTAACAAAAATGAAAGCACGTCGCCCGGTCGGGATAATTTTCCGTTTCTTTATACAATTGTTGATTTAAAAATTGTTTGAATCATTTATAAATATAAAACATGTATATATTGTTTACATTTTCCCAAAATTCTATGAAAAACAACAATATACACGTAATATTGCGTCAAAATGTAAACAAAGCCATGTGTTTCTTTTTAAAAAAAGTAGTCCTTTTACGTTGCACACAACATTTCCTTACGCAAGTTCAAAGTTCAATGTTACCATGCAGTTATGGTAAACAAAATCGGCTAGTATTAGCGTATAGTGACCAAGCCTGGCAAGTGTAAATATATATGGATGAAATTCATCCAAGGAAGAAGGAAGAGTAGGATTTTAAAGCTTAAATTAAGAAAATTTCCCCTTTTGGGGCCCCGCCCCTCTGCCTTTAGGGGTCAGACCTATCTCATTGATATAAAATATGATTGTCCTTCCCCAATGATGTTTCACACTAAACATGGATGTAATCCATCTAAGGATGAAGGAGGAGTAGAGGATTTAAAATCTTAAATTAAGAAAATTTGCCCTTTTGGGGCCCCACCCCTCAGCCCCTAGGGGTCGGACCAGGCTCATTTATATAAAATATGATTGTCCATCCCCAATGATGTTTCACACCAAATATGGATGAAATCCATTCAAGGATGAAGGAGGAGTAGGATTTTAAAGCTAAAATTAAGAAAATTTGCCTTTTGGGGCCCCACCCCTCAGCCCCTAGGGGTCGGACCAGGCTCATTTATATAAAATAAGATTGTACTTCCCCAATGATGTTTCACACCAAATATGGATGAAATCCATTTAAGGATGAAGGAGGAGTATGATTTTAAAGCTAAAATTAAGAAAATTTGCCTTTTGGGGCCCCACCCCTCAGCCCCGGGGTCGGACCAGACTCATTTATATAAAATATGATTGTCCTTTCCCAATGATGTTTCACACTAAACATGGATGTAATCCATCTAAGGATGAAGGAGGAGTAGGATTTTGTATAAATAGTCTTATGCACGACGCACGGCGGACGGCGCACGATGACGGACAAAACACGATGACAATAGGTCATCCTAAAAATACAATGCTCAGTCATTTACGGGACTAATCAGGACTGAAAATATTTAATCCTATTTTCAGTGGCATGGAAGCACCTAGATAAATCTAGGTATCTGTCAATGAAGATAAAGTTAAAAGAATTAATAATATGCATATTTGGTCATATCAAAAGAACCTTTTGTCGATATGTCTATGATTTTTCCGAAATTCACTTGGAGGCTTTTTCCAAATTTACCTAAAAAAGTCCTGCATTTATTTGCAACAATTATGATACAATATTCAGGTATCATGTATTTGTGTTCTTAAACTCGCATACATGTAACATAATCTGCGACAAATCACCAACACTTTCATTCGAGTTTACTGCATTTCTGCATATATTATATAAATATGAATTAGTAATAATAAATCTGATGAGTTATGAAATGAGACTGCTAATAAAAAATGAACATATCAAAGGGCAATCAAGGATAATTGGTATGAAGTTATAGTGCCTGGATGGATTGTGTATATCCCATAGTTTCAATGGCAGCTGGCTACTGTATGGTTTGTTGCTGAAATTGCTATCAACATATAGTGAATTTGCTTTGCTATATCAATTAACCATAAAGTAGCATGGGTGCTATTTAAATAAGGGTTGACCTAATCATAAATAAGGCCATACAAAAAAATATTTGTGTTTCCGGTAACCCAACCAACCTTATAAAATCATTGTCTACTCAAAACCTTTTTTATCAGTTTTGCCCTCCAGCAAACAAATAACGACCTTGTTTTGTTTTTTTTGGTTTTGCACAAAATCAGGAATATGGGTACTGTACAAATTCTGGACATTTAAGACACCAATGATAACCTGGTAATCAAACCCATGGTTTATACAAGGTTCAATAAAGTTTATTTCAGTTTTTCACTGCAGGAAACTGGGATGATGAGAAAAAATATTTTAAAAAAACACCCAAAAACAAAAATCCCTACCTACTAACCTAACCCTTCATTCTTAAAGGGTGTTATCGGAAACAAGAATATTTTTTTACTTGACCTAACACTTATAATAAATGCATTCATTGTAATTACATTTTCTTTGAATCATTAAAGTCAATGGTTGTAAATAAAAATAGAGGGATAACCAAACTCGAGGCATGATGACTAAGTGCTAATTAAAGTTGTTACTGGAATTTTCCAGTTTTTATCAAAGGTTGGTCTTAGGATGCATTTGTATAAGGAGCGAGTCAGTGTGGTTTGTACATAGTAAAAAATACGATATCTGACACTCAGCTGACGGAGGCTAGCATGCATCTTTGGCTCAGTTGGTAGAGCTGTGATTTACACGCCCCGACCCAGGTTTGATTCCTGAACAGGGCACTAGATAGGAATATGTAATTCTTTTCCAGTTCTTCTACATTGGCATCGAACTAAATAACCCATGGAAGCTTAAGGTGGTTATATAGTGAATCTCAGGTTGAGATTAAGGAAATCTCAAGAAAAACAGGGGAGCTGTGTAAAAAGAGTGGGTTGGTGTGGTTATTGTAGATAGATACAGTTTCTGTCTCTCAGCTGATGGAGCATGCTTCTTTGGCTCAGTCGGTAGAGCCATAGTTTTTTCGCAACAGAGACCCAGGTTCGTTTCGAATTCCTGGTCAGACACTCAACAGGTATCATATGTGTGTTTTCCCTGTTCTTCTACACATTAATCATTTTATGCCACAAACACCCTCTTTATCACAATGACATGATCAACAATTAACTGGGTCACTGCATGCATATCTTCAACAAAATGTCTGGCTTCAGTGATCGCTCTTTCCGGAATTCATACAGTTTGACCCCTGTGAAATTTCTTTGTACCAATTCAATGTTAGCCAGGAACCATACAAAACTGGAATTACAAATAGCTATATATTTGTTTTTGTCATTATTCTATCAGAAACACATATATCTATGTAATGAAATGTAGAAGTTCTGTAGTTTGTTGTATTTTCTGTAGTGGTGTGTATATGTAGGACTCAAACACGTGTTGGTAGCTTCTGGTGTTTATTCGTGGAGTCCTTAAGAGCGACTCCGTTGCCTTGTGAAATCTTAGTTTATATAGAGATACATGGACAATCAACATCAATCAGTTTTATAATAAATGTCAGAGTACATATCCTTCTTAAGTAATCTGACCACTTCTTGTCACGAATATGCATTTAAGTAATAGTGTATCAGAATCTGTTGACTTGATCATGATAGCTACAAGGCATATACATATAACCGTCTATAACCGTCTGGTTACTGCGACCTGATGTCTAAGGCTATATGTGTACCTATAGTAGACTAAGTGTATTCATTGAATTATACATAAAGTTAATTTTCTAAATATTTAACATTTCCATATAATGGCACATTCGTCTCCATGTTATAAATTATAACAATTTAGCTATAAATTGGTATAATATATTATGAAATTCCGCATGGCAAAGTATGGCCCAGCACCCATGGTCGAATGCTGGGGAAAGTTGACAATCTATGCATGGGTTGGTGGCCTTAAATAGCCCTACATGTTTGTGTTGAGTAATATCTATAAATCAATGTTAAGCACAGAGTCATTCTGAGTTACATCGAAATGCTGACCATTAGCAGACATGATAAATCATAGTCATGTATAACTGTTTGGTTTAATAGCTTTCATCAATGTCTCGACAACATGTTACGCGACACGACGACAGGTCCCTAAGGCTAGCTAGGCCACATGTACAGACATGGACTGCGAATACATACATGTACTGTTAAAACATATTTGTATTTCAATGGTACAACTAATATATTTAAATTTAACTTTTCCATTATTATATTACATTCGTCATATTGTTATAAATTAGATCAAATTAGCAATAATTTGATATAATAGATCGTTACATTTCTAAAAATTTAACTTTTTCATATTTTATCCATAAATGGAAATAATTGATACTGATAAAAATGTTGAAGGGAAATTCATATGAGCAACAAAAAAAAAAAATTATAGTATCTAAAAACGTAGACTTCCACATAGAATATGAAAACACAGCATTCAAATATAAAACATCTTTAAAATTATCCAACGTAGATATAGAAATGTTTATCAATATGCCGTCACGTGATGAAAGTTAATGAGTGTTGAAAACGATGTACAACCATCTTGAAATCAACGATGAAATCTCGCACAACAAGGCTGAGAAATATATATATAATGAATGTCAGAGTTCCATTTAAAAATGTTAAATATAAGTTGAGTGTTGATCGTGGATCCTCTTCGGAGATGAAAATATAACACGTTTCCCCTGGCATTAGACTGCATCAGGTATTTCCAAATCCGTTGAGTCTGTAAGTGATGAATGTTGATGTGTTGATGTGGTATGTTGATGCTCATGTCTTCGAGTACAGAGATATATAATATAAAATGTGCGTGAAATAACACGTCACAGTCTCTGTACTCTGACATAGCCTGGCATAGTCCTAATTTACGATAACAACCTGGTGAGGAATCACATCAGGGGGACTATCCAGAAGATGTAAAATATGTTTGATGTGTTGGTATTGATGTAGAAGTTTCTTCCATGAATGTTGAAAATGTAGTAAAATGTTGTAAAAGTTTCTTCGATGAAGATGTGTAGAAATGGAACTCTGATGACTAAATGATACGGCATACACAAACAAGTCAATACACAACGAAGACAATTTAAAGTCAAAGTATACTGGATTACTGCATATCCTCTTCTATCACTGGAGGCTGTACTAAAGATGATTTTTCTGTGGCTTGGATGAAGATTTTTCTCTTTTGAATCAAGAGCGACAAGTTTTGATAGATTTACCTTTTCACTCTTTTCTTTGCAAATAATTGTACCAATCACAAATATATTACTAATAATACCATGACATCACCAGAAATATAGAAAAACTATTTTGAAGAATAAAAGATAATAAATTAATCACTCAATAACTTTATACGTATCAATAAATAGTTGTATTATGATTGTTTATTTGTCATAGAGACAATGGGACCTGTCATGTAACATTTTAACTAATAATTAGTTTGTATTTTAACTGGTAGAAAAAAAATATCCAGAGGAATATATATTATAATGTGTTAAAAAGCCAATTAATTCAAAACAAACGATCTTGAACTTGTAGTGTTCTATTGGCCTATATTAACTGCTGTTGTAAATAGTATAAAAATAAACATGTAAACTGCGCTTTCAAGCGTTAAAACTAACATAACCGTATGTAAAATGTAACAATATAGTTGTCTCTTTATCTACGGGTATTATCTACGGGTAAAACATTTTGATACTTATAACAATTTCATATATGCAACACTTATTGGATAATTATTACTTATTAATCAATATTTATTTCTTTATGTTGCAAAAGCACAGATATTGAATATGTGCAAACTATATGATAACATAACAAAAGTATAGCATACATGTATAGTTTATGAGTTACTTTCCTTACATTTTTTTTAACTCTGTGTTTTTTTCTTCTTTTTTTTTCTTTTTTTTTTTGAGTAAGTAACTTTGTGAATTGTATTAGATAAAATGTAAAATGTTTTGTTGTGTATGAGAAAAATATACCTATACCTGCAAAATTTCATAAAAATGTGTAAGTAAATATATATAATCAATGTTACTTTATTGATTCGATTAGCTTAACCTTGCATATGATTGGATTGGAATGCTTGAGGGAAAAAACCTATATACTTATGTATCAGCTAATATGTACTAATTACGACCTCGAGGACATGTTCACGATGTTATTGCCATAGGGTAAATGACAAGTAATTAGTAAAGCGTCTGGCCGACGTACGTACTTGCGGCTTAACTCAGACATGATGCAATCTAGATGACCACTCATCAAAGAAAGTTCCATAAGTCTAATAAGTGTATATGTAAAATGAATAATGTAGGAGAAAACTATTAAAAATAAAACCTTGCATTCAATTGCATCAGGTAATACTTTCCTCCAATAATGCAATAAATAATATAATCATCATGTGTATTATGTTGTATGAAAAATTGTTATGTATATAAAAAGTATAATGTACGTATTACGTTATATGAGGATATCAGAGCAACTACAAATTAACGTGTGTGTTTAATCACATCACTACTCTGCCCCTAACATAATAAATGGAAAGTTACTAAGACATATATTTCTCCGTGAGTAATCACGTGAGATAAAACTTCCCATTAGGTAAAAATATGTAAAATGTGTATTTGTGTAATAGAAAAATAGTATATGTATATAAACATTAAGGAACCTCTTAAATTCGTGATGAAAACAATCGACCTAATTCATGAACATGTCACGGGAGAGAAAAAGTAGTATCAGTGATAAAAATTGATAAAACAGTGGATATGTTAAATGTGGCAACTTATCATAGTAAAACAAAATATCTAGCAAGGTTATTAATAAATTTATAGAATCAAACATTTCCATAACAAAATGATGAGTTGTTTATTTTGGTGTAAATGTGTGCGATAGATGTATTTATGTGGTCAACTCCCTGTGGTGCATGTCTGTGTTTTTGTGTACGTTTTATGTGTGTACTTCAAAGTAAAACTACATACTGGTTTTAGTTCATAAGATGTACATTGTATATAATGTTAAAAATAATTCACACTAAGAATAAGTATGGTTCTCAGTGGTGAAATAGCCATGGTAAAACGGTAATATGATTTTGTGCAAGGAAAAATTTGTGGTACAAATAATTGCTTTTTAAAAGAGTTTAGACAAATCCACGTACCTGTGAACCAATGATCGTTAGTGGCAGTAGTTTCGTGAAGTGTCCAAACCCAGGTTGTTTTTCTCTGCACAGCGCCAAATGAAGTATTCTTTTCTTTGTGTCTCTTTATCTACGATGAGGTGTATTGTTGGTGTAGAGTAAAGTTGAGTCAAACGCAGCAATGTAGTTTCAGTACTTTATTCCGCATGGCAAAGTATGGCCCAGCACCCATGGTCGAATGCTGGGGAAAGTTGACAATCTATGCATGGGTTGGTGGCCTTAAATAGCCCTACATGTTTGTGTTGAGTAATATCTATAAATCAATGTTAAGCACAGAGTCATTCTGAGTTACATCGAAATGCTGACCATTAGCAGACATGATAAATCATAGTCATGTATAACTGTTTGGTTAAATAGCTTTCATCAATGTCTCGACAACATGTTACGCGACACGACGACAGGTCCCTAAGGCTAGCTAGGCCACATGTACAGACATGGACTGCGAATACATACATGTACTGTTAAAACATATTTGTATTTCAATGGTACAACTAATATATTTAAATTTAACTTTTCCATTATTATATTACAGTAATAATGTTTCTGATTCTATGAACATTGTACTATCTATTCAAATTATTTAGTGACATAACCCTTGCAATAACCTGGAATAAGGTGTATGACATTTAAAAGCGAAAACAGACGATTCTTCTGTTCTGATAGACACAGACAAACAGATCACAACCGAAACAATATTATTTAGTATTGTCACATCTTTGTGAACCAGTATACCTCAGTGTACTTACATGTACATGTAAGTGAATCAGTATACCTCAATGTACTTACATGCACATGCAATCGCACTGTCGCCACATGTCACATGTAAACAATACCATCGGTAAGTGCCCTTTTAACGAACCCTTGACTGTTCGACCCAGTACGTAACGTCCGCTACTGACTTAGGTGCAAGTGACAAGGTTACCAATCGGCATCACATGGATTCGGATTGCGGGAAGCACTCATTAAACGAGATCTTAGCTATATACTTACTTGATAAAAGTCTGTTAGCTGTGCTAATCAATCTCACATTCACACGACACCCGCCTATATTGCTAGATATCATTTTTTGCAGGCAAACTTGCTGCTGAATCGCATGTCTCAACACCCGAGCCGCCATCTTTACTAAATTCGCGGTTGGCGCATGCTCGAACGATTTATTTTCGGAGTCCGCATTATTTTCGTATCCAGCGATCGACGAGTGTTCAATTTCACAAGAAGTTGTACATTTTAAATCAATCGCAGAATTCTAAATCAACACAATAAAACCTTACATTTATATGTACACTGTTCACGTGTATGTACCTTTGTGGTCATCTACCTGTGTATTAAGACCACCTTTTTGAGTCCGACCGAAATGGGCTAGGACTACATATGTAGTTTAACTTGAATAGTTTTTTTTTTATGTTATGGAGATATATCACAAAAACCTCGCTGTTTCTCGGTTTATTTTCACTGTAAATCTAGAGTACACTAAGATTTTTGTGTTATATTTCCATATTATAAAATATCTATTCAAATTAATTCTTTTTTAAAATTCAATTTACTAAACATACGTGTCTCTTCAAAATTTGAAATTCATTTTGGAACTCTCTTTTCTATGAAATCATTACGCCCATATCTCAGCCAATCAGAAGCGACGTTACAAACGGCGACGCCATTTTTTCCTTTATGGGCTGATAAAGTAATTTTTAAGCCATTGAAAACGCTGCTTTCAAGCAAAATTGAATTATCAATATATAAACATATTTGTTTAATTGTAAACGCTTTCATTGGCTTAAAAATTACTTTATCAGCCAATAAAGGAAAAAATGGCCTCGTCGTTTGTGACGTTGCTTCTGATTGGCTGAGATGACGGCGTAATGATTTCATAGACAAAAGAGTCCAAAAATGAATTTTGAGTATTAAAGAGATTATCTTTAGTAAATTGAATGATAAGGATAATGTGAATAGATTTATTATGTTATGTCTCCATAACATAAAAAAATCTATTCAAGTTAATCCTTAATTATATGCCAAAAATAAATTCTACACATAGAGGATATATAGACATAAAGGACCTAAATTTATTTCATACTCCGATGATGTTAAAAAATAGTTACATTAATGCTTATAATTAATTTTTCAGACTCTTTATAATACAAAATACATTTAAATATACGATTCCAACGATTTTCTAAAGGATTTTTTTTCTAAATCACTTTGCAACGTCGACGTCTCTATTGTGACGTCAAAATAAAGTCGGGTTTTCGCGTCATTCTCTGTTCGATGATGTGGCAACTTGAACACAATATATACATGTATGTATATATATTATAAATTCTGTACTCAATTTGGCCTTGCGTATCGATCTAATAGCGATGAGATTTCAATACCTGTTCTACATGTAAATAATGTGTATCAATAATGACACAATAGACACTAATATATATCCACAAATATATATATACCCTTCAAAGTATATGTACATAGCGTGGCGACCTCAGACCTAACTGTATTAACCTACATACAACAATACACATGTGCGCCTTCATATCGGTATATTGTTTTAATGAGTAAACACAGGAACACGAGATTGCAGTTTAATGACATGAAGTTAAATCACTCGGTTATATGATATTATCAACTTAAACGATAACAAAATACATAATTGTTTCATCTCTAATTAGACAACATTTATTTTGTTTCTTTGAGCAACTGAAATATATACCGTATGCTTATTATAGGTACAGTTACCTACTACAAACATGTATACTTTGTGTGATTCACATGTCCCTATGTTTTCGACCTCAAACTTTATATTACGGCAAACCATAAGTTCAAGTCCGTGCTAAAATGGATACTATTTTAACACAGAACGAAATATTTGTAAAAGTCAAATAGTGCTCATGGGCATGTATACGCAACAAAAATGCTACAAGATTTAAACTATTTTAAATGGTGTTATTTGCCTAAACTCTACTAGAAGAGGAATAAACATGTATGTAAGTACATTAATGTATATTTATGTATACTGCTTTTTAATTACACAATAATCGAAGTTTCATTATACAAGTATGTATGAAATATACTTAATCCTCATTTCTATTTTGATTCTTGTATAAACCTGCTTGTTACAATGCAATAAAGCTTATGTCATCTAACTAAGCTATGAATAGCGAAAATGTAATATCGACTATGTCTTTTTAATGTGTATAAAAGAATCGACTTGAAATATATTAGTGTACCTATTTTAACACTGTGTTAGATTAGCATGCAAATGATTTGTAACAGGTATGCTCAAAAATGATTTTGTCGGATACAGCTAAGAAAGGTGTAGTGATTTGTGTATTTACTATATTTATCAGACTATCGTGTTATTCCTAGTTTGGTTTGCGTATCTATTATAAACTTGAAACATAGGACAATTTAATACTGCATTTCATAAAATAGGGCGTGCTATATATTTTATATATAGATTATGGATTGATTCTAAGCGTGTTTTGAGAGACTAGGGGTTTAAACAACTAATGTTACATATATGAAACATAAAAAGATAATTAGTTGATATTTCGTTCAAAACATGATCTTGATAGTATCAATTAAGTTTAGTTTAAATCTATTTAATTGGAATAACACGACAAAGGATTAGTGAGCAACGTTTTCCAACTAATGTTTGGCATTTATTAATAATACATCTCTATATACTAATAAAAAATAAATAATTTGATATAAATGATGACAATTATATTTTTAATTAGTTTAGTGAACTTGCTTTTTTGAGATTATCAGTTTCCGAGGGCCATACATAGAGTTGATAAAATCATTAAACAGAATAAGACTATTCATTAAAAGTAATATTGAGACCGAACTAGAGGTTTTTAACAGAGATATTCAAATTTTCGTTGAATATCAAAAAAGAGTGCTGGGATATTTCTAATTGAAAAACTGATGACATGAGTATTGAATATCAGTGGTATAAAAAAGAATATTTTTTGTGCACGCGTTTACCACTTAAAAATATATATTATGACATTTCGCTTGAAGAGAGTTATAATTTAACTATTCTAGAACGCAAATTGTACAGTTCCTTTAAATTTCCGGCTGTGTGCATGCATACAATGTCTTTTAATAATAATAATTAAAACAAATCTTCCAACAACAAAACATCCAATCAATTAAAATAAATGTTGGGATCTCATATCTATAATATACATTTGTTCTGGTGAATATAGGATAAATAAAGCTTCTATTTTGTCCAGAACTCTCACGAGCTGAGGGGAAAGAAAGTACGACCTTTCAGGAAAGAGGACTTGGGTTTCCGATGGCCAGATATGCCTCCTTCAGACATAACCCCACGGACGTCTCCGAAGATCCGCCTGAACTCCCTACGTTACGGCCCGGAAAGAACGAAAGAATATCCATGGGAAAGGGACTTGCGTCTCACGAGACGGGGGCGTATGTATGATATATTATTATCAATGAGCTTCAATCATTTACTACACTTTCATTTATAACATATATTACCTTCTGAACATAAAATTGACAGTGTAGAGGGTTTTGGAATTATGTTTATATTGTTACATGTATAATAAATAATATCACTGGTGGGTTTTTTTCTGACAGATCCCAGACCGTTCGAGGACAAGGCCCGTGAAAGAGACCTTGAGAACAACTTGTGTGTGACAGGCGTGGAGCTGTATCTAGATCGAGCTTCAGAGGAACACCATACAGACAGATTCATTCTGAGACAGGAGAGTTCCAATGAACCTGATCTGATTGTAAGGCGTGGTAAACCGTTCCTTGTTGCTGTGAGTCTCAATGAAACGTTCAACAGGGGGAAACATGACCTACAGTTAAGTTTCTCTACAGGTAATACACACAGTTATATAAAATTTACATTAGGCTATCGGTCAAGGTCACGTATTTCTGGTCTTGGTGAAGTCAAATCCCAGGGAATGGAGTTGGCAATCTAATGAAGACTTCAATTTGATGAAACTGAGTTACAATTTCAGTCATCGGTTATGCATTGTCTTTATGGTAAATAAAGTAAAACAAACAGTAATTGATATTGCACCGTAATACTGCTGTTGATAATGCAGCTGAACCGTTCTAATTGTCAGCCAGATCCCTTCATCGTCGAGGGTTTCAATCCTAGTCCTGGCACTCTTCGTGGTAGTGGGTCAGTAGTGGTAATCAGTCCCCACCTCTCTTACGATTGGCTTCCAGCTACGCTGTGCCTCTGCGCATCCACAGCCAGCGGGATGCTCTCTCCTATCTGCCCCCTTCCCTAACTCTCAAACGACAGTCTTCCTTGTCGTCCCTGTGATACCGAGGGCTCCAAACATCTTCCAGCATGACTGGCTAGAAAATCATCGACAGCCTACCTTGCAGGGAAGTTACATGCCTTCCAACCCTTCCATATTCTTTCGTCAACCCAGTATACATTGTCGTGGCAATTAACACTCGTGCGCCGATTGACATCTTGTTTTCCAGAGCTCAGCCAGTTCCACCATTACCATTATATTTTCCTTTCTTTTGTCGAGTGTCTGCACGCTGCCTGAACGCCTAGTCATGTCTCCATGAGTATCGACCTCGAGGCAGAATTCACATGGATAAATTATGGGCCTCTAGCTTCCGTCCTTATCACACTGCTGGTATGTTTGGTCTTTCACGAATCTCCATCTCTCACATATTGGTCATGGTTTGAAGTACATCATAGACTGCTCTCAGAATGAACTTGAGCTGCCATGGTTGGTATTTCTGATCTCTTCTGTTGTTTTTCCACCGTATTCGTAGACTCCCCATCCCCACTGCACCCACCCTCCTGGCCTCTTCTTTTTGTCTAATTTTCTGTTGAGCTATGAGCTTACTATTTTCTCTAAGCATTAGCATTTTTTATCTGGTTCAACCTAACCGAATCTAATCCCAACCTATGTCTTTTTTATGCAGACTGTTCCAACGATGCCCTTACGTTGTGGTGTAGTCTGTTCTTTTCTACCTCTGCCGTACCATTTCCTGAGATATTTATTCTTCTGTCCAGTCCCTCCATGATAAAGTTACATTTCATGCTAATTTCACTGTAACGATATGTCGCTTAAATCTATTGATATTTGAACATTGACATGTAACTTGATGAGTTAGCTCCCTTAATATATTCCTGATTTTGAATAAAGCACCTTCAATTACCGCCATGTTCAGTGACTTCGAGTTTTGTCGGATTCTGAACCGTATCACATGACTGACGTCGACATGCACGGCCTGCACGTGGTGAGCCAGCTGGTAACTAGTGTAAGCGCACACGTGTTTTGTACGCAAATTAACGTTTCCTTCTGGCTAATATGAGCAAATCATGTTGGTATATGTCCACAGAATGAGTATTTAAAACATTCAATTCACACATTGCCGTAAATATTGTGTGTATCAAATATCGTTATATGTGAGCATTATTTTCTTTGTAGATCCACTCTGCTGAGGTCGATGTCATGTTTTGTTAATGAAAAATTGTTGACATTTACTCTTGGTTTAACAACTCTCGTGTTAATTCAAGATTGTCACGGCAATGTTCGGAAGAGTTCAGAATGATTCGGAATGATTCTGCATCTTTTGAGCCTATTTTCACGTGTACACGTTAAACAGATTTTTTTACTTTTTTTTATAAAAAGTGGTAAAATTGGGAAGTTTAAACCTCATACAGACGGAGAAAAAAAATGTGTATAACACTTAAAACAGTTTTCACTATGACAAAAGTTATAGACCATACAACTTTAATAAGGGTATCGCAAGTATTGTCTGTGGTCAGGATAGCCGCGGCAGTAATGTAGTCCTTTCCTAGTAGATATTTCTTGTCGATATTTCTCAGTCCTTTACAAATATGCTGCTTTATTTTTCCGTTTTTGTTGGAGTCCTTCAAACTGTCATCGTACTATTTCTTAAAACACTTTATAAGGTTGACTACTATTGATGGAGGGCGAATCCACCATGGCTGTACATCGGTTGTTTCCGTGATCGCCAGATCATCCAGGAATCCACTGCTTGGTGGTTGTGTAATCTAGGACAGTAATCCTTATGTCTCCATTTCCCCTGTGATCATGTCCATAGACACAATGAAAAGCACTACAAAAATGATATAATTCCCTTCTCTAATCCCTGCTATGATATTGCAATGTAATTGAAATGTAAATGTTGAAAAGAATGCTTCCAAACCAATTTTGGATATTTTGATAGCAGTGTACTATATCAAAAATGCTACAACGTAATTTTACAAATAAAAAAAGTAACTCCAGTTTTACTTTCTGTTAAATAAAACAAAAAGGAAACAGGAAAGTCGACACAACCCGATAAAATAATGTTTATGAAACTCCTCTTACAATATCGGTTGTTTATGGTGATATTGCTATTTCATTTTCAATAGGAAGTGACCGACCGAATCCTGCGGACGGTACGTGGGTTTTACTAGATGTAAAGGATGAGTACGACAGACTCCGGAAGAAACATGGCTGGCGAATGTACGTCATCAGGTCATCCAACAAGTCCATGGTACTCGAGGTGACCACGCCCCCTAATTGCACGATTGGCGAGTGGGTGCTCAGTATATTTTCGACAACACTTGGGATTTACGTACCTGCTAAACGAGAGCTGAGATATGAATACCCTGGGGATATCATCATACTGTTCAATCCTTGGAATCCTGGTACGTTTTACTTTTACTTTTTCTCAAGAACCATTGCGTGGGGAACTAAATTTTTCGATGTATTTTTTCATTTGCGCTGCTGCTTATTGTATTCTTAAGCATTCTATTTAATAAACTAATTGAAGTTTGCGCAACATCAAGGCGAATACTCTGGGCTGTGCTACTCTTTATTTAATACAAGAGCTACACTTTCATTAGAGTTTAATTACAAAACAGACCATTATATGGCGACTGATGTTTAAATCAGGCAATGATAGGAAGCTGTCACATATTGTCCTTAGTAAGACATTTCGAGAGGAGAGCTAGTTATAAAAGCTATCAATTTATTGTTACATCAAAATTACTGTAGCATAAATTCTTCTTTTTATCGACAGTATAACTGCCGGACATTTTTATGAAGCTTAGATATTATCTATTGCCTGCTGATAGGACATCGCTTTATCGCCAACCTTGTTCTATTACACAACCCAACTAATTAGCAGTATACGATTGATTGTCCAACAAGAACCGCTTGATTTATCTCATGTCGTGTTAATTGGTGTGACCTTCTCAATCCCCCACTCAAGGCATGTAGAAAAATGAAGTAGTTAACTAATTTTAATCTTAGTTTGGTAGGAAGAAATGATTTATAATTACGACATTCCATGTCTGTGCCATCTAGTGTTTGATATTTCATCCGATCTTAAACGTATCAAACTTTACCCTTATTTACATTAAATATTTGTTACTTTCGGATGAGTTGAACATTTCAGAGAAACGGTTTTCAGTTATATGGATCTTTGTATCCCTTGTCGTGGATGTTAATATGTCTATTTTTCGTCTAACCGTTTATGACGATGCTTGGTTTCCATGACAGCTGATCAGGTATACATAGACAGAGTTCTCTGTCCGGAAGCTGGAGTGAGAGGTCGCACTGAACCTATTGATGAGTACGGTCTTAATGATTGTGGAATTGTTTTCATGGGGAGGGAAGACAAAATCGTGGCCAAACCATGGAACTATGGACAGGTATGTGCCTGAACGTACTTTACGTAACTTATACAGTTGTGATATCTATGCATTCTCTGGGGGATTGGCTAATCACTTATATCTATTATCTAAATTGTTTTCCTCTGCATGCATGTTCATTTGGGCCGGCATCGAGATGCAGGTGCCCTATAGTAATCAGTTTGTCAGTTCGTCCGCGTGTCTGTCCGTTTTTCTTTTTACCACTATTTCTCAGAAAGTACTAAAAGGATCTGTCTCAAATTTCATATGTAGGTTCCCCTAGAACCCTAATTGTGCATATTGCATTTTGGGATCGATTGGTCAACAAGATGGCCGCCAGGGATGCATTTTGGAATTTGAAAGTTTAAAATTTCTACCGCTATTTCTCAGAAAGTGCTGAAGGTATATTTCTCAAATTTTATTAGTAGATTCCATTACGACCGGATTTCTTGTAATACTGCCATCAGTCATTTTCAAGTCATATCTTCAACTATGAATTTTCATTGTCAAATGTTACTTTTCTAATAGTAAGGCACATTGAGCGGGGCACCTTCCGGCGTGCCAGTGTTCTAGTTGTAGTTAGCATTGTTTTCCTTGTTTCATTGCCATGCACCAAAACCAGTAATCCCAACGGGAATGTATATGTCAGACATCAGTGTTCCGTTGAACTGTCGACGGGTGTTCCGTTACCTATCTAGCGATAGAAAAGAGCGACAAAACTAAACATCACCAATAATATGGATTCATCAACATTCTGTGTTTAAGATGTAACAAAAAAGATCAATAAGAGCAAATTTATTTTCCTTCAAGTAAAAATTGAATTTTTCAGTTTGATGAGGACGTTTTGAAAATAAGTCTTCATTTACTGAGGAAGGCCTTTAACTTTGAGGTGACGAGTCAGTTGTCTGATCCCGTATTGGTGTCAAGGGGCCTCACTAAAGTGGTAAGTAACAAGTGGGGCTAGGTATCGCATCCATCTGACATTGAACTGATTTTACCGAACAAAGAATATTTGCACATATTGCGGGTTTCTGAGTCGTTTCAGCGAATTTCATCCACCATTAGGAATTTTACCATGATATAAGTTTTGCAGCATTGTTATCAAAAACAAAGTGTATCGACTTTTTCACCGTAACTTTGTATTCGTTAACTGGTTTTTTTTTGCTCTATTCTGCTTTTAAAAGTTTCATTGCAAAGTTTGTAATACATGTTATATATATTTTGCAAATAATGATACCTGACGTTAATGATTTAATAAGAAGTCTCTTTCTACGCAAATTAAAAAACAATATTTAAACTGCCATTTATTTTACTGAAGTAAAAAAAATTGAAAAACATTATCGGACACTTTAATCCAATCATTTATATGGAGACTTTGGTAATGAGATGACAAAATGATTAGTCAACTTTATCGTTTTCATATTGAATTAAAGACACTCAATCGCCGACAGAGCATTAACGATACTTATTATTTGACCAATAATTGTTGTTAAATTGTGTATATATATGTATAATTAACACAAAAAGAACCAATTTATTTTGCTTTTGGTGCATGCGCAATCAGTACTTCATTCCATATTGAACATGGTTTTTCGGGACGCAATAATTTATTTTTAGTCTTGTTATCTTGAAGTAAAATTAAAAGCTTAAACTTTTCAATGATGGTAATGATGTAATATAAGCAGTCTGCTTCTGTTTGTCATTAGTGGAGCATATTTAATTATCAGGTACATTTTATCTTCATATATCAGTTACATTTTATATACTTAACATTTCGCATCTTTTATCGTTGTGATGCTACAGCTTTCGTATTACCGTTTCCAGTTTGGTACTACAGCTTTGTATTACCGTTACCAGTTTGGTACAACAGCTTTCGTATTACTGTTACCAGTTTGGTACTACAGCTTTGTATTACTGTTACCAGTTTGGTAATACAGCTTTGTATTACTGTTACCAGTTTGGTACCACAGCTTTGTATTACTGTTACCAGTTTGGTAATACAGCTATGTATTACTGTTACCAATTTGGTACAACAGCTTTCGTATTACTGTTACCAGTTTGGTACTACAGGTTTCGTTTTACTGTTACCAGTTTGGTATTACAGCTTTGTATGACTGTAACCAGTTTGGTACAACAGCCTTCGTATTACTGTTACCAGTTTGGTACTACAGCTTTGTATTACCGTTACCAGTTTGGTACTACAGCTTTGTATTACTGTTACCAGTTTGGTAATACAGCTTTGTATTACTGTTACCAGTATGGTAATACAGCTTTGTATTACTGTTAACAGTTTGGTACTACAGCCTTAGTATTACTGTTACCAGTTTGGTACTACAGCTTTCGTATTACTGTTACCAGTTTGGTACTACAGCTTTGTATTACTGTTACCAGTTTGGTAATACAGCTTTGTATTACTGTTACCAGTTTGGTACTACAGCTGTGTATTACTGTTAACAGTTTGGTACTACAGCTTTGTATTACTGTTAACAGTTTGGTACTACAGCTTTGTATTACAGTTAACAGTTTGGTACTACAGCTTTAGTATTACTGTTAACGGTTTGGCACTACAACTTTCGTATTACTGTTAACAGTTTGTACTACAGCTTTCGTATTACTGTTACCAGTTTTGGTACTACAGCTTACAACCTGTATTACTGTTACCAGTATGGTACTACAGCTTTGTATTACTGTTACCAGTTTGGTACTACAGCTTTGTATTACTGTTACCAGTTTGGTACTACAGCTTTGTATTTCTGTTACCAGTTTGGTACCACAGCTTTGTATTACTGTTACCAGTTTGGTACTACAGCTTTGTATTACTGTTACCAGTTTTGGTACTACAGCTTACAGTCTGTATTACTGTTACCAGTATGGTACCACAGCTTTGTATTACTGTTACCAGTTTGGTACCACAGCTTTGTATTACTGTTACCAGTTTGGTACCACAGCTTTGTATTACTGTTACCAGTTTGGTACTACAGCTTTGTATTACTGTTACCAGTTTGGTACTACAGCTTTCGTATTACTGTTACCAGTTTGGTACTACAGCTTTGTATTACTGTTACCAGTTTGGTACTACAGCTTTGTATTACAGTTAACAGTTTGGTACTACAGCTTTAGTATTACTGTTAACAGTTTGGCACTACAACTTTCGTATTACTGTTAACAGTTTGTACTACAGCTTTCGTATTACTGTTACCAGTTTTGGTACTACAGCTTACAACCTGTATTACTGTTACCAGTATGGTACTACAGCTTTGTATTACTGTTACCAGTTTGGTACTACAGTTTTCATATTACTGTTACCAGTTTGGTACTACAGCTTACAGCTTTGTATTACTAGTTTGATGCCTCTGTGTTCGCATTACTTGTATCAATTTTGTGTCACAGTATTCGTATTATTTTTATCAGTTTTTTGCCACAGTAGTCTTATAACTTTTATCTGTTTGGTGCCACAGCATTAGTATTATATTTAGCAATGTGCTGCCACAGTATTCGTATTACATTTATCAGTTTGGTACCACAGTATTCGTATTACTTTCATCAGTTTTGTGCCACAATATTCGTATTACTTTCATCAGTTTTGTGCCACAATATTCGTATTACTTTCATCAGTTTTGTGCCACAATATTCGTATTACTTTCATCAGTTTTGTGCCACAGTATTCGTATTACTTTCATCAGTTTTGTGCCACAATATTCGTATTACTTTCATCAGTTTTGTGCCACAGTATTCGTATTACTTTCATCAGTTTTGTGCCACAGTATTCGTATTACTTTCATCAGTTTTGTGCCACAGTATTCGTATTACTTTCATCAGTTTTGTGCCACAGTATTCGTTATACTTTCATTAGCTTTGTGGTAAACCGTTATATTAAGATAAACATCAATGTTAGACAGTTAATGACTCATGATTATAATGGCTAAACACAAATAGGAATAGCCTTAACAAGAGTTGTTAGTTCATTTATTTATTCACTCTCAAACACAATTAAACCCATACACTTATAATTATAGCACAGCATAGCAGTGAGCAGATTTCAATATTTAATCTTGTTTCGGAAAGAAACCTTAATTTTAAAGTTTGATACATTAACGAAAATGCTTATATTTTGGGCAGTAATATAAGATAATGTAGAAATTCTAAGAAAGTAAATAAAGATGCCAACCTGATTCGGCATGACTATTATGTTATTACCGCAGCACATCTATTTCCTATTCCTTACAACCTACAAATGAGATCAGTGGTCGTATCGTTCGTAATACGTACATCATATAATTTTGTTTTGATCGTATATTTTAATATTTTGAGAGCGAGAGTATATGATAATATATCATTTTACTACATGTAGCATGTATTTCAGATTTCAGTATGTTTCGCAGTACGCGTGGCCTATACAAATCATTTGCGTAGTTTTATAGAACACCTTATTTTGATTAAGAAAGCTAACGATACAAAAATGTAACCTTTCCACCGAAGTAGACATTACAATGTAAAATAGTAACCATGGTACCATCCTTTTTATACCAGATAAACAATATAGATGGTTCTGGTGTAATGACTGGGAGGTACCGCGGGACCTTTGCTGACGGTGTTCGACCGACGGCATGGGTAGGGAGTCCACGGATATTGAAGATGTATAATGAACAAAACGGTTTACCTGTCAAATACGGACAGCCATGGGTGTTTTCTGGGGTCTACACTACCGGTAAGTATCGTATATAATGTATGTAACGGCTACCTAGAGTTGTTCCTCTTCCTACGATGAGATCATGACGATTTCTATGTTAGTGACAACAGAAAACACGTATACGAATATATTTTGTCAAGCCAATGATATATAAATATTCTTAATGTGTTTATTAACAGGTTGCTTTCGCTGCAAAGTTGAATTATTACACCACTTTCCAATAACTGAAACATCTGTAATTATAGTATAGTCCAAACCAAGGTACACCAGCACAGCTTTCTTTTTGTAACCATCGGACGTTAAATCCCTAATCCTGTCTACATCAATTTAGTTTGTAGGGCACTTGGACTGCCGTGCCGAAGTGTCACTAACTTTGTATCTGCACATGACCCCGACCGGAACCTTTCCATAGACAAAGGTTACACAATTGACCCGTTTAACGGAGTGGAGAAGGTGGTAGATACACATGCGCTGTGGTGAGAGTTTGCTCGAAAATATTATTACGCCGAATTAAGTACATTTTCTTTGTTACGTGTATTTCAAGCTGTTATTTATTATCGAAAGCAGGCTTATTTGAAACATTACCATAAGTTTCCTAGAACAGTTGTTCACCGGAGTAATCTTAACTGTATAAGAGAATATTGCGACGAGCTGAATCATTTATCAACTGGGAAAATGGAACAATTAGAGAAAATTATTTTATAAATATTACCGCATGATAAGGATAAGATATATCTATGTCCGTATGTTACGAGTATCAAATGAGCTCGTTACCCTACTACGGCAATTATTGGTTTAAGATCGGTTTTAAAAAAGTGTCTCATGTATTTGCCCATTGCAAGAACACATTATTTTACATTATCGCAATACGACCTGTAGTGACAAATTCAATTTATACAAGTATACATGTATTGTATAAAATGTTTGCCATACTATTTTGTTTTGTTTTCAGAATGAAAAAAAGAGTAATCAATTTTTTTTTTCTCTTTGACAGGGATTTCCACGTGTGGAATGAGGTATGGATGAAAAGACCAGACCTGCCAGAAAAACCTGACAAATTAAGTGGCTGGCAGGTTCTCGACCCCACTCCACAAGAACCTTCAGGACGTAAGAAGCACGTTTCTTTGTATTCTGTAACATTACAACATTTTTTTGATATTGATTTGACTGTTGTGATTGTAGTTTTTAGAAAGGTATGGTCCCATTTGGTGCATTACCTTTCGGAAAGTATAACACTATTAAGGATAGGAAAATAGAAGGCGAAAAAAAGAAATGTGAAGAAAATACCAAACTTTCAAAGTACGACACACTAGAGATACAAATCTATAAATGCAAGCCGTGTCAAAAGCTGAATCTTATACCTGCATTTATTTACAGCAATACAAAATGTGTTCTCAGACCTAGTGAAATGTACTGTATAGCATCAAATGTATGTTGTGTGGCCACTTGCTGTGATACCTTGGATTTAGAAAACGATACGTTATTGCCCTATCGTCTAAGCACGAAATTATATCAAAATCCCACACCCCAAAAGAACGTACACACGACTAGGTCGTGTTATACCGTGGTTGACTCAATAATTCTTTACAGATATATACGTGTGTGGTCCTACCCCAGTGACAGCCGTGAGGAAAGGGCTCTGTGACATAGCTTTTGACACGGCCTTTGTTTTCTCCGAAGTGAATGCGGGTAGAACTATTTGGCAGAGACGAGCCGGGGTAAACTGGGTCAAAATCAAGGAAAATTCTAATATGTAGGTTATTTTCTTCCATTTCAATTATTTTTTGTTTCTTTTTCAAATTAAACGTTTTGCCCTTGGTTATCAAGAATGCCTTTGTTATTACACATACAAAGTATTGTTTTAGAACTTAACTTTACCGTCAATGTACAATTTTTATACATTTGAATTTGTCATATTTATTTGTTCACTATATTGATTTAGTGTTACATATAGGTTACATTAAAGACACACAAGTAGGAGTCGGAAGTACAACTGATAAAAGGTAGCGCTGTACATAAGGGCGGGAATACTTTATTCATGAAATAAACACTGATGCATTTGTACTCAAAACTTTAAAATTGATCATGGGCGGCCATGTAACATCTCCTTTCCTGGTTTTCCTTTAACTTCCGTATACTATTTCAATCGGTTTAGTTCAGGAAAAAAGATCAGTACCAAATACCCAGACGGTCGTCCATACACTGGGGAGGACACGGAAGCCAACCGATATGATCTGACGGAGTTTTACAAGTACCCGGAAGGTAATGAGTGCATATTCCGTTATTTTGTCATATCTATTAATTTTCCAGGTTGACAAAACGAGATAATTTTGTTTCTCAAATTCAATTCCTTCATCTTTTTCTTGAAGCATTCGGTCTATATGTTTGTTCATTGCATGTCAACGTGGAAATCGACACAAATGTGTCTGTTTTAATTTCGCTAGCTAAAACAAATAATATAATTATTTATTTCAAAAAAAGGATCGCAAATACATAATGACTAGCTTAGCCGCCTGGGAAACTAAGCTTCTTTATGAGAAACTAAAAGATTGAAAGCTGGAATCATGTTATGAGCTAAAGCTGGAATGTTTATATGATACGATATTGGTTTCTTTTACTGGTAATTGCTGTTTAATAACGGTCTGTCCTACCAGACAGCGAAGAATCAGAGATCGTGATGAGGAACGCCTTACGTAGCATGAAGGTACAACGCCAATCAGAGACCGCCGAAGTTGCAAAACAGGTGAATGTTGATATATTTCTGTGTTATAGTCTCAATGAACACTTAAAATATGGCGATAACGTTCCTTTCATGATAGTAGCCTTGGATATTTTTTTATTTTTGAATGCCTAACATTAAGATAAAATCATAAAAAAATGTTGAAAATATTGACCTATTTTCATTTATTCTTTATAGTGAAGTATAACTATATTTTGTATTATTGTTTGGACACGGTGCTTCAGGATATCGTGCTGGATATTGTGTCAGAGCGGTCAGAAATGGTTGGTTCCGACGTGTATTTTACAATTAAAGTTACCAATATCAGCCGGGAGTATGAAGAACTGACCATTGGTAATCTGGTTATCACGGTAACAACTCACGTATATACTGGTGGGGATGTAACGCCACTCAAAAAGGTTGTGTACAGTAGCCTTCATCTCAAATATAGGCAAGGTTAGTATGCAGGAAGTATTCAACTAAATATAGATAAGGTTAGTATGCAGAAAGTATTCAACTAAATATAGATACAATGTAGAGTTAGTATAGCGGAAATATTCAATTAAAATATAAGCAAGGTTATTATGCAGGAATTATTCAACTAAAACATAGATACAAAGTAGGGTTAGTAGAGTGGAAATATTCAATTAAAATATAGACAAGGTTAGTATATATATAGTATCAATATTCAACTATATTATATATAAATTTAGTATGGAATATTCAACTAAAACATAGATACAATGTAGTGTTAGTATAGTGGAAATATTCAATTAAAATATAGACAAGGTTAGTATAGTGGAACTTTTCAGCTAAAATATAGACAAAGTTAGTAATAGTGGAAATATTCAGATAAGGTTTGTATAGTGGAAATATTCAACTAAAATGTAGGCAAGGTTAGTATATTGGAACTTTTCAACTAAAATATAGACAAAGTTAGTAATATTGGAAATATTCAGATAAGGTTTGTATAGTGGAAATATTCAACTAAAATGTAGGAAAGGTGAGTATAGTGGAAATATTCAACTGAAATGCAGGCAAGGTTAGTATAGTGGAAACATCCAACTCAAATTTTGTTTAGTATCACATTGTATTTATTTCCCATATAGTAAGGAGTATATATAGGAAAACACCAATCCTCGGACCTCGACAAGTACTTTATGTAACGTAATTCGTTACACACAGTACTTAAATACTCGTCCAGTTCTAGGAAATTATTCATCTTCAATTGTCCAAGTACATGATACATTGTAGGTCTCATGTCAAATAAGGATAAGATCTGGAAGTAGTGTTATCTTACAAAATTTCATGACATATTTCTTACAAAATATAGAAAAATATAGAACCTTTAAAAAAAGATGACAGTATTAACGTTTGAATACAAGGATGATTAAATGCTTTTAGCTTTATTATGTTATGCTATATTTAACAGTGCGAATAAGTGGTTTGATATCAATCATGTATGTGTATCGCCAATGTTTTGACTCTTTCTTCTAAATTGACTGTATATATTTTAATTGTCAATGTCAGAAATCACCCCTAATTCTATGTGTGTTCTGTTTCTAGTACTGAGCTACCAGTTACGGGTTTCGCCGGCAGATTACGACCTCGGCCTGAAACCACTTTTGATATTTGAGGTGGAAGCTACTGCCAATGTGAAAGAGACCGGTAATATTGCCGTGGCCGCGCTGGACTATAGTCTTACACCTCCTACTGTTGTCATACAGGTATTTTTGATAAGGACTACATCTCAATAATCGTATTGATTAGAAGAAAATATACTGAAGTCTTTATTATTTCTAGGTAAGTCCGTGTAAATATACTAAAGATACTAAAGTAAATGTTTAACATTATAGTTGTTGCAGAATGGAATTTCGTATCATTGGAGTATTTATTGTTAGTTGCATTAATAGTTCTCTGCTTCATTGAAGAATGCCAAAATGAGCGAAACAGCTAAAATTAATATTGATAAGTCAGCATCACAAATCTAAACATAGTAAAGAATATATCATAGAAACAATGTTAGTAGACTTAATGTTTTACAGTGACTCATTGTTATGGGGCTAGTGGTGGATGAACTGTAAGGGTGTCTACACATATCAACATTGACACTTGTCATTCCACACCAGTTTTTTCAGTAGTTGCCAGCTTATCTCACCCACCTCCTACACTCGGCACGTGTTTCTCTGATAGACAAGTTCATAAGCTTACTATGGTTTAATTCTATTTTGATTTCTGTTCGATGTTAGAAGTATCACTCAAGTGTATTTAAGCATTATTCTCATTATCCTTTGGGTCTCATAAGTCATAGACAAACCGCCACTTCATTATCCCAAATAATGATTACAATTTGATTTAAATAACTCAGTGAGGTACTAATATTAGGTATTAGTTTTCCTGCGTTATTTTATTTTACAATAAAACAAATTGGGTTGTGGCGCATTGATATCTTAGACAGTAGTTGAATTTGGCCAATTACATTTTTACCATTTCCTGCGGAAACGTTGTTCTTGTAATCTATGACAATGGGTGCAACAACAAAAAAATAATATTCTGCATTAAAAATAAGTTACGCCTACCATTTTTAGCAATCCACTCTATTGCTATCATGCGCTTTCAATACATATTAGATGAGGTGAAACTTATTATCCTTGTAATGTCTTTTCACAAAATCGTGGTCATATTGTTAAAAGCGCATTTGTAAAACTAGACTAACATCTCACCGAGTCGCATAAGTCTAGACAGAGTTATCTCCCCATGTTAAGATTACATCACATGTTATATCTTCGCTATAGCTGGATGTTTCTGTAGGTATTAAGAACCAAAATTGTATAATTATTAATTTACACGCACATTATTAAAATACCTTTGTTACACTACACGACAATTATATTATTACATATTGAGATGATTTTTGCCCGGTCCCGATCAGAAATCGCACATTTTACCGCCAACTCCATATTTATTAAACATTCCAGACCCAGAGCCACTGTAAAGTTGATGAGCCGACAGATGTTCATTTGATCCTTCGGAATCCGTTCCATGACACGTGGTTGACGTTCTGTGTGGTATCTATTGAAGGAAACTTATTCGGAACACCTCCACCCATACCACAGCCGTATGTATTTTCACAGAGTAGTTATTTTCAGCCGATTTTATTTACAATTATCAATAAGTTAGTTGTTACATTTTGAAGGTATTTTTTGTCGGTCTAAATCTGTAATCAATGCGGCAATATGACTGTAATTACCACTTATATAAACGCATTATTGATTATATTTATGCAGAAGATAGAGATGTTACAGATGGGTAGTTATGCGCTCGTGCAACTTTCTTTCACCTATCTTTTTCTAAATCTTGACGTTTTAGATTTTCATAAATTCACCCGATTTTAATTTTACGTATTCAATGACATTGCAAAATTGTAACTGAACATTGTGTGGTATTTCGCTGTTTTAATCGCCGGTATGGTACTTAAACGTAAACCTTATTCATACCTACATTGAAATATTTAAAATGAATGCTATATCAGACATCAACAAAAAGATTATATCGGTCTACTTAATCATCTGGGAACCAGTGGGGTTTTAGGGGTTACATATAAAATCACAGGTGTGAAAATTGTAAATCATCGACAAAAGTAAAACGAGTTATCACGTAGTGTCGAATCAATGCCCAATCAAATCCGGTCAATGAGGAACCTTAAAACTGTTTTTATATATGATTTTATACCTATAAGATTTTTAAAGATGCTACACCACCGACGAATGGCATTTTTATCTAATAAAAACAGAAGCAGATGAATTAGTCTTTTACTACAGTAGCAAAAGTAACTTATTTTACACTATTACCATCAGTGGAAAGTTTGAGCTTCTTATTTCACTTCAATATAAAATTATCTAAAATAATTATTTGCATCCTGAATAAACCCCTGACACTATGCCGTATATGGAACGCTAAAATTTCTGTGTTAATTAGACATACATGAATACACACGATTAAAATCAGATATTGTTCAAATGATAGATATTGTTTATGCGCTTTCGGCGGTGGAGCATCCTTAAATAGTTCATGTAATATAGTACATTTGTATTATTGTTGATGGTAGATTTCTTATTCAAACATGTACGCTCCGTGCCAGTCTTATTCTCAAACCATCAAAATAACCATCTTACGGAGGGTTTTCGGGTTTTTGTGGACAATTTGAAATCTACACATTTAAATACTTTTCTTTTCTATAGTGCGTTATTCTATTCATTTTCTTTACTTTGGTTTATTATCTTATTTTCAATTTATATTTAGTGTAAATTTGCATTCTGTAAAGTGTAAAGTCGATCCGAGTGTACAATCTATAGCTAATCCACCTGCAAGCGTTCCCTTGTCACCGATTGAGCTTCCATTATCATAATAAGGGGGCTATGTACAAAGTTAATTATAACGATTAAACACTGGTGTACAATATTCCAACTTCGTCATTTCTGACTATACTTTACCACACATATTCTTTGTTTTTCATTTATGTCATTTGTGTTGAAACTGTATTCTGTTTGTAGGAACGTAAAGCCTCATGGCCGCTGGCACATGACAGTACCAGTGACAGCGAAAAAGTCAGGTACAGGGACTATATTTGTGTCATTCGAATGTAAAGAAATACCAGGCATACAAGGAGTGACAAAGCTGCAGGTGTATGATTGATTATATAATCAAAAGACAGGGATGAATAGCTTATGCAATACTCCATCTCAAGGATTATAACTGATGCAATACTCAACATTCATGTGTGTATGACAGATGCAATACTCAAAGTTCAAAGAAGTATGAATGGACGTACGGAGAATTTACATGTGACGGCCGACGTTATAGAAGTATAGCCTATCGCCCTATCGAGTATATGCGGAAACGATCTTCGTGCATACTTGTAAAAGAGAACTATATTCTTAGCTCATTACGTGGTTATTGTCAACTCTTCTCACTTCTCGATTCGTATTCATGATTCGACCATTACAGGTATATACGTGACTTGTGATTATATATTGTGATTCTGAAATAGAAGTAAAATGCATTGAAAATGGACGAAATTGATTTACTTACCAACATATTTACTACTTGATTTACTTACCAACATATTTACTACTAACGGACAGCATTATATAAGGTATCTGTACTAGTTCCCTGCCGGTGAAATCGGAGGGGACTATAGTGTTTGTTCCCGACGTCCAATCTCTACTAAATAAAAGACACAACACAAACATATCAGTTTGCCAACCTAGCCCGCCGGGCGCATTAGGAAAGCATTCCATTACATCAAATTAAAAATATACACACATGTTGACAAACATTTTCCAAATTGACGTAATCCTTTCCGTTATATAACGACTTACTGCTGTAAACGTATATACCTAAATTTTAACCTATACCTATTACAAATACCGCTTATATATGTGTGTGTGTGTATAATCTAAGAAAAAACCAAGGGCGATATAGTAGAGGCTAAGAACTCGATCGAACTACCCAACATGAAAAAAAAACACTTGTGGAACTTCATACAATAATAACATTATTAAGCAATAATAACTTGCCATAGACTAGCAACTGTAATTGACAGCACGGGAGTGTGTTGTTGCAACACTTACTGTAAGGTTGTTCTTCAAGAGTTTCAATCAAGCAGCCATGAATCTGTTACAATCAACACCTGTTCTCCCTACCTGTATCATCACGAAAAAGAAACCTACAAAACATTGACGTATATAGTTTAATCGTAATGCGGGTATACAGCAGGTATTGATCAACATACAGTTCATATGTTACAAAATCAGACTTTAACACATATAAGTCATAACTCAGTGCTTTCGAAATTTACGAAATTTTCCAATCATATTCATTTAATGTCTTATATTTACAGTTTGCACTGACATGGACTCAATAACCATGCTTTCTAGTTTTATCATTATCAGTGTATAATGATAGAAGAACACGTGCGCCGATTCATATTGCAAAATGTAAAGAAATGTTGTAAAGACATGAAAGCTTTGTTTAATATATTTAATTGATTTTGGCAATTATTTATTTTGTTAAAAATGAATGTTTTTATGACATGGTGACCGTGAAAAATCATAAGAAACGGGGAACTATTTTCTTTTGTTGTCAATGCCGAAATACGGCAGGAAACGTGGGGTCATCACTTCACTTTTAGTGGGGACTTATGAATGACGGGCGAAAATAGGGGTATTTTAAAAATTATGCAACTGTCGGGATAATAAATAATATTTTTGTATTCTAAACTGTAAAATATATGGATTAATTAAACAAAGATGTTAACTAATATTCCGATGCATTTACAATTTCCAATTATTCAATTATGTATGTACATGGATGTATTTCACATCCCCACATGACGGGTGAGACATATGAGTGTAGAAATAACTATTGCTCTCAAATTACGCAGCGAATATCTACATGTAAACATGTCACAATTAAACCATTCCTGTATATAGATGTTATATATATATATAAGGGAATACGATTACATATCCTAGATATGCCTTTAAATTATCACTTTGAGTTTCCACATGGCTCGGTAGCCAAAACGTTTTTTATTGGCTGACCAATCCCTGATCATTACATATTAATTAACAAACGTTTGGTCGACATTTTGTATTGTGTTTTACACACCAACTTTACCCACGCCATTGTGGGATGTCTTGTCTTTCTCTAGGAAGAGATTAATCTTTGAGAAAATTGAACCAGATCCTTAATAAATACTCACGATTGTATTCCTCGTGATGAATTACTTCGAAACAATAATAAATCTGTAAATGACCAACCATACTTCTTGGAAGTATAATTGATTAATTGATGAAACTATATGTGTTTTATGAGGATGAAGAATGACCTGTAGTGGATCATTCAATGCCAGTTACGTATATATCGTGAGAAAATGTCCTTTAAGGCTATCTAAATGGTTATAAAAGCTTATTCATACCGACGAACTGGTCCCGAACGTTCCCGCTCGCGAATATAAACGACACAGTATCGATTTTGATTATTACCATTTTGACATGCAACTTTCACAAAATGATAGAGCATATCAAATTGATACATCGCTGACGACACACCTACCAGCAGCTGAAGCTATCTGTCACTATCACATGTTTCGTTAAGATGGTATGGTCCGTATGTAAAACATAGTTAGACGTAACAAACATCTCAACACAGGTGTAGTGTAAAGAACAACCATCTGGTATACGGTAAGATATATGTTTTACCTTTGCTGAACGCTATTGTGTGATAATGATAGTCAATGGTTCTATATAATCAACAAAAGGACTTTATAGATAAGATAGTTGTCAAAGAACATATAAAATACATCGACAATTAGTTTTCATTTCATTTTTGTTTTTAAACACACTTCGATTGAGGATTAGCTTCTTGTCATAATCAAGATTATGGATTCACATGCGGTATAAATTGCCTTTCCTTGAAGGAACTATTTCTGTTCAAGTAATTCTGAATTATATCAAAAGGTGGACCGTAAGCTTTTTTCAGACTGATACAGTAAAGGATGATTCAATGAAAACAAATTAGGAATATATCTTTTCAAAAATATAAAATAAACATTTATGTATTATAACAGTATTAAACAAGCTACATAATATTCTATTAAAAATATTACTTGATTTAATTGCAGCTTAATTTTATTTCTTGACCTGCTATCAGTACAAGAATGGCAAACGACAAACCATGGTATACAGTTGGTAAGTTACGGTGTTTAAATGGTGTTTTGATGCTGATTCATAATTCTGTAACAGCATTAACAAGGTGTTTTGTAAAATCGTCTGGATTTCAAACTTTCGTAATTAAAATGACGAACCGTTTTAGTGTGATTTGGGCAAAGTCATAGACTGCTATTTCATAAATCAGTATATTTCTGATACATAATCTGTAAATACTTAGTTTTGATGTAATTTAACTGATTCTTAAGTTTTATTCTAAAATGTTGTAGGCCAAGGGTTAGGAGGGTCCCGAATGCACCCCCGCCAAACCTCCGAACCATATTTTTCTTAACCCTTCTGACCCACTGATCACAAATCAAAATGTTAACATTGCATAAGTTGGGATGAACTTCCGGTTATGACGTCATCAAGATGGCCGCCATCTCGAATTTCACTAATAAAATGAAAATAGTCATAACATTTACATTTTTCAACCGTAGTAGACAAATGAGGTATCAAAATGACTACAATAGAACAATTAATACATATCAGGACCAAACAATCCAACATATGTAGTTATTTTTACGCAGGAAATGAAAAAATCGGATTTTAAGCTCAAAAATGGTAAATTTTTAGCAAATTTTTCATATTTGGCTTAACGCAGAAAAAATGTTTTCCAAAGACAAACTATTATTTCTAATACATTTTTTGACCATTTATCAATCAGTTTAAACTTGTTTGTTTTTGTTTTTGTTTGATTTATTAACGTCCTATTAACAGCTATGGTCATGTAAGGACGGCCTCCCATGTATGCGGTGTGTTGCGTGTATGTTGTGCGAGGTGAGTGTACTGGGAGACTGCGGTATGTTCGTGTTGTGTCTTCTTGTATAGTGGAACTGTTGCCCTTTTTATAGTGCTATATCACTGAAGCATGCCGCCGAAGACACCAAGCAACACACCCCACCCGGTCACATTATACTGACAACGGGCGAACCAGTCGTCCCACTCCCTGTATGCTGAACGCTAAGCAGGAGCAGAAACTACCACTTTTATAGACTTTGGTGTGTCTCGGCCAGGGGACAGAAAGTTTAAACAAAAACAACAACAAAAACCAACGTTTACATTGTATAATTTCCGGTGATGACGTCATCAAAATGGCCGCCATATAGAATTTTACTAAAATGTGAAAAATAGTCATAACATTGACATTTTTCAACTGAAGTAGACAAATGAGGTATCAAAATGACCACAATAGGACAATAAATACATATCAGGACCAAATAATTCAATACATGTAGTGATTTGTTCGCAGAAAATGAAAAAATAAGATTTTAAGCTCAAAAATGGTAAATTTTCAGCAAATTTTTCATATTTGGCTTGACGCAGCAAAAATGTTTCCTAACAACAAAGTATTATTCGTAATCAGTTATTTGATGTTTTTTTCAATCAGTAGAAATAACAACAAAATATATAAAAATGCAAAAGAGAACTATTGTTATACCATCATTTGGTTTACAAAACATCATCGGATGCGTATACAGGGCATATGATTGTTATTTTTTCCAAACCACAAACACTACAGTTTCCTGGTGTCTTAGAATGTCCTGAATATGACACTGGCTATTGACGATTGAAATCTTAACAAATTTGAATTTAAAGTTGGCTGAAGTGCGACTTCAAAATAATCCATTTTCATGTTCGATATTATGGAGCCTATTACCGTCTCAAAATGAATTATTACAGCAAAACGCCAACTAATAGATGAGCTGATGAACTGATGTGACATTACATTACTGGGTTACCATCGTGGTTCTAACTTGTCAACCGTCCATGGCCAGAGTTAACATAAGAAACATCGGCTTTAGGGATGTGGGAGCTCTTCCTGTTTCCAGCCTAGTGATTCCCATATCGTATATGATGTTCCAGACTTTCCCGGCATGATGGAAAAGACACCAGATCCACATTCTGCGAAGGATTGAGCTGGTTCTCCTTAATTCGCATGAAGCACAATTCCTCATTCTTGTGAACCCTTAGTGACCATAGATGGCACAGGAGGATTCTTGAGGTCATATATGAGGTCTGCAGTGAAGTTCCACTATTCGTCAAGTCTGGAAAGCACTGTAGAGAACTATTTTCTTGAGAGTCTTCAATGGTTTCTTTACTTAAATACCAGATGTGACACAACCAGCACCTTCCAGGGAGTGGGAAAGTCAGACCAATGAAAAACATTTAACATTTATGGCCTCATTAATGACCTCGATGATAACACATGTGCCATTTATGGTCGCACAAGGGTCCACAAGATGGATGAATGGTACTTCATACGAATTATGAAGCTAATGTGCAAAGGAGAACCAATTTCACCATTCGAAAAATGTGGTTCTGGTGTAATTTCCATAATGCCAGAGAAGTCTGAAACAGCATATCGATATCTAAGAATCTGAAGGAGATCCCACATCTCTGAACCTGTTGTTCCTGATATGAACTCTGGCCATGGATGGGTCATAAAAGAAGACAGGCTAGAACAACACTGGTAATGTAGTGTCACATCAGCTCATCGGCATTGATGGCTTTCGACGAATTTAATACTGATATCTCGATTACTCTGATTTGGACTACCAGCTACCAGACATGCCGAGTCTCTTCAGTGGATAGAGCAGTGAGGCAAAAAAGCACACGCAATGATAATGGTTATCATAAAGAACCAGTGAAAAAATATGTGACACTGTAGTAACCATCTGACATTTTGCTTATGCTATGCATAGGGAATAAACAATGAAAGTGTTCATTTTCAAAGACACAAACTCTCTGGAAACTGTTAATGATATTAACGGAAACACGGGCTTAGCTTAGGTTACATTTGTTACGCTATCAGTAGGTATTTTTGAGACGCTGGTAATCTCCAACATTTCAAACATGAACATGGATTATGTTAAACTGTTACTTGTTCCACCTAGATATTCTGTCAACTTTACATTATTTTTTTCTATTTATAAATCGCCAATCGTCAATGTTCTATTTAAGGAAAAAATATAATACACCAGGAAACGGTAGTGTCAACGGTTTGAAGTTCGAAAAATAGCATATGCCCATTATACGCACCTGATGATGTTTTGAAAACCTAATGAGGGCATATATTTTGCAATTTCTATACATTTTTGTTTTTGTTATTATTTTTACTGATTGATAAGAGATCAAATAACTGATTACGAATCATAATTTGTTGTTGGGAAACATTATTGCTGCTCAAGTCAAATATGAAAAATTTGCTGAAAAATTACCATTTTTGAGCTTAAAATCTTGTTCATTTCCTGCGTACAAATCACTACATATATTGAATTATTTGTATTTGTTGTTCTATTGTGGTCATATTGATACCTCTTTTGTCTACTTCAGTTGAAAAATGTCAATGTAATGACTATTTTTAAATATTTTTCACTTTTTTAGTGAAATTCGAGATTGCGGCCATTTTGATGACGTCATAATCGGAACTTATACAATATTAACATTTTTTTTTTTTTTTTTTTTTTGAACTGATTGATAAGTGGTCAAAAAACTTATTAGAAATAATAGTTTGCTGTTGGAAAACATTTTTGCTGCGTCAAGCAATATATGAAAAATTTGGTAAAAAAATTACCATTTTTGCGCTTAAAATCCGATTTTTTCATTTCCTGCGTAAAAATCACTACATATATTGGATTTTTTGGTCCTGATATGTATAAGTTGTTCTATTATGGTCATTTTGATACCTCATTTGTCTACTTCGGTTGCATAATGTCAATGTTATGACTATTTTCATTTTTTTACTGAAATTCGAGATGGCGGCCATCTTGATGACGTCATAACCGGAAGTTCATCCCAACTTATGCAATGTTAACATTTTGATTTGTGATCAGTGGGTCAGAAGGGTTAAGAAAAATATTGGTTCGGAGGTTTGGGGGGGGGGGTGCATGTGGGACCCTCCTAGCCCATGGCCTATTGTATCATATGAAATTTCACGGGAAATTGTATCATTATTTGCAAATACAAAGTAAGGCATGTGGTGTCCTATACTTAGTAAACTGTGACTTCTGTTTGATAACAGACGAAATAAATGAGGAAGAAATTGTCCGAATACAGGATGATGACGGCAACATAAAGGAAGTGATCAATGTTGAGGACATAGTGGTCCCTCTTGGAATGATCCAAAGTGGAAACATCCCGGATATGAGAGAAAACGTGAAGAAAATCCGCGAAATGAAATGTAGAGATGACGACATTTTCATTTGTGCCTATACCAGATCAGGTCGGTGTTAAAGAGATATTGTATTTATATATTTTTCATCCTTTGGTAAATGTCTAATATTCACTAATACATTAATAAAATGCTTAATGGCTTTCCGAAAGAGAGAATGAGAACAAAAATTGCAATGTATAGTAGTCCAATGTATAAGAACGGAACTTGTACGATTTAGAAAGTTTCTCACAGATGTCGATACTTGCGTTCAAATAATAAAATGAAGTGAACTTTAAATAATTGATATAAGTCCCGATTGAAGGATATTAAACGAATTTGGCATTTAATAAGACCCTTCCTTATTTATGATGTAGGTATATGCCGTTTTAGGTACACATTGGGTGTGGGAAATCACCAACATGCTGACAACAGGGAAACACGAATATCTTACTCTACCGAAGGAGGCCGCCATGTTGGAGTTCAACTATCCGGAGGAGTTAGACTTCATTCCTTCTCGAAGGGCACTTAACACACACCTTCCACTAAAAATGTTGCCAAAGCAAGTGAAAGATAAAAAACTGAAGATCATATTTGTACAAAGAAACCCTAAGGATGTTATGGTTTCGGCATTTCACTTTTTTCAGAAAGCACAAATGTCGCCATTCGAAGGAACATTTGAAGAATTCTTTACGCTCTTTACAAAATATGGTATTTAGCTTCATCTATATATTACCTAGATCCTTTATTCTTAATTTTTAATGACTACATTTTTATTTTACCACCCATCGTTAACTTGATTTATTCATACCCTTTATGCTGAACGAAAATAATTTTGTTTAAAATTGTTTATTAATTGAAATGCCATTACTTGTATGTAATTTAGGATATTCATAACTTCGCTCAGTATTCATAGTTCGGTTTATTTGTGTGTTTATCTAACAATCTTAAATATTTTTGGCAATGAATTTATAAACCTTACACACACACACACACAAAAACAGAACAAAAAAAAAAACTTGATAACTTAGTAGTACAGTTAAGCTGCTGTCGTTACCGTAACTTAAACTTGAACTTATACTTAATTTATTGGAGAGAACAACTAAACATCAAGGTAATTTTGGAAATAACAAGTCAAAAACCAGTGTATGTTTTACTGTACTATGAATAATTTCGTTACTATAGGTATTATGGTGAGTTGGTTTGATTATACCCTGGAGGCTGCGGCAGCTGTTCAAGGCACTGAGCTTGATATCCATGTTATCTATTACGAGGAACTGAAGAAGGTAACGGAGTATTCGGAGCTATTTGCTATTATTATACCTCACCGATGAGTCACAGTCGCTGATTGGTTGAGGGGCGTCACGTGTGAGGGCGACAAAACATCGTGTATCCCGCTGAACGTCATGTTCAAAAATCATGTTTCCCCCATGCGGAGCCCCTCGTACGATTAGCAAGAGTTATCGTTCGTGTAACGGAACACTCCGAGGTATTCCGATAACAAATAAAAGGGATGGCAGACGACGCTCCCGTCCGAGGAAATGTATTCATATTCTTATGATAAAGGATACAGATAACACAATTAAACTCCATGTAATGTTTATATGAAGTAACATGCTAAGGAGTTGATTTGGGCTGATTTAGCGTTAGCCCAACACGGCAACAATGTTTTGGGCAAACAACTTAAAGTCTAGCCATTACGTTAGACTTGTATTCTAGCGCGAGAAAAACTTTATTTGTTCGGTATAATAAACAATTCATTGCCCTGAAGGTAGGGAGACATGACGCTTAGTTTACCCGCGGCAAGTCACATTTCCCTCGGGCTATGCCCTCGGGAAATATGACATGCTTTGGGTAAACAAAGCGTCATGTCTCCCTACCGTCAGGGCAATAAATGTATAATGTCTTATCGTAAACGTATGAAAAATATGCGATATCAATTTTACGGGTTATTGTATAAATGTTATTCAGCTTCTAATATATTAAATGTTTTATTATGTTTGCGAAATACCTAGGTTTTTTTATCTATAAATATCGAATCTAAGTCATTAGCAAACAAAACACATATATTATTGAAACACTTTTATATCGAACACACTCCCTACACATTTCTGATCATAACGTAGAGTTTTTCTTTTATACTCACGGTTTCTAAACGATGTTTGTACGTCATATGTGTATGTCGAGGTAACTTTGTTGATCCTTAGTAGTCCGGTGTAACCTTGGTATACTGTACTTGGTTTGGTCATTTTTAGTATAATGTCGCAACGTTAATTGTCCAGTTAATTGTTATGATGTTTGTTAGTTTATAGGGTGTCTGTGTTTTAGGATCCTGTTCGTGCTATTAAAAGTCTCTCGGAATTCCTCGGCACTGATCGTGACGACATATTTGTCAGGACAGTGGCAGACTCATGCAGTTTCAACAAAATGAAGCAAGCAAGTGGTAACGTCAAAGAAATGGAAAAATTCATGTTCGAGATTGACTTAATGAGAGCCCATTACCGAAAAGGTTTGCATTTACATAGTTTGTGACTTTGAAAGTTATATCGTATATATTTATGAAGGAACATTCATTTTCCCTAAATACCGTAACGGTTTAATACTACAATCGCTATCACGCTCAGCATATAATATTTATAAGCAATCAAAAATTATCAACAGTATGTAATAAGAATAATTGTCTAATGACTTACTCATCATATTATATTAGCAAACGCTCTCGTTGGACGGGGTCGCTTTTGATGTCGAATGATTGGCGCGTTTCCTTTTACACATGTCAAAACAACCATAATTAAATATCAAAATGTTACTAATTTTTGTCTAACGAAGCGTTAAATGGTCTCCGGGATATAGGTTTTCCTTTTTATTCTCTGATATTTAAAGTCCATGATAAAACTTGGTTTGAACAAAGATGCGATTTAAAGATTGATATTCAAATAGCCAAATATCGTCAAACGCTTCACATCTTCCGCGATTCATTAGTACATTTTCATGAAACTAAATAATAAAACCGATGGTATTTTTCCTGATACATATATTACTCACCATCATAGGTTTAGGAAAAGCAATATTGTTGAGAAAGATAAGGGTCTCGTATGCTATATATAATTGTGTTACTGACTAAGAGTATTTGAAAAATATTAGAACATGTGAATATTGAGTACGGATTTTTAAATCGGCATATTTATGCAATAGTTTTTTACTCCCGTATGCTTACTCATCTATTTTAAGCCAGTTAATGTATTTTTCGTGCAAATATTTTTTGTCCTTTGTCTCATACGATACATCGATCATCCCAGCAACAGAGAATAAGAATTACTTTAGACATGGTGTTTGAAGGTAGTGTCTTTAAAGCGTAACTGTCCATTCTGTAAGCTGTAAACACTAAGAAGTGATTTGTGATTTGACATCGACGTTATATATTGCATTCGTATCAGATATTAATTTTGCAATTTAGTGTCAATCTACATTATTAAAAAGATAAGAAAACAAATTGCGTTACGTTAAGCCTGATTTAAAAGGTCTGTTGACAACCCGTAAAACATATCATCTCCAAAACAATATCACGTTTCAACATTTCGTTCTTCATTCCGCATTGAGTTCTCTCTTCCTTTGTCAAGAATTGTATTACTTCAGTGATACTGTTATAACTACGCACACATACATAGTAATTACATCTGTTGTAAATTTCAGATTCTATGCCTTTCATTACATTACCAGTATAGCAGCTTACTTTGCAATTCTTTAAATATTCAATAAATTTGGTCTTCGACGATTTTGCAGACTTACGTAGCATCTCTTGTTTCTTTCGTTTCCATTAAAACCTTACTTTTGTTTTAAGGTGAGATCGGGGACTGGAAGAACATGATGACAGTGGCGCAAAGTGAACAGTTTGACGAACTATTCGCCGAAAAGATGGAAGGCTGTTCCTTTAAGTTTGACTTTTCGTAACAATAAAAATGATGCGCCTTCTTGCAGAATGAATGAGAGATGTTACCTTGAATCTTAATCAATACTCGAATTGTTAAAGGGACTAAATCGTTAATAAATCATGTAATAAAAGATAAAAAGAATTATTGATCTGAAAATAATTGTAAAGGTTGTGTACTTTGTGTTAATAAGAAAATTTCAAAGTTTGTATAACCATTTTGTTCAAAATGGAGAAAAACTGAAGATAAATAGAAACGACTTAGACACTATTTCATATTATTATCTTTCGGCGAGTGTAAACAATAACTATGTGCATGCGCGATGCGTGAACATTCCAAACATCCGATCGAAGGAAATCTCATCTGTCTAATGGACATATCTGCTATTGACTGAAAACACAAATTTATCTACTACAGGTTCCTGATTACTGTGTGAAATCTAATAAACGATGAAGTTTTTTGAAGAGTTTCTACACTATGTAAGGTAAATAATCCTATACTGTACAGGTTTTTGCAGCCATAAAGAAGAGTTTTCGTTATGTTATATGGTTTTATTTCCATTTGTCATGATAATAGGTACTAGGCTGCTAAACCTGAAATAATTATTAGACTAATTTTTTTGGCCTCATATATAGAGTTTATAATAAGGAAAAAATGGGGAAAAACTGATAATATAGGCATGTTTAGCGGACTTAGTAAGTATGTTTATTTCTTTTATCATTATATCAATATTTGACATTCCCTATACATTGTATATCCTTAGTTATAATATCTATCCGTCTAATGGGCATTCCCTATATATCTCTAGTTATAGTCTTTATCCGTCAAATGGACATTCCTTATATAGCCCTAGTTATAATATATATCTGTCTAATGAACATTCCCTTTATATACCTACATGTAGTTATAGTATTTATCCGTCTAATGGACATTCCCCTACATGTCACTAGTTATATAATCTTTTTCGATCTGATTTCTTTAAAAAATCAGCCTATTTATATATCTAAATTTTATGTGTGTTTTTATGTATTCAAAGCAAAATATCCCTTATATATACATTGTAGACCTATGTATATGTTTCCTTAATAATGTATATGTATACCTGTATTCATGTATAATATTTACATAATTAATTAACGGGTGAAAATACCTCTCACTTCTTGTCATATTTTCATCAAATACTCTAAAGCTTCAGAGAACGTATGCTGTTTTACTGGCAATTAGATACAGGGGCGTAGGAAGGGGGGGGGGGGGTTGATGGTTGGAGGGGGTCGGAGGCCAATTGTCTCCCTTCCTTTTGACGGGGGCAAACATGTCTTTTTGAACACAACACCCCCCCACCGCCCCTCCCCCCCCCTCTTTCCCTCATTTTCACCGACTGAAATGTTCTAAAATTGCACATTTGAAAGAAAAAGGGTCCTCCTGCACATTTTTGTACTTTATTTTAGACAATTTTCCGCTACGCAACGCATTTTCTTAAACGTTCATGTATGCACATAATGTTGAAACGTTGAACTAGACTAAAAATTCAATGAAGGGATTCTACTTACTATTTGAAATAATTCTCTTAAAAGATTCATTTGTTTATATGACTTAGCAAGACAATTAATTCATTATTATTTTGTGTTACACAACAATGTGCCGATGGTGTTAAGCCGGTATGTTCAGAACGAGCAGAGTTGCATAATGATGTGACGACATTCACAATTATCATTTCTAAATGCAGGTAACTTTAAATAAAAAGCATCATGTTAAGAACGCTTTAAAATCATTAAAATACATCGTAAAACTCATCACATCCAATCTAAATCGTCATATTTTCACAAGGGGAAGAGACCTTCGGACCCCCTCAAACACCAAAATCTCGCGCCTTCTGGCGCTCCCACATGCATCAAAATGCATTGTAAAATTCTAAATCGTAATATTTTTCCTGGGGGAGACCACCGGACCCTCAAACACCAAATTCTTGCGTCTTTGGCGCTCGCAAATTCATCAAAATGCATCGTAAAACTCATCTAAGCCATTCTAAATCGGAATATTATTTTCTCGTAGGAGACTCTCGGACCTCCCAAAACACCAAAATATTGCACCTTCGGCGCTCGCATGGTAATTTGCGTATTCATTTTAAATGTGTAAAAGCATTCTACTTAACCATATATGAAAAAAGTATATATGGTTGTGTGTTGAATTAAAGAATTAATCTCCTTCTGTGGGTGCGTGGCGAGGAGGGGAGGTCCAAATATTGAGGACCTTTGCCGCCCCCCCCCCCCCATTTCCCATTACGTTTCATCTTCCTACGCCACTGAAATACGCTGTAAATGTATCGGCTATAACACTTAATCAGGCCAATGTAACCGATAAAATATAAGTGGCATCTTAGTGTTTTCATTACATCTATATCCATTAGCTAGATGAGATTTTCAGCGACCCCGATTTCGAACTTAAAGAGGCACTCGGTTCTCTCCGTTACAAACAGCCAATGCCGACAGATACAGTTTCTTGTTGTGTTTGGCGATATTTTAACGTTGATAAACATTGCGAATATTTCAAATAAAATCTTGTAATTTTGAAAACTTTCTAATTTCAGGTTTAAGAACTTTCTAATTTCAGGTGTAAGAACGTTTGTAGGAAGTCAAAAACCCGAAGAAATATATGTGAATCTAATGATTTAGTATTTTTAATATAATAAACAAATATAAGGAACCAAACTTCTTATGTCTTATTCTTTGTATATGAATACATAATTATGTACGCTATGTCTTATTATTGTCGTGTATGCTATATTTGACTGGTATGGTACAAATACAATGTCTACATTGTAAACCTTTGATACACTGTAGTGGTAATTTCGCGGGTAGTGTAATTCGCTATCACCGCGTTTTCAGTGAAATCGGCGAATTATGAAAGTAAACCGCATGTGTCGCTTCTACCAAAACAAACTCCAAATTTGCTGTAATCTTTTATTAGTAGATAGCTGTAAATGCTGAAAGTACAGGAAGAAAAAACAGATTTTCTTACAATTGTTAACAAAGAGGTCATAAGTGTAGGTATGATATTGAATGCTCACATTATGACAATACAAAGGTAGGAATCACTTACAGGTCCTAAACAAATTACAATTGATACAAAACAAAGGGAGGAATCACTTAAATGTCCTAAACAAACTACTATTGATTTTACTTACATTGTTGTGGCACGTCCCGTATTTGTGCAACAAAGGCATCTTAGATGCAGTTTACGACGTGTGTTAACTGTAACAACAACACGTGAACTTTCTTCAGCGTTCTTCATCTTTTTGCACACGGCGCGCAGCGGCGTGAGTAAAATCCGGACCCGGGCATCTGAAGTTCCGGGACCCCCAGCCACGCCGTTCAGCGGCGTCACACTCCCCGCCTGGCGTCATTCACTCATTGACGCCACACATCTACTTCGAAAACAAATACACAATCCGAGTAATCGGTCTCACATAAGTCACCTTTTGACCATTCTTAACTACTTGAAGTTCAACTTTGCGAACTCTTCCATCGTTGCTCGGAAAAGTATGAAGAACTTGTCCTAGAGGCCAGTCGTACCTAACCGTACCTTCCTCTTTCAGTAGAACAACATCTCCTTCCTGAATGTTGTCTTTAGTGTCGAGCCATTTCCGTCTCGACTGAAGCGAATGTAGATATTCGATCTGCCATCTTTTCCAGAATTGGTTCGCTAGAACTTGCGCATGTTTCCAAGTTGATTTATACGCGTCCTTGATGTCGATTTCCTCAAATGGTTCCAAGTCCACATCCACTTTCTGAGTTAAGAGAACTGACGGAGATAACACAGATGGTTGCGAGGGGTCAACCGACACGGGCGCGATAGGACGACTGTTGATAATCGCGCATACTTCACACATAAATGTACTTAAAATATCATGAGTAAGATTCCGTCGTGATTCTAATACGATGATTCCTTCGAGAATCCTCCTTGCTGTGCCGATGGCTCTCTCCCAGACACCGCCCATATGCGATGCATGTGGTGGATTGAAGATCCATGTAGTACAGTTTTCTACCAAGAACTTCTTAACAGTAGGACTTTCGACATTTACGGTGTTCATTTGAAGTGCGTCTGTACTGCCGACAAAGTTAGTACCTCGGTCAGAGTAGAACTGTGTAACCTTTCCGCGCAATGAGACAAAACGACGAAGAGCATTGATAAACGCTGCTGAAGACATTTCCTCTACAAGTTCTATGTGCACGGCTCTACTGGTCATACAAGTGAAAAGTATCGCCCATCGCTTAGCATTAGCTGCACCACCACGCGTTTTCCTAGTTGAAACTTGGCACGGACCAAAGGTGTCAACACCTACGTAGGTAAACGGTGGAGTAGGTTGCGTGCGGAATTCAGGTAAATTAGCCATTTTCTGGTACTCCAATTTCCGGCGAAGTTTCCTGCAGATGACGCATGAGTTGATGACTGACGTAATGAGTCTCTTGGCACCAATTATCCAATAACCAGCCGATCTGACTGCGCCTTCCAAGATGTTTCTACCTTGATGTTTCGTTGTTTTCTCATGATAGTGAAGCACAATCAGTCGGGCCAGGTGAGTTTTCCCAGGGATCACAATGGGTCCTTCTTGACCAGATAATGCATCTCCTGTGCGGATTCTACCACCAACGCGTATAATGCCATCATTGTCGAGGTAGGTGTCTAAGTATCTTAACGGGCTGTTCTTTGGCACAAGCTTCTTACTGCGGAGATTAGCAATTTCTTGAGGAAACTTCTCGTTCTGCATGAGTTTTATAAGGTAAGTCTCTGTCGATCTATATGTTCTCGTGTCGTCGTACGGCGGACGTCCTTGCTTCTTCCTGACATAACTGTGTAGTCTGGCGACTCCTCGAACCACTGAGACCCACGAGGAAAATCGTTCGAACCTCTCAAGACCTAGGGTGTGACCGACAGAGGTCTTCATAGTTTCCGATCTGATTTCTTTGTCGTCTTCGGGATCTTGTAGAGGGTACTCCGTTACCTCATTCACATCACTGGCGTCTCGCAAAAAGGTAGGTCCATTCAACCACATTCCATCTGAGAGTTCATTTGTCATACATGATCTTGTTCCTATGTCTGCTGGATTCTGGTCTGTTGGAACGTGACTCCATTCCTCAGGTGAGGTTTCCTGGTGAATACGATGGACCCGGTTTGACACGTAGGTATGAAAACGTTTGGTCCTGTTGTAGATGTACCCGAGTACTACACGACTGTCTGTGAAAAACTTCCTTTCGTGAATCGTAACGTCAAGTTGCTTACTTACAAACTGAGCGATTTCCGTAGCCATAACTGCAGCACATAGTTCTAAACGCGGTACTGTATGCCCGTGACATGGAGATAGTTTCGATTTACCAAAGGCGAATCCAACGAAGGTGTCTATACCACTGGTAACACGAAGGAAGGAAACCGCAGAAATTGCCTTTTCAGAGGCATCCGAGAAGGTATGTAACTCGATCCTTTCACTATCCTTCAATGATGTGGGTACAAATGTCCTGGGCATTTTCAAGTCCGATAAGTTGTGTAGGGAGTGACACCAGTTTCTCCATCTTAACTCAACATCCGGCTTAACTGCTTCATCCCATTCTGAGGTGGAGTTAACGACATCTCGAAAGATAAATCGTCCTTGTAAAATGACGGGGGCCAAGAACCCAAGAGGATCATAGAGACTGTTCAAGCCTGAGAGTATCTCTCTTTTCGTAACCTTAACCTGGGGGTCCTTTGGGGTGATGTTGAAGACGAAGGTGTCTGACTCAAGGTTCCAGCCAAGACCTAGACTACGTTGAGTAGGAGCAGCGCTGAGCTCAAGGTTTATGTCGCTGAGGTCTTTGGCTCTGTCGCTCGGGGGAAGGGAATCCATCACATGTGGATCATTAGAGGCGAATTTGTGGAAGCGCAGCTTCCATCAGAGTAGCTTGGGTGCGTAGGAGAACATCAAGTGCTTCCTGTCCTGTAGTAAACGAGACCAAACCGTCGTCCACGTAGAAATTGTTGTCTACAAACTCCTTCACATCATGGTAGCATGAGTCACCTACACACTTACGGAGGCAGTATGTCGCGACTGCCGGAGATGGCGAATTGCCAAACAGATGAACGCACATCCGGTAGTCAACTAGCTGTTTTTCGGGTTCATTGTCCTCGAACCAAACGAAACGTACAAAGTTCCTATGGTCTTTTCTGATTCTGAACGAGTGAAACATCTGTTCGACATCACCAGCTACCGCAACACGTTCTTTACGGAACCGAAGTAAAATACCTAGTAGACTATTAGTCAGGTTGGGCCCTGGTAGGAGAACAGAGTTCAGCGACTTCCCTGCGAAAGAGGCGGAAGCATCAAATACCATACGAATCTGGGTCGGCTTGCGGGGATGGTATACCCCAAAGATCGGTAAGAACCAACATTCCTCACCTTCTTCTAGAGGTGGGGCCTTTTCAGCATGTCCGTTTTTGAGAACGCGTTCCATGAACTTTATGGCGTCATCTTTCTTAGTCGGATTTTTCTTGAAGCTTGATGCGAGGGAATTCATCCTTTTCAGAGCTTGTCCACAATTGTTAGGTAATTTGGGTCTGTCTTTCTTGAAAGGCAGTGGTGCTGTCCAATAACCATCCTCTTTGAAACATTCTCTGTCCATAATATCCAGAAACTCACGATCTTCAACGGACAATCCAAGTTCATTGTCGTCGCGAGTAAGTTGGAAGATAGGATCCTGCTATTGAGACTGTCCTGATCTTTATCAGTTTCCGTTATCTTGCGATGTGTCAGACATGGAGGGTAGGTAGTACCTTGACCTGACGGAAAGATGTGTGTCTTATTTGTAACTATCACTGAAGGTTGATGGACCTTGCCTAAATAGCACTCACCGATGATGGCCCAGCCAAGCGGAAGCTTCTGAGCGAACGGGGATCCACGAGGACCAGTCTTCTGCGACAGAACGCGATGGGCATCTGCATGATCGCGACCGATCAAGAGCAAAATGTCGGCCGAATCATCGATGTCCGGAATTTCGGCTGCAAGTTCGGATAGATGAGGGTAAGCTTGGGCTACCCTGGGAGAGGGAATTTCTGATCGATTATCAGGAATATCACCACACTCTATAACTCTCGTGAGATGTATGTTGGTAGCGTTGTCAACGCTGCTATTGATTATAGGTTCGACTATAAAATCCCGGCCACATCTGCCTGTGTTCACCGAGACACCGTTACATGTTGACAAGTTATAGGAAATTGTCGTAGTACTTGTATCAAACATATCAAAGAACTCTGGTTTGGCCAAAGTTTGGCTACTCTGGTCATCCAGAATAGCATATAGTCGTCTTGCTTTCTCTTTATGTCCATCAGGGTAAACATTGACTAGAAGAGTTTTAGCACACGATTTACCAGAAAATTCAGGTCCACAGACTTTCGTACACATGTTGTTAACAGTTTTAACCTTAGTATCGTCAACTGGTTTCTCCCCGCCGTCCTTCTTCCCGCAATCTCTTTTTATGTGAAGGGCGGTTAAATGGGATCCCCCACAAGTTTCACACTTTAGCTTTGCTTTACAGTTTTTAACTAGATGGGTTGACTCAAGGCAGCGGTAACACAGACCGTTCTCCTTTATCAAGCATTTACGTTCTTCTATAGGAAGCGAACAAAACTTTCTACAACGTTTGATTACATGGAAGTCATTTGGGTGTAGGGGACACTTTTTGCTAACTTGGCCGTTAGGAACATTTTCCCGCGTAACACCTTCACACTCGGTCTTCTTCGAATGAACGGACACAGGTTTAACTACTTCTGACTTCTTTGAAGCTATGTCGCGGTATTGAAAGCCTGGGTCGTTGCGGGTACGACTGAGGTCTTGTACAAACTGAACTAAGACGGTAAACGGTGGATATGGCACTCCGTATTTTCCTTTGTAGTCGGAAGCTCTTGTCGTCCACTTTTCGCGCCAAGGGTGAGGTAACTTAGAGATGATGGGTATGATCCCTACAGGCGAGTCATAATACGAGAACATAGTGCCATATTGCGGATTTCTTTTGATCCCGTCAATCTGGGTAAGAATATCGGCTAAGTCGAAAAGTTTTTTAGTATCTTTGACTGTCAGCGACGGAAACTTTTCCAATTTACTCTTTAGGGAACTGTCTACGAGCTCCGCAGCTCCGTATCTATCGTTCAGTCGATTCCAAATCATTTGAACCCCTTCAGACGGGTTTTCCACATTAGCTTGACGTATATTGCTCGCGAACTTAGATGATTCGGGTCTAAGCCACCGGACAAGAAGTTGTAGCTCTTCGAATGAAGAAACCGATAGATCACGCACAATGGATTCAAAGTTTATTTTCCATGCATTATATGCTTCTGGTTCATCGGTAAAATTGGTAAATCTTGAAATCATCAACTCTTTCTTCATGAGGTAGTTTGAGAATACATTTAAATTGTCTATCGGATTAACTGGATTACTGACGGTTGACGTTATAGGCACCGTGGTTGTGAGCGGAATGTGATTCGAACTACTGACCGTGGTAGTAGGCGTAATGGTGAATAACCCTGTTGGCGCCGTCGTAACAGTATGCGTAGGATTAGGTAACGCGTACCTTGAAGTGTTCATTTTTTGTTGAAATGTCGTTGCGTTGGGGTTATATAAGAATCCGGTTTGCGATGTGACCATAGTATTCAACGGAAATCCGGTTTGCGCCGTGACCGTAGGTTGACTAATGGGAGGAAGCTCATCTAAATAACTCTGTACCTTTTGAGGTCCAGTCATGGTTTCAACCCTTGGTGAAATATAGTGACTACTGTTATCTGAATCATCAGCGTCTTCAGCCTCAACTTCAGCACGCGCGACAACTTCGCTTTGCTTTAAAATTTCCATTTCACCCTGGAGCTTCAGTTGTTCTTGTTTTATTTCAACTTCCCTTTTTAGAAAATCTAATCGTGTTCTCGCGAGGGTTGCCTCCCTTTTATGAATCGTTACCTTTGATGAACTGGAGCTTCTTGAGGCAGTCTCCGTCTTGTCTAACAATGCGTCCTCTATTCGTTTAGCGAGTCTGGCTATTATCTTTACCTTTCGTTCCATTTGTTCTTCGTGTGTTTTAAGTTCATCTACACTTTCCTCTGACCTATTTCTGTTAAGAAATTTCCGACACTGCGTTAGACTTATCCAGAAATTCTTTTCTCACCTTTTGTACATCAGTTTTCATTTGTCGTAATGTTCTGACTTCTAGTTCGGATTCCAATATTTTCTATCACTAACCATTTTTGGTCAGCTTTATAACATAATTCATTTAAATTCAGTCGAAATAGTTCTTTACCTTGTTCGGTTAACCTACGCACTCGCGAAGTCTCAGAATCGCTAATTCCATCATTCGAACCTGATTCCTCAGGTAACGCGGCCTGATTTATAGAATCGGACGGATCGGTCACAATTTCAGGCTTACCGTGAGACATTTTCGAATGTTTTGTTTATGTACACACTGTATAGGCAACAAATTTACACTAATTCTATAGTAACTAAGCATTAAATATACAACATAATAAATTCACATAGTAATCAAAGTTCAACATTCAATGATAATAATGTCAATAAAAATTAAATACCTCAATGTCTGTAAAACCACTAATCGATAAATGATTATCAATTACAGCGTCACATGAAATACCAAATTCTGATTTCAATTCAAATATGAATTTGAACCTTTGTGCTACTTTTAACTATGTTCTTTGTGTGACTGATCATTAATGAAGTAGCCTTTCTATGCAGATATATATATGTACAATTAAACACACAATGAAAGGATATAAAATGTTTCTCAAATTCAACTGTAAGATTTGTATCAATCGAATGATTAAATGACACAACAAATCAATTTCTTATAAAATATGCTCAACACATGAAACCTTTGCCTACTAGGCAATAGTGAAAATGTTTGTTCTGATTTGTGTTAAATGTTCAATTTCTAAATTCTAAATTTAAACTTGTTCAGAAATCAAAGTCTTCTTAATTAAAATAGAAATGATTCACTAATTGGGTAGCTGATAATTGTCTTTAAAATGTTAATCAGCTTTACTAAATGAAATGTCAACACAGCTTTACTAAATGAAATGTCAACAATTGGATACTTGGATTAGGCCTATTCACAAAGTTCAGTCTCTTGAACTGTATTCAAAGTTCACATCTGGGGAGGGGGTGTTTACCATATGATGTCACCACTACGGTAACATAGTCTTCAAACTCGTTCAAGTTGCAAAGAGCCGACATGAAGTCCTTGACATCTATTGTGGGCTGGCTAGGTCGATCGTACATCGGATGCTGGATACGGGTTGTTTACCTGCGGTCGCAGCATGGGTTCTCACTGGGGACAGTCTGGAAACAATCATTTACTGTGTCGCTTCTACCAAAACAAACTCCAAATTTGCTGTAATCTTTTATTAGTAGATAGCTGTAAATGCTGAAAGTACAGGAAGAAAAAACAGATTTTCTTACAATTGTTAACAAAGAGGTCATAAGTGTAGGTATGATATTGAATGCTCACATTATGACAATACAAAGGTAGGAATCACTTACAGGTCCTAAACAAATTACAATTGATACAAAACAAAGGGAGGAATCACTTAAATGTCCTAAACAAACTACTATTGATTTTACTTACATTGTTGTGGCACGTCCCGTATTTGTGCAACAAAGGCATCTTAGATGCAGTTTACGACGTGTGTTAACTGTAACAACAACACGTGAACTTTCTTCAGCGTTCTTCATCTTTTTGCACACGGCGCGCAGCGGCGTGAGTAAAATCCGGACCCGGGCATCTGAAGTTCCGGGACCCCCAGCCACGCCGTTCAGCGGCGTCACACCGCATGACATTGCCCCTACGAATCCAGTGCGCCACACCATAATAGAATGTTTTAAATGTTTAACATCGGCCTAAATAAAGCATCTGGGCAATGGGCTAATAGGTTCTTTCCGTACCTCAAGTGTAGGACAGATAAATCTGTACCCGAGGATGAGATTCAAGACTTACCCCATGCTTAGACTGTCGTGAATCTCCTAGATATTTTCTTGCCCATGGGAATGTAACTAAAAGTATAAAAAAAAACTATTAAAAAAATTGAAGACAAATATTTACTAATTAGATAAACATTGTTGAGCGTTTTTAATTTTTACTTTGTCAACAACTTTGTTTAACTCGTTGCACTGTCACAAACTAGAATCTAGATCATTTTGAAATATTTGATTTTGTTTGTTTGATTAATTAACGTCCTATTAACAACCAGGGTCATGTAAGAACGGCCTCCCATCTATGCAGTATTTTGTGTGTATGTAGCGTGCGATTCGTGGTTTGGGAGACTATGGTATGTTCGTGTTGTGTTTCTTGTATAGTGGAACTCTTGCCCTTTTTATCACTGAAACATGCCGCCGAAGACATCAAGTAGCACTTCTCATTCGGTCACATTATACTGACGACGGACGAACCAGTCGTCCCATTCCCTTTATGCTGAGCGCTAAGCAGGATTGTTTGTTTGTTTGTTTTATTATTTTAACGTCCTATTAGCAGCCAGGTTCATGTAAGGACGGCCTCCCATGTATTCAGTGTGTAGCGTGTGTGAAGTGCAAGGTGCGTGTTTCGGGATACTGAGGTATATTTGTGTTGTGTCTTCTTGTGTCTCACATTATACTGACAACGGGTGAACCAGTCGTCCCACTCCCTGTTTGCTGAGCGCTAAGCAGGAGCGGAAACTATCACTATTATAGACTTTAATGTGTCTCGGTCAGGGGACAGAACCCAGAGCCTACTTCACAGGGGCGAACGCTCAACTCAAGACCAAAAGTGAGGTGGTGCCAAGGGAGGCATTAGGAAACATAAAGTCAGTTTGGAAGAAGAGAAAAGATAATATCCTAAATTTAGTCGCCTTTACGATCATGCAGGTACAATTCTAACGCCCTACCTGCTAAGACCGGTCTGCCAAGCAGGAAAAGAAACTATCATTTTTATAGAATATTGTGTGTCTTGGTCAGGAGACAAAACCCAGAGCCTTCATCATATTGGCAAAATCTCAACCAATGAACAAAAGTGAAGTCGTGTCAAGGGAGACGTTAGGAAGAAGAAACAAAAGTAGGAAGAAAGAAAAGAGAAGATCCTAAATTAAGTTGCCTTTTACAATCCTGCAATCGGGGTAGCAAGCACAATGCTTACGCCCTACATGCCGGGTTGTGAAATATTTAAAGTAATTAATATACAATTATGGCCCTCTGTGTCGGGATACATCTCTAGAGAATTGTCTCCCAGCCGGAGAGAAAATAACTCTTTCTAGGGAGACAATTCTAGATGTATCCCGACACAAAGGGACATACTTATTTTATAAAACAAAAAAAAACCCAAATAAACCGCTTGTTTATGGATTTATTCAACATCAACGTGTGTAAAAGTTACAAAAACACATAAAAATGTTCTCCTGTGTTGATACATTAGTTGTTCTCATTGACGTTGAAATTAACTACACAACTTGCAACACTAGCAGCTTCAGGGTTTTTTCTGTTTTCTTTAGATTGTTAACTAAAACTAACATCAACAAGTTCACCATTCAATAGACTGCGGACGTTACGTTAGATTAGGATTTCAGTGATGGTTCAGATTAATGACCTGAGACAGACGTAATGTCCCTTGCATGAAACGTATTAAAATAAAATAAAAACTATAATGGATGTAGCCCTGATAGAGTGATTATTATATTCCCATGAGAGTTTTGGTTGTTTTGAAATGATTAACATCATTTTGGACAAACTGTTCTTTCCAATAGAAACGTTGCAGTACCATACTTGATTTTTGTCCAATTCATCTGTCTTTTGGTACACATATTCTTTCTTTCTGAATCCATGCCAACCCCGAAGGTAGGTTTTGTTCGTTCCTCCCAGATTTTCCCTTTCACGTCTACAGAGGAAAACCATCAAACTTTTTGCTGCAGGCCAGAAGGCGTGTTTGGACTGTGGTCAATGCTAGTGTACAGCGTTTCCAATTCAGTTTCGTCTCTGGATTGTGTGTGGTCAATTTTCCATAGCCCTTTCCTCTTCAAATCCACACTCACGGCCTGCAATATTTCATTGGCTTTGCGAAATTCAGCGTCTTTGATTATATCAATGTCAAGTTCTGCTTTAAAATACCTTGAGAGCCCTAATCGTATAGCTTTTAATGCCGAAACTTTGTATTGCGATGAGTCTTTTTTTCTTTCATCCATGTAGAAACTCGCCAATAATGCTGCTAAGACTGTCGGATTGGAGTCATTTAGATTGATATCTCGCCCCAACTCCATGGTTTATGCCGTTAGTAATACATGGCACATTTCGTAGACTTTTTAAATTTTAGTGTTTCCAGCATCATTTTCAGAAAGAATTTTCACAACATCGTCGTCTGTTGACTTCCCAAACCGAGCTATTTTGGTTGGAATTTGCAGACGATCTTCCATTTCCGGTCACGCGCGCCGGGTTCACGAGGGGTTATTTCCTCGGGGTTATTTCCCTGGGGTTATTTCCCTGGTGTTAATTTCCTCGCCTACCAATTTCGGGGAGATATCCAAGTTATCCAATGTCACGTGATCAAGTGTAATCCAATCAGAACGTTCTAAATGAAAGTGAGGTATAATAACATATATCGTATAACCATTCATCAACAAAATATGTGACGACAGGTTGACTTCTGACTGCAATGATCATTAGGTCAACGTTCAACAAGCGTGTGAAACACGAGTTTGAGGTCAATGCTGATATAAAATGTCAAATAGGACATGACGTTTTAAAACTTCTGGGTTAACACGCGAATATGTTCTAAGCGTACTGTCTAATACTACCTTCACCTCTGTGGGAAGAAATTTATGTCTCTATCTAGTTCGTTGAATTTCTGTTCGATGTGTGTAAATATTCAGTAAAGTTGAAGTTGACGTTTAAGTTTTCTTTTGCAATTTATATATTCCATGTCATAAAATATACTTCTTACTTGGCATGTTCTCTACGTATTTCCAACATATAAACGCATGAAACTGATCCCAAGTGTTATTTGTATTTAGTTTTCTTCAAGATTCCTGAAGAGAAGTCTCAAGTCGCATATGCTTATCAACTACGTCCGTCGTGGTGCATCGATTATAGAATATATATGTAAACAATTTGCATTTCGACTTCTTCACCAAAACCAACATTCTTGCAGAAACTATCATCGCTAAAGATAAATTAAAATGGTAAGTTGCACAACCCATATTCCAGGGCAGAACGGGGTCAACTTGCCAGATAGCTTCTTGACCCCAGAATATGTTAATTAAAATTTAAAAAAAATGTGTTTAGAGGGATCTTTGTGTCCTCAAAATTGAAAAAAAAGATAACTAACTTAATTCCATGGCCCTGCAGGTAGGGCGTTAGAATTGTACCTGCTGCCCCTATTGCATGATCGTAAAAGGCGATTCAATTTAGGATCTTATCTTTTCTATTCTTCCTACCTGACTTTATCTTTCCTAATGCCTTCCTTGGCACAGCCTCACTTTTGGCCTCGAGTTGAGCGTTCGCCCCTGTGAGGAAGGCTCTGGGTTCTGTCCCATGGCCGAGACAGACCAAAGTCTTTAAAAGTGGTAGTTTCTGCTCCTCCTTGGCGCTCAGCATACAGGAAGTGGGACGACTGGTTCGCCCGTTGTCAGTATAATGTGACCGGGTGGGTGTGTTACTTGGTGTCTTCGGCGGCATGCTTCAGTGATATAGCACTATAAAAAGGGCAACAGTTCCACTATACAAGAATACACAACACGAACATACCACAGTCTCCCAAAACACGCACCTCGCACTTCACACACGCTACACACTGCATACATGGGAGGCCGTCCTTACATGACCCTGGCTGTTAATAGGACGTTAAAATAAGCAAACAAACAAACAAAACTTAATTCCAAGACTCTTTTTCCCATTTAAAAAGCGTTAATTTGTGTGGGACATATTTTGTGCATTATTTATTTTACAAATGCACATCCTGTACAATATTTCCATGACGAAATCATTCTTTTCATCAGAAGCTAAAGTCAATCTGATTTTTAATAATACAATACTATGCACATAGGGTTCTTGCTAACATGATACGGGGATAAGAACCAATCAACACTCAGTGAACCGTTTAGGCCGTTAATCACTACTCAACTGCAAGTTGTAGGCCACAAACACACGATGTGTTAAATGTAAACATTTTGGTTTGATGAGTGTAACGTCCTATTTACAACCCTGGTCATTTAAGGACGTATCAGGTAACGATAGCAGAGGAAAGTCGAAATACCAGTGAAAAAAGTCAGCGGCCAACGCTCAGTACCCATTTTGAGCGATACTAGCTAGTTATACATATATTTATTGATTATTTCCGAGTCATGTCGTCTAAAGATTGATTTCATAATCATATATATGTAATCAGTAACTTAAGCTATCCCCTAATATAACTCAAACAAATGAATAAAAGAACAATTAGAGAAAATGTACATCAGGTATAATATTAATAAAAATCCGTATGAAGCATTGTTAGAAAGTAAACAGATCGTTTTCATTTCCATAACAACACATTCGATTGGTTTATATTGTTGGCTCTGTTATACAAATAAAGTTACACGGTTTTAGATCAAAATTGATTTATTTACGTAAAATGATAAATATAATGTTAAAGGAGCGGGTCGGTGTGGCTTGTAAATAGTGTTAAATACGGTCTCTGTCACTCAGCTGACGGAGCATGCTGATTTCCACGCCGGAGACCCGGGTTCGATTCCTGGTCGGTGCACTCGACAGGAATGTGTATTTTCCTTGTTCTTCTACATTGGCGCCCAACGAAATAACCTATGGAAGGTGGTTAAAGAGTTTCGGTTGAGATTAAGGAAATCTCAAGAAAAACAGGGGGAGTAGTGTAAAAGGAGCGGGTCGGTGTGGCTTGTAAATAGTGTTAAATACGGTCTCTGTCACTCAGCTGACGGAGCATGCATCTTTGGCTCAGTCGGTAGAGCCGTAGATTTCCATGCCGGAGACCCGGGTTCGATTCCTGGTCGGGGCACTCGACAGGAATGTGTATTTTCCCGGTTCTTTTACAATAATAACAACAATGTCTCCGAGCATTATTTTCCCATCTTTACTACATATATATTCCGTCGACACATGCATACGTGATCGAGGTTACACATGTTATCATAACCAGAAGTAAGTGATAGTTGTTCATGCACACTTGACAAAGTAAATACAGTAAATGTTAGTAGGGTAGTTGTCGAAATTTTAAACTTGAGATAGTTTTATGATTATTTTGACGCACACATAGAAGTAGTGTAGTTGTAGATAGTGTACATTTAGATGTCTATACCTACACTTCTTCTATGTGTGCCGACACGGAACGAACAGTACTGTATTATCGGCTGATGACATAGCCTAGTTTATCACCTACACCACATTTACCCAGGACCGGCGTGAATACACCACCGGAGGCGTACACATTACATAGGTGAGAACATATAAATTCATGTGTGCATGTGTTATATTTTGCAGAACATTTAAGAGTTTAAATGCCAATGGGTTTAGTCATTAAATCACGTACGTTATGATTTGTGAATATTTCTACAGACGATGAAAATATGATTTTATTCTTTGATACTTTTACAGCTAGCCAAGGTCTACAAATTATTAATAAAATTAGAAGCTACTTAACAGTGGGTTCATTAAGTGAATACAGTTTTAGTTGGTAAGCCGACTCGGGTAGTGATATAGTACACATATACACGGAGTTTAAATGTCACAATAGCAAACGGAGTTCGGCATTTGGAACAATGATTAAGTTGAAGGCACATAGTCAATAGCAATGTATTCAGAGACCCGGCGTCACAGCACAGTTGTGAATTCAGTAACCTATACTGGTACTCCGGTCAGATAATGGGGTCACAGGAATTGACTGTTTCTTTCATACCTACAGGTGTAATACTGACTGATCTAGGGCAACAAACTCTTGTCGCCTGAGGCTGTATTGCATGACAACCCATGCAATAAATCCTCGTGACGTCACGGCGTCAACAAAATCTCTTTTTCCTCGACAAAATTTTAACATTTTTTCACAAATATGACCGGTTTTACTATAAAAGATGCAAACAACGGAATTTGTGTTGAAAATAAGTGACTTCCAGTCTTCGAATTTATTTCAAAATGGCGGGATATTATAGTTGTAAAATTGCAATAAAACGTCGAGGTATGAAAGAAAAATACTCTTTCATAAGTGGATATGAAGGATAGGAATATTCTACCCTCGGGATCACAAAATGTTGCCAAACCCTCGGCAAGCCTTGGGTTTTACTTCATTTTGTGACCCTCGGGTAGAATATCCCTATCCTTCATATCCACATATGAAAGAGTCTTATACTCTATACTCTGTGACCTTTTTGTACGCGAACCTTACACTAAAGCCTTATGAAAATGCGTGATGCATAAAAAACGGTGTGGTTTTATACTGAAGCCAATTAATATATGTGTGATATTTACTTGTTACATATGTAGTTGTTAGGGCCATTTTATACTGTTTTGTATACATCACGCATGCATATGTGCAGTGAAAAGGTAAAATGTTTACTTTAAGGCGCGGAATTTTACTAATGGCTGCGGATTATATCAAAGTATATTAAACGATATTAGTTTGATATGTTCAATGTACACATCACAATTTTGACATGTCTTCCTCTGGAAATAAATCACTGTCACCGGAAATGTTAAACTGGTCGATATTTCGCTCAAGCAATTATTTCATTTGTATATGAAGATTAAAATATGTTAGGTAAAGACACGTATGCATTCAATTTGTATTTCAGATATCACGGAGAAACATGGCGGAAGGTAAACCAAAACCCAAGTATACTCCAGGTAAGACGCATAACTATGGTGTTAATTGAGCGACTTTTGATTCAGATATCATTTACATCTTTACATACTAGTAGTTTGGTCACAATCCTCCATGGAATGAGTAACAGACCAGTAGTTTGGTCACAATCCTCTATGGAATGAGTAACATACCAGTAGTTTGGTCACAATCCTCTATGGAATAAGTAACATACTAGTAGTTTGGTCACAATCCTCCATGGAATGAGTAACATACTAGTAGTTTGGTCACAATCCTCCATGGAATGAATAACATACTAGTAGTTTGGTCATAATCCTCCATGGAATGAGTTACATACTAGTAGTTTGGTCACAATCCTCCATGGAATGAGTAACATACAAGTAGTTTGGTCACAATCCTCCATGGAATAAGTAACATACTAGTAGTTTGGTCACAGTCCTCCATGGAATGAGTAACATACTAGTAGTTTGGTCACAATCCTCCATGGAATGAGTAACATACTAGTAGTTTGGTCACAATCCTCCATGGAATGAGTAACATACTAGTAGTTTGGTCACAATCCTCCATGGAATGAGTAACATACAAGTGGTTTGGTCACAATCCTCCATGGAATGAGTAACATACTAGTAGTTTGGTCACAACCTCCATGGAATGAGTAACATACTAGTAGTTTGGTCACAATCCTCCATGGAATGAGTAACATACTAGTAGTTTGGTCAAAAGAGAATGGGGATCTTGTTTTGTATAAACTATGAAAATAGTTTAGTATTTATCAAACTCTTATGCGTTTAATTTGAAACCAAACTAATGTACATAAGCAACTCCAAAGTATCAGTGTAAATGATCAAACGCGGGTGAAATGACGAAGCACCTTTTGGTGATGATATTGCGTGTTGTTGTCTAAGTTGGATAGAGAATATATCGGCGATAACTCTGTAATACCTTTGCTTATAGATGTTTTGCGATGTAGTAGCATTACTTCGGAATTATTTTTCAAGTTATTACCTGTTACCTGTCGTCGAGGTCTATTATCATAGGCGGTCGTCGCCTCTCTGACCCATCACAGTGTTTCTTACTTCCGGTTCCGGTTGGTCTGAATAGGAGATTTCAGAAAAGATGGCGTGACGTCACAGAAAATTTACATCCGGGTCCTCAAAGGTACAAACACTGTATGTCGACTAATGAAAACAATAACAGATACGTACAGCCCTGCTACACAATCGATACTGTGGCAAAAGTATACACTTTCATACTTGCAAATTCTGATTTTAAAATGGTTTCTTATTGTTTAAGAGGCTACAGACATTTATATTTTGATATTTACAATTGTTTATTGCTAAATATATTTCTGTAGATTTAGTGTTGAAGCCAGCTTGCGAAGCGGTGCCGGGTCGTCACATCACACGTACCCGTTTTTTGTTCACACGTAGAAATCCATGTTGTGAAAAAGTTATGAATAGATAATTGATTTTATTGTGTCATGTTTCTGTTGTACATGAAAAAGCTGCTCACAACACTATATAACATAACGAAAGGTGGACCATATCTGGCCAGACCACGGCCGCTCGTGCATGGCTTCGTCGCTGGTAGATCACCGCAGGCCACAGCATTGTTTGGAAAATAAATCACATTAATAATTACCAACACTTTTATCTCAATAAGGACTTGTTTAAGATATATATTTTGTTATTTAATATGTACATGTTGTTTTAATGGAATGCTCTTGTATCGTAACAAAATGACGAATAGTAATTAAACTACTGTGTTACACGTACACGTATGGCTGCCGATCTCGAAAAATAAAATGGTGAAATCGTTCAGTTTTAATGCTGCAGATTTCATTTTTTATATTTCATTTTCAGCCGCTTTTATCCCATAGACTGCTATGTTAAGTCTCAAATTGAAGTGGTATTACTTTTAGAAAATTTGAATACATATTAGTTAGACTTCATTTAAATTGATATAAATTAATGATCGTAGTACTGTAAATGCCGACCAGGATACATTGCGTACGGCTTCGAGAATCATAAATACTCTAGTTTTGTTTGAAAATGTGATAAAATGAACCTACAAACTGACTCATTTGTATGTTATAAACTAATTCCCAAAACTGATGACAAAAAAAAATAACCAGAATACGTATTTTTTGACACTGAAAATGGACGAAATTCGGGTTCTCGGCTGTACTGTAATGGCTGCCGTGGGCTTGGGGTAATCTACGAAAGCAAATGTTTAATTTTGCACTAATCATACATTGTAAGGTGTTTTATCAAGTAACACTTCGAAAACAGAAATAACTTATAATAATATTTTGGGGGACTTTGAATTTAATTTGTAATTTCAAGTTGATATTTGCAATATGTCTGTCAATGTTATACGTAATGGCGACCGTGTTTTCTCGTAGCGGTCGAAAATGGAGTATAAACAGAGTAAAATATATGAATACCATATGTTTAAATTTGTATATTATTGTAAAATATTTTTATTTACACTTTTTGAAATTAAAATAACGCAATAGTTCTCGGTTTGCCGTACTATTTATTACAATAAAATGTAAACAAACATCGCAAGCGGCTGTGTTCCCACCATGTTAATGTGTACAGATATACGGAGTTGTACCTTTGAGCGCCCGGATGTACCTTTGTGTGACGTCATCGCCATCTTTTCTGAAATCTCCTATAGCAATCTGGACAGAACCTGATTTTTTGTTTCTTCCATAGTTCATTTACAGATGATTTGAACTGGTTCAAGGTAGGAGATGGCACTACTTCTTCAGATAAGTTGTTCCATATGTTTACCGTTCTTTGCAAGAATGAGAATTTCCTGACATTTAATTTACAGTGATTTTTAACAGCTTTTTAACAGTTATTTAAAGTTTTTTTACCACACACACATATATATATATACTAGTTGGTATGGTGTATACCCATTGTCCTAAAGCAATAGTTGTTGCGGGTAAAAGAGACCGACATATGATCGGGTAATCAACTAAATACTGTCCTATAGTTATTCTCGGCGTTTCTCAGGATTGTTCGACTTTATAACCCGCCATGTTTTATAATAGGTGAACTGAAGGACGAGGATATCATTAGGATTCCAGACCAGAACGGAAAAATAAAGGAAATCATCAAAGTGGAGGGAATAACGATCCCCTGTGAAGTTATCCGAAGTGGACATATCCCAGATATAAGGCTTAACCTGCCAAAGATTAGGAAAATGACGTGTCGGGAGGACGACATTTTTCTGTGTGCTTTCCCAAGATCAGGTTTGTGTGTTTTTATATCCGTTTGAACATATGTATAATATATACCGTTTTGGATACACAACAAAAGATGCACAATGTAACGAAACATGCTAACTTTAAACCACATGTTCCCGTAAGGTTTACGTACATGTGAAAATGAATATTTCAAAAGTAAAAAAACAACAATAAATGATAATCATCGCGCTCTTGTCAAATACAAAATAAATGCATCTATAACCGACGGAGAGCGGTTTGACGTATTATTGAATTGAACGTGATATCAATCATATAGACTACTTACCTAGTAACAAAAGGTTTCACTGGGAATTGGTTTTCAAGACTACGATAGCCTTACAGGAGATTATCCACGCGCACATGGTAGTGTCGGAGGGTTTGGTTTATTGGTTATAATTACGTCATATTAACAGCCAGAGTCATTTCACGACGGCCTCCATTCCATACATCATTTTGTGTCTCTTTGCAATAAGACAATTTAGTACATGCAATAGGGGCATTAGGTACAATCTAACGCCCTACATACAGGGCCAAAGTTTAATACATGCAATTATTGTGATACATAATCATTTTGTTTAGATCCTACCAATTAATCCATTACAAGCTTTTGTTTTAAGTCAATAATATTTTTTGTTCTTGACATTGTCTCCATCACAGTTTGCGATCTCTATCTCCTTTTTCGTTTGTTTCGTAAGGTACTCATTGGACATGGGAAATCATTAACATGCTCACAACAGGAAAACTGGAATACCTAAGTCAACCGAAGGAATCCGCTATGATGGAGTTCCATTATCCTGAAGAATTTGACAATATTCCGTCAAGGCGGATACTAAATACACACCTTCCTGTGAGATTATTGCCTACAGATGTCAAAGAGAAAAACCTTAAAGTAATTCTTGTACAACGTAACCCTAAGGATGTCTTGGTGTCAGCGTTTCATTTCTTGCAAAAAGCGAAATTAATGCCATTCGAGGGAACTTTTGATGAATTTTTCAAGATGTTCATGAAAGGAGGTATCATTATCATTTTAATCATTATGAATGGCGGAATGTTTGGACTTTGATTGACGAAATTAATATGGGATTACTGCGAAATATCCAACTGTTGGTACACGTAGTGGATGTTTGTTATTCCGGGATGTGACTAATGACGCATGCCAACAACCCCTTTTAATAGACCTTTATATTTACAACAATGCAATATTCATTAAAATTGTATTTAAAAAAATGTTCACTCATCGCAAAAAGCTATAAATGTTTATTTTGTCCAATTGTTAAATCATGATTCTACAATTGTAAATAGTATACGGAATTGATACATCCAAGTTCATCTGTATAGCATTTGCTTTATATTTTCATGCATGAGTGAGAATTCCTCTTCATTTTTACAGGTTTAAGACAATCCTGGTTTGATTATACCCTTGAGTCGGAAAAAGCCGTAAATGAGAAGGAATTAGATATGCATGTGATCAACTACGAGGAACTCAAAAAGGTATTGAAAGTAATCAATTAAAAATTATAAAGACTTAGAGAGTTCATAATACCTACCATTCGTTTCCCATGGTCGCCGCATTAAATGTCTTAATCGACATCAATCAAAAAAACCTGACTTACGAGACTTATATTAGGAAGTTGTCTTCATATTTGGCGGGATTCATTCAAATCGAGCCAAACATTATCATTTAAATGGTATTATAGTATAACTAATGTTATTACCAATATATTTCACACATTTAAATTGACAAGACATGTTCTGATTTAAATAGTGTTGTTAAAACAATTTTGTTGTCATTACTTCCTGACACCAGGCAGTGGTCTGCATATTACGATCACAATTATGGTCGATGGCATATAATACATACCTCTTGTGAGAATTCTGTAATTAAGGAAATTTTTTGTTGTAACTCTTTTTATACAGAATACAGTACCAACTATCAAGAGGCTCTCGGAATTCCTTGGGACTAACTGTGACGACGAATACATAACGAAGGTAGCAGAAATGTGCAGCTTTCAGGGAATGAAGAAAGCCAATGACGAAGTTAAAGATATTGACAAATTTACATTTGAGAAGGACTTAATGAAGAGTCATTACAGAAAAGGTAATGATATCAATGTTACACACGTCTGAGAGGTTGATAGAGTTATCTTATTTGATCTGTAAAATCACAAGTGTGCATATATTTTGTAATATAATATTGGCATATAATCTCATCATAGAACCAACACAATCCGAATATTACTCAAACGACGATATTCTCTAGTATATATGCGTAAATGAAATAACTTGAAAAAGTAATTATATAAACCAATTGCGGTTTTGCGGAAATTAACCGTAGAACTTGGACCGTAGTAGACCGTAGTTGTGAACCGTACTAACCCGTGCTACACCTTAGTAGGCCGTGGAAAATCTTAGGGAAGGTCAGAAATATTGAACATGCTCAAAATCTGACTACGGTATTTCGACCATGAGACATTGGGTATACCTAAGCCACGGTCACACATTTACGGTTCACCTCGCCGAATTAGCTACGGATTCAATCCAGCTACATTCGTGGTATTCTGAGATTGTCCGTAGATTTCCGTATAGTAGCCGTTGTCTTCCTTAGTTACACTTGGGTGTATTTTTGTATCCAAGGAAAATTTTGAACATGTTGGATGCGCATTCACACTACTTGCGGAAGTCAGTGTTCCGGTGTTTGTATTCTTGCGCGGCAACCACTGCGTTTACGCAAGTGTAAACAATTTCGCAGTTAGTAAGGTTATACAGGAAAGAGAAAACGGGAATGTAAATATTACTCTTCACTACGGTATTTTTGAACTACGGTCTACAACGGCGAGAACGAAAGTGTGTCCAGGCCTTAAGATAATGATACATTGTAACACAGAGAGAACATATCTTTGTTTACATATTAAATTATTTTACTTGTTATTATATATAAAGGCTATGAGAGTTATAAATATATGCACTTGCTATTTGGAAATAAGTAGACATATTGCATGCGATATTTGAACGATATACTACTTCCTTTTAAGCCTTTACAGAACATATTTTGAAAATTTACATCTAAACATATTAGTTTTTGTTATCTAACGACAAATATGCGGAAACCATCTGCAATTGCTCTTTAAATCAATTTAGTTTTTTCATTGACAGATTTACTGATGTTATGTGTTTTGTTTTAAGGTGAGATCGGGGACTGGAAGAACATGATGACAGTGGCACAAAGTAAACAGTTTGACGAACTATTCGCCGAAAAGATGAAAGACTCTTCCTTTAAGTTTGACTTTACAAAATAGATAATTGATGATGTAAATATCATCGACAATATCTTTTAAGTGAATCAAGAACTCCAGAACAATACTCATTGTGCATTCAAGATTGCGACAGCAAACGTTAATACCGTTCATTATATACTTATCTATTGTATCGATGTGATCAAGGAAATAAATGTACCTTTAAATATGTATTCAGAAAGGCGGAACTACAAAGATTAATGTTTAAACGAGTGTAATAGCTTATCTATATGTTTCGTGCTCATAGATTTAACATGCCTTTATATATCCTATTCAATCACTGGCTGACGTTCACATTGAGTTGTACGTTACGTTCATATTCGTAATTACACAGAAGGCTTGTTCACAGTGTCTTTTCCACATTCATTTCCATTGCCTTCTTCATTTCAGTACATATACTTAGTTTACAGTATAGTTTATATAATATATCTGAAACATATTATTAGTATTTTTCTTTAAATAAAATCACATCAGAAACCACTTAAGCAAAAATTATTAATTATTTCTTATACGCTTAGTCAACGTACGTTATAGAAACTGAGAAAACATTTTAATCCAATTGAAATGGATTGATATAACTTACATATCGTGGTGAAAAAATGAGAAGACAAACATCAAAATGACAAATTACGTCTACGTTTTATTCTTATGTAATTTGCATTGACTAGAAATGTGTACAGAAGCATTTGCATTAGTTACTGTTTCATCGCCTACATGACTCTACCTATTACCAGACTATGTGTAAAAGCCTGTTCATTACCACACATGTACGTATCATCATAGTGTAAAGAAAACCCGTAACGGTATATACAGTGCCATTACGATATTGGTTTCCGTTCTTCACCCGCTATCGTCATAGTTAACTTACTCACTGTTGTCATGACACCATTTTTATTTCATACTTATACGAAATTGACACTTTAAAATTGTATTTATTAGCCCACCATCATCAGATTGTGGGCTATTCAAATCGCTTTTCTTCCGTTGTCCGTACTTCCGTTCGTCCGTCCGTCCGTTAACAATTCTTGTTATCGCTATTTCTCAGAAAGTACTAAAGGGATCTGTCATTTCATCTAGGGCCCTAGTTGTGCATTTTGCAGTTTGGGACCAATCGGTCAACAAGATGGCCGCCAGGCAACCATCTTGGATTTTGATAATTAAAATTTGTTATCGCTATTTCTCACAAAGTACTGAAGGGATCTGTCTCAAATTTCATATGTAGGTTTCCCTAGTGGCCTAGTTGTGCATATTGCGATTTGGGACCGATCGATCGATAACAAGGAATTTGATAGTTAAAGTTTGTTATCGTTATTTCTCAGAAAATACATAGACGCGAAAACATGGCAAATATGTTCTATATACCTAATAAATAGCCAGTCTGATCTGCATTGATTCCTCTGTCGAAAATTGTCTTTAATCTATTAGCCATAACCACAAATGTTGTTTTATAAATAATGTTCAATCGAGTTATTGGTTTTTAGAAGCAGTTGTTCAAATTTTGATTGAGCTGCTCACAACAAATTAAGATAATTTGTTTTTATTATTAACGAACTTGCCAAAATATTACTTATGTTCTTTAAAAGTACATTGTACCCCATTCTTGTTACTGATCTTACGCAACGCTATGAATCTACAGATTGGTTTGATGTCGGTTATGTTTCAGTCGATTTTACGTTTCAAATTTGTTTTTAAAAGATTACAGATAATTCTTTGCTGACATAATCTTGGCTTCAAACATTTCAAATTATTCCGAGATGACAATTGTGATTACAAGTCCCTTTTTATACTTCTATTCAACTATCGGCTTAAAATGTTGATTCCGCTATGATTTCTCAATATTTCGATATTTTCTACCACAAGGCATAATACTGAAATTATATACATGTATTGTTGAAATTCCTAAAACTTACATGTACATGTACCACTTACAGGTACTTGTAGCCTACATTACAACTGTACGTACATGTAAGGTATTTTCCATTGACACTTACCTGATAAACATGACGACGTCTTCGGTAACAGTGTCCGACGGATACATTTACTAACGTCGCTTCATTACGTCGACGGAGATGGTGTGATCGGCAACTAGCTCCGCCCAATTTTTACGTCGCCTGGCAACTGATTGTGTGATCGGAAATAAGTCCCGCCCACCTCGAATCTGATTGGTTCGACGGAAATATCCGAGTCCGGGTGTGTGCTAGCTTCCAGTGGTGTGTTAGTTCGAAAGACTAACACACGGACTGAGCGAGATTTTGGGGGAAAAGTAGGGAGCTTGCCATTTTAACCAAGTCACTTTTATAGAGTGTAAATAAAGGAGAGGTATATTAACATATATTGTATATGAGTTATTCATTGCACCATACGGTACTTATATTTAATTTCTATTTATAACATTTCCAATAGATTAATTTACAGTATGTTTTCAAATGACTCATCTAATATCATTAAAACAAGATTATAAGATTAAAGATAACACGTCGCTACTTATGTTCCATTGTCGTACACCTGATACGAAAATATTTCAATTCAATTCATTTTATTCCGAATGCAAACAGCACATAGGATTACAATAAACATACATATGACAACATATTAAATATGTGCAAGATGACGGAGAGCAGAGCCAATGTTATACAACACAAAATACAAAAAGTATGTGTTAATATTAATAAGTTTGCCATCAGAAAACAAGAAATAAAATCTAGGTGTGTCATACAATTACAGTTAATTTGCAACTACAGTTTTCAATCCATGGCATCTACCATTTCGGTAAAATGAGTTTCTATTACAAAACAATAGTATTGGAGGTACCTGGAGACTCGATATTTTGATCATTGCTTTTGGCGCGAAAGTACAGATTATCTCTAGGTAAGAAATCACAGTCACTTGAGACTTCTACTCAGGTGACCTAAAAACAGCTTTATCATCTTTGTAGTTTCCACACACGTTTGGATGCTTTTACACACACATACTCCCTCACTCTCTCTCTCTCACACACACACCCACACACATACTCCCTCTCATTCACACACATACTCCCTCACTCTCTCTCTCTCACACCCATACACTCCCTCACTCTCTCTCTCTCTCACATACACCCTAACACACACATACTTCCTCACACTCTCTCTCACACACAAACCTATAGAGTCTTGTAAGCGTCAAGCCTTTGTTCTACATTGTGTTATCATCTGCTCACATGAAATATATTGATATCAGTTTTGCCACGTGTACACGGAGATCAGCGTGAAAAAGCTACACACTACATGTACCTAGCGGGGAAAGAAAGGTAAACAGACTTTTAGTGCTTGTGTGTCAACATTTTTTAAATGAGTACTTCAAAGTGACATTGACAAAGAATCCAGCCAGGCAGCGGTAACAATAGCACATACATTTTATATTATTATTGGTTTCTGTTATTTATTGAGAAAATGACTATTTGTTTGATACTTTTATAGCTATAACTTATGATATTAAAGCTAAGACTAGTGATGTTAATGATGGTAGACACTTTCATTGTGTTGGTGTAAAGCGATCACATTTTAAGGGCATCGTGCGTGTGTACACAGACTTAAAATATCACCACGGCAAACAGTTCAACATTTAGAACATGATAACATAAAATGAGTAACAGTCTCAGATGCATGGATGTTCAGCGCTATTCTGTTTTTATTAGAGTTAGCAATTGTATAGATTAAAGGTGTACTGTGGTCAAGTTATCGGTGACAAGATGTCTGTCAGCATACACGTCGACAAGGTCACTAATATTCGGTAGCTGTTGAAAGCTTAATTTTTTAATCCTAGTAACTTGCGCACCTACTTAGAACTCCTCATTCTTGTCAAGGTAGTGCGATGTACAGATATAACTTAGTACTATACATTTCCACAAGGATGATATGTTTACTAAGTCGTAGTAACTAAACAAAGAGAGTGTATTAATGGTATACGTTAAAGCGAATAGTCGGGCAAGTGACTGTAAAATCGGTAAAAATGGTATTAATATATCCGGTATAATTTCTTATGAATTAGAAAAATAAAACTTTCCGTCAAAATCGCTGTACATGCGAAGAAAATAATGATATCTATGGGAATCCTAAAAGTCCTCCCGGACGGCTAAGAGTGCAGTTCAATCTTAACGCATGCGCAACACCCACCACTCTCCGTAGTAAACAAAACATGGCTACCGTAGTTTTGAACCAAAATGTTTCCGCCAAAACAACCAACTGACACACCTAAAATGCGAAAGGAAAGGCAATGGAGCAGCGACAATCCCAACAACTGACTCGGTAAACATTACGACGCATGGAGAGTGTTAATACAACTTGTTATAGTGAAGAGAACAGTTCAAACGAGCACGCGGCTCCGGACCGCTACTGTACGTACCTAGGCCTACTACGTACCCGGTACTCCCTGCTCAGCTGATTGTGAGTGAGTCTTCGTATTTTGATCATTATGTAAATAGTCCCTAGCAGTATTTTTTCATAAATGAGTGGTCACATATGGTCACATGTTTCATACCTGTTCCCCAATCGCGTAAAACGTAACCCTGGGGTAAATAGCGGTTCTTTAGTGGGGCCTCTTTAGGGGTAATGAATGCCCTGTATGCTACCGGTCAATTCATACAGTTCTGATGTATATATTTATAGATTTTTAATTTGTAAATTTTTGTTCTGTACATGTTCTGGTAGTGTTATACACATACATTGTATATAGGATTTACATTGTAGGTTAATTGGTAAAATTGTATTGTATATGTTCTGATATACACATATACATATGTACATGTAGGTTTTAGCTTGTTCTTTAGATATATTTGGAGGACACATACAGTATTATTTCTGGTCATAATAATAAATAGTGTTTGTATATTTATTACAACTGTACCTGGTTCATGTGTATATGACAAACTTTACAGAGTTGAAATGTACTGCAGCCATGTACATGTATCATTAATAATTATTCTGAATTTTTGTTGGAACTATAGATAATGAATTTTGTATCTTTTTTGAAACAATATTTGATTCTATCAAATGCATCAGTGACACATTTACAACTTATAAAATGTTTTCTCTAAAATAAAAAAAAAACCTGTAGAATGAACCTACATTTATTCACTTATATATATTTGAAATTGATCATTTCAATTTTTGTCATATTCAACAGTATAAAAAAATTGCTGGTTCTTTTTTTCAGGCACCATGCATGCATAGTGACATGAATACAGAAAGTTCATCCCTTGGACCTGTATACAAGTGTATGTATACATATACATACAATTAGCATCATATGAAGACTGAAGAATGTTGATTTGAGTGCTCTTGAAAGTAAACTTTTCCAATATGGACCTAGAAGATCATGAACAGAACATTTAAACAGTATTAATTTATTAAATGTTCCTTTCAACTGTAATCATTAAATAAAATTATGATGCAATACTTTTTCATTGTTTAACTTTGTAGAAATATCTGTTTATATTAGTCCTCTAGATCCAGTGATTATAATTCTTGCATCCATATGCCTGCCCATTTGTTTGTCAGGGCTTGTGAGATAGCTTTTCAATTACTTTTAAAATATAAGGATTTTTTTTTTACATATAGCAATATAGATAACATTGTCTTAGGATTTCTAAATTCTACTTTACAAGAGAGTAGACTCAACATATAAATAAAACCATAAAACTAGCAAGTTATCTGAAATGTTAAAAATCTTTTTGTCTGAACCAAATTTCACATTTATTGTCTATGTGTAACTTGTACATAGACCATTTATGTATTAATACTGTAGTAACAGTGATTACAAACACATAGACTGAAATGTAGTATGTAGTACTATGTACATCTGTCTTTGATTTGAGTTCTAAACAAAAAAGTGGTACCTATTGGGAAGTTGTGACTTGGGCGGAGGGTGAAATACAGAAGAAATAGCTACACATGGAAAAAAGAAAGATATACAGTACCATATGGATTCAAAGTTGCTCCAAAATCAATGAGACTAAATAACCAAAAAAAAAGCCATGTAAACCCCAAATATGCAATGACCAGATCAATGATAAAGCACCCTTCCACTTCCAGTTATCTGTAGCTATTTCTTCTATATTTCAACCCCCCACTCAAGTTACAACTTCCCAACCTCATGATTCTTCTGTCTTTTAGCCCCCCCACCCCCACCCCCCAACACACACATACCTGATTGATTGTCATGTTATTTCAGGTTCCTATTCAGGTATTATTCCTAAAAACCAAAAAGGGTATACACACTGTGTACTCTCAAAGGAGGGGAACCACTTCATTCAAAAATGGAATTTACAATTTCATCTTAATTTTGAAATTTTCAATTTAATTATTAATTACTGGACTATTAAAACAGTATAGAACCCCTCGGCTACAGACAAAGTACTGTGGTACACATTTCTCTTAATTAATTACTTTTCTTCAACTCAATCATCTTTTTCTCCAGAGCACAAAAAAGAACAGGAAACAACAGAAAAGGAAAGTAACATACATGTAGGCCTATATGTTTTCTGGAAATATATATGATGTGTTAATTCTCACAGCATAGGCCTACATGAATGTGAAGAATTAAATATTATCAATGTTTGAGAGAATTTCCTAGTTGTAATTCTATAGCAGCTACATGGAATGTACGTTTACATATATACATTGTACGAGCTAATTTATTTTCACATCTTTGACAGCTACATGCATGGACGTTCTATGGAACGTTTTCGTGTGGTTTTAAATGGGAAATTATGTTACGATTATTTGTATTTAACCTTCATGATTCGGTTGATGTAAAATACGACGAATGCTATGCTGCAATAATTGCCCCTTGCCGGGGCCCCATCTCTGCATCGGCCGAATATTTGTGTCGATTTCCATGTACAAGATGCTTTTATCGAAAAATGATTACAAAGCATTGTCATTAATGTAAGAATACTTCATTTGCATCAAATGTATCATCTCAAAACAACAATTTGCATACCGCATTAGTGGTTTATCACACGAAACGAAACCGACACGACTGAGAAACACATGTCCATGTTGACATTTCCACGCAGCCTCGTTTTCAAAGAGTTTGGAGAATTTATATTTAGAACTGTGCTAAATTTACACGGGGCTTCCCCAAAATTTCAATGGTCAAAACTGGACACCGTAAGCAGAACTTGACCATCATTATGGTATACAATGACTTTTGGAAGGCCAAAGAACGCATTTAGACTGGTTTCCTTTGCCCGACTATTCACTTTAATCTATGGTTTGAGTCATTCTAGGGATGTTAAACTGTATTTGAAACAATTACTTGGAGAAAAACGTCATTCGTATCATGTGTAACACATGTATATATTTTAGATAATTCAGATAAACAGATATGGAGGAGAGTAAACCAAAGTACACTCCAGGTAAGTGAGTCATAGGTGAAGTGATAATTCGGCGGTTTAAAGGCCCACTACCTTTCCGAAACGGCTTTTAATTTTTAAAATGGGAATGTAAAACAAGATCGATAACTTTGTAGAGTCCTAAAAATTATTAACTTACCGTTAATACTACATTTATCATCACCTTCTGAACGATTTGGTTAAAATAAATAAAATGTTTATTTTCATAACGCGGGTCGTATTATGTTTCCCGCCGTCGTCCTAAATACCGCGCGGTAGTTGACTATCACTGCGCCAGACGGCAAAACAGCGAATTGACTCTCCACTGTTTTCATATATTACGCAGGCAATCTTGCATATGTTTGGTGTCGTAACCTTATTTTAGATCATCGGTATGCATTTTCTGGTGTTATTAATGTTTTTTAAGAAACCTTTATATTTTGCTCCGGAAAGGTTATGGGCCTTTAAAAGCCAAATTGTTTTTTGTGTAATATTTATTCTAAATATTTTTCTGTCTTTGTTTCCGACTACGGTCCCACGAATTTGATATACTGCAATGTGTGCATGCATGTACTTAAATTATTTGCTAAATATTGGTAGATTAAGTAAAAGAATCACACATTGATCGTGATATTGCATTTATTCAAAAAGTTTTTTGATAACTATCATTAAGTATTTCAATAGATATCTAACATAGGATATACAGACTGTATGATAATCAAATGTAGATAAACAGTTGCCAAATTAAACAGATAAATATGTGAACCCTGTAGATAATATCTTTATCTACACAAAATAGGAACAAGAATATCAATGTAATACTGATGTTCTAAAACATAATGTTTCTTTCATTATTTATGATATGGATATTGAAGGAAACGAGAAATCAAACTCTGTTTCTTTCTTTTTTTCCAATTTGATTTTCAATTTTTGTCAGTTGAAGCAACGCAACCTGATAAGATTGAAATAATTAAGCATGCAAAAAGCTATGAACGGAGAAGAAGAATAAGACCATATTTAACCACTTTGAACGTTACAATAACTATAACATTACATTTACGTTACACAACATTACATAATGTTATGTAACGTGATTAGAAGATGAACCGGTATGATATTTAATGTTACGGTTCAGGTTACATGTACTTGATAATACAACATACAATTTATTTTTTTATTTTTATTTTTTCCATTTCATTTTACGGTACCAAAAACTAATACTTTCTTGTTAGCCATGTGATACATTGTATAACTCCATGTTTTACAATAGGTGAAGTGAAAGAAGAGGATATAGTTCGAATCCCAGATATGAAAGGAAACATCAAAGAGGTGATAGACGTAGAAGGAATGGTAGTTCCTTGCCACATTATCCGTAATGGACACATCCCCGATATGAGGGAGAACCTGAAAAAAATCCGTACCATGAAGTGTCGTGATGACGACATTTTTCTGTGCGCTTACATGAGATCCGGTTTGTGTTTGCATTTTTCCTGTTCTTACAATGCATGCAAAGATAATCAAATTATATATTTATATATAAAAGCGGTTTACTACTATAAGTATACTTAATTAAGTAAGTCATTAAGTGTTACGTTATTCTTCGTTACTGCCTCTTTCTATCTTGTTATGAAAAACAGTAAACACTATCTAAACATGTTGTTTAGGTTGAAAGGTATGGTGTTTGTAATGATAGTGTTTTAGACCACCAGAGTAAATATATACTGTATAACCTATACGACGTAACACTGGGTCATAATGTCACCGGTTTTAGTTCATCTCTACCGTTTTGTAAATGTGGTGGGTTTCTAAGCAATAGCTTACTGGCGTCTCTTCATCAATTTTATCAAAAGGTACCCACTGGGTCTGGGAAATCGCCAACATGCTGACAACTGGAAAACTTGAATATCTAACCAAACCGAAGGAATCCGTTATGATGGAATTTCATTATCCTGAAGAATTTGATAACATCCCATCGAGGCGGATACTAAATACACATCTGCCACTCCGACTACTGCCTACAGAGGTCAAAGAGAAAAAACTCAAGGTCCTTCTAGTACAGCGAAATCCCAAAGACGTGACGGTCTCATCCTTTTATTTCTTACAGAAAGCGAAAATGATGCCATTCCAAGGAAATTTTGAAGAATTTTTCATGATGTTCACGACGTTAGGTTTGTATTTATCATCAGATTTTTTTTATGATAATAATTATTTTGTTGAACGTCGATTATTCTTTGGAAATGGCATTGAATTTTTAAACAAATGAGGATATTCAAATACATATGTACTATTTGTTTGATTGACAATAAGTCGAGCAAATCATGATGAAGTACAGTTATGCCATTTATTTTTTAATGAAAAACATGTTAGCGCCATACTATGACTGAATAGGTAAGCCTACACGCCTCTAAACACTGTTATTGGTCTTTTCAATAACAAATCTCTACAGGTTTAATGGTATCCTGGTTTGACTACACTCTCGAAGCAGAACAGGCTGTCAAAGATAAGGAGCTAGATATACACGTGCTCTACTACGAACAACTCAAAAAGGTATGGAAAGCATTTCCTTCGAGCTTAGAAACTTGTGGCCATAATAGTTTGAATTACTCTACATTTGTCAATCACGGACAATTTCTTACTAGTTTGGTATTTGCTCGCTTTCACTTCATTTTGAACTGTATCGAAACCAGTAACAAAAGAAATGTTCAATCCATATTAATGCTTCATACTAATGCTTCCACATACACGGTATATTAATTCATAATAAGTAATATGATCTGGAGTTAACTAAGGACATTATTCATGAAGCAAATTATATTTAATTTTCGCAAGAAATTTAAAGCATGAACATTGGAATGTTTAGTTCAATATACTCTCATGACACTACCAAACATCTGCACCATGAAATCGAAAGTAAAAACAATTTCACATGATTCGCAGGAATACATAAAATAATATTAGAGAAAATGACTTAAGATTATAAAATCTTTTACAGAACCCTGTGTCAACTATCAAAGGCCTCTCGGAATTTCTTGGTACTGACCGTGACGATGAATACATTGCAAAGGTTGCAGAAATGTGCAGTTTCAAAGGAATGAAGAAAGCTAACGAAGATGTCAAAAACATCGAGGAATACATGTTTGAGAAGGACCTAATGAAGGGTCACTATAGAAAAGGTGAATATACATACACAGTGAAACCTATCTTATCAGACAACATGGAAGCAACTCTTTCGGTCGGTTTAGACAGGATGTCTGAAAATTCAGGTAGTGTAGTTTACAAGGGAATATCGAAATTCTAAAGCTGATGAACTAGTGTACATTGTAAAACTGTTTAAATTCTTTAAATTGAACAGCGTTAGTGGGAATGCTAATTGAAATTAAAATGAAACCCGAGACTGAAGATAATAGTCAAGTATAAAAATCATTTTCTTAACATAATAATCATTAAAATTTCCCTGGAAAAAAGGATTAACTAATATAATGTATGTGATATACGGTGTACTATCAATGTCATTCAAGGAGAAATTTATATACATAGCATATGTGAATACATAATTGAATTCCTTTACATTATTAAGTTACACCAAATAACACCAACTGTCTTAAAGTACAGATGTCTTTTAGACCTAACATTATCAAATACTAGAGACTTATTAGTCATTAACAAGCTATGTAATGAATCTATACCGTCGAAGGCTCTTTGAAATATTTAAGTAAAAAATATTATAAATAACTTCAAACAAATGACTCAGATCGTATGCAATATTCTCCTCATCGCATGACATAAATATGTTGTTATCGTCCATTTCTACAAAAAAAAAAAAAAAAAACAGAAATATTTTAGCGGATTGCCATTACTTTCGATAATGTTATTTGCGTAAACTTCCACTGCCATCTGCGCAAAGAACTACGTTAGGGACAAAGAACGACAACTCTATTATCTAACCCCAATACGATATCGATCATAATAAGACTATATCTTGGATCGTTGTTTTAACTTTATTTGTGGACATGAAGGATATTTCGCTCTCGGAATATCAAAATATAGTTGTAAAACCCTCTACAAAACTCGGGTATTAGCACATTTTGTGATCCTCGCATAGAAATCACAATGTTTCCTTACTACATGTCAATGACATTACTTTATTTGATTTTCTTATTTGATTTTTTTATATCATTAATTGTTTGTTTCCTACTCTGCCTGACACTAGTCTACCCAAGGATTAAAATATCAATTGAGCTTTGTTTTCTTTGACACGTTTAATGATGATTTCCTGCTTTATTTGAAGGTGAAATCGGGGACTGGAAGAACACGATGACGGTAGCACAAAGTGAACAGTTTGACGAAATATTCTCAGACAGGATGAAAGATTCTTCTTTCAAGTTCGACTTTTCAAAATGATTTAAAAACCATTGACGGTTTTAATGAATTATTGAATAGTTTCAGAACAAATATTTTACAATCACGTTCACACTGTGGGCGTTTTGCTCTTCTTGTACAATCAGTGACCAAAGAAAAAAAAATTCGAAAAGAGAGCAATAAATAATCAGCCATAAACGAGTGAACACTATCAATATCGAATTAAGTACTCTTTCGACATAATTAATTTACTGACACGTCTACATGCTGTAAACTACTTATGCGTTCAGCATACATAGCTACTTTTTAATTTTCACTTTTCACTCGTTTGGTTCTACTATCATTCTGCTTGAATCATTGATTACCTTTAGCGACTTGTATCGTAAACGTTTATCAAGCGTGACAGGACGTTGGTTACAGCATCAATGACTGGAACACTGTTGCAAAAACGGACATTGTTATATAGCTTTTCATTCAGCTATTCGAAAAATTATTTTTTGATATTTTTTTATTTTTTTTTTTACAAAATCATTAACATCTGTAGATGACGTGCTTATTTTCATCATGCTCTTTGAGCGCGCTCCGGAACAACGTGGTGAATTATTTGATGATATCCAAGTTAATAAGATATAAAATGAACAACAAATAAATGCATGCACGGTATAAAACGAGTTATCTTTATTTAACAGTCTTTATAATTTTGTAATGACTGTTTCTATTCCTTGATTTTATCACATTTTTATTATATCGTAGAAAAGACAAAAAGGTTAGACAAAATTGTCTTCATTTTCTCAGTAAATTGACATAATGATATCGTCCAAATCTGGTAGTTTATAATTCTCAATTTGAAGCTTTTCTTGAGCATCCATCTTGTACTTAAACTCGATAATTTATCGACAAATCTTAATGATTTATTAAGATTTTTTTATATATAAAATACAGCTGCTTGTATCGGGTAATATTTTAATTGGGAGCGATTAACAAGTCTTGCGTCCATCAATCGTTCATTCAAAGACATTGTTTCACTTTCTTCTCAATTATGCAATTACCTATCAAGTACAATAACAGATATATTTACAGTTGCTTTCAGTAAAATAGTCTAAAACATTAGAGGACTACAACTTAAATATTTGACTGATGTCAACTTGCCTGATCGTTTGATTGGTGTTTCTAGTAAATCCATAAGCGATGAAACTTCATCTTTTGGTAATTGTCAAATCAAATAAGCGAACTCGGACAAATTAGATGAAATCAATGAAATATAATGACAGTGTGTTAACAACAGTGAATTACTTACATTTTGAACATCGAACTGAATCCATGAAAGCAATTTTGAATTTTCTGCAGAATATAACACATACAAATAAAGTACTCGCAGAGGCAAACCAAGTCAGACAATCTCAAACAATGCCGGCCAGATCCAGTTTTCTATTTTCAAACATATTTTCTGAATTACCTATTCCGGATATAGTATAATAAAATAAAACTATTGAATTTGGTAACTCGGCTGATAGAAAGATGCACACATGTGCCAACGACATATACGCAACCTGAAATCATGATTTCGAAGATGCCGATTGAAGCTGTGTATTTGCTTTAATGTAGCTTATACCAATTAATTCTAAAACAAAGAGACAGAGGCAAGGCGAAAATAGAAGAATCGACGTTCTAAGTGAGAAGCTAAAACTCTTCAAGTCGTTTATCAATTCCTTGTCGAATGATTCTACAATCAGCATCGTGGTTATGGTCTTATCATACTCAAACTTCGATTGAACTTCTAGAGATTCTGCATTACATAGCATTGTGATAGTCGGGACAGCAAATGCCAGACGTACACAGAAAGTAATCACACTGTATATAATGGTGCTCTTGGTTTTCAATAACTCCCCTACCCTGAAAGGAAACGAAATGATGATATATTTCTGAAAAGCTATTCCTATCGATATAAAGACTGAAACAGTATGAAATAATGATGGAAAGATATCGACAGAAAGAAATACTATTACACATATTGGGTATTCCAGAAAGTCAGAATTCATCTGAAAAGTGGCAAAGTACAGGAGAACTGGTATTTCAAATACTACGACAAGTGTATCAAATATAGACTTCACGCGTAATAAGATGATATTACTATTTGTTAACATATATGCTGATGAAATAAACAATATCAAACCATTTGTTACAAACGTCACAGTTCCTAAAGGTCATTTAGAGATGTACTTAAATATCGTGATTCCATGCTGAAGACAAACTGCTTTTGTAGTAATGTTCGCCACAGAAGCCAGTAAGTCCTCGTTCGTTACAAAATAGTTCATAGAATTTCCATTTCATAACAACTTTATCTGGTTTGCTGTTTCGAATGCTTCGACCATACGAAAGCATTGCCAGAACTCCGCAGAATTGATATCGTTGAATATATCTGACAATATACCGAAGATCTTCCGCATTCTTCGGTGCATTTCATGTCGGGAACAGTTCTTTGCATGTAAACCGCTTTACAAAATGCCACTACATGTACTTCTGCGACTGTTTTCAGAACTAGTGGTAACGCGCCCCATATAATATATTCTTAGAGGAATTGCTCCATACAAGCATGGTTAACATAAAAACGAAATCTAATCCATATATGATATCTATTACATAAATGTTCAGTGTACCCTAATACATGCGTTTGCGACGATTGCCGAGAAAACGTTATCAACAGAGTTTCTTTCTTCAGAATGATTATTATTAAAGTAATTAAGTAGAAACTGCCGTTTGAAATCAGGAACGGAAAAGTGCTTGATATGTAGTCTCCTGCTTGGTAGCCCGCCTACGTTTTGTCTATGCAATGGTGTTATTTCTGACCGGCTTTAATCAGCAAAGGATGGTATTTGTAATGTGACCTTGCAACGCTTCTGGTAACACAATTTGTAAAGTGACATGTACGTAAAGGATAGGGTGTTAAAATAAGATGACAGTGGAATACCACATGCTGAGATGAAACAAGTATTTCAAATTTCTGATTGCAAATGCGCCCCTGGTACATTTTGCATAGTTTTTAGGTATGTTGAATGTCATTTCTTATATAAGTCACCTGGTTATAAGTGACACGATTACAAATATACAAGAGGCATCTGCAACCAATTTAAACAACATCTCAACACGAATATTTTAACATGCATTGTCTGCTTTAACTTGATGCATTGTTCATTTTTAATTCTCCCATTTACCTTCTTGAAACTAATCATACAACAACAAGTGGAACAAACTTTTGGATGAGAAAACATAAGAGGCATAATACATCTTGTGTCGCCTATGTAAGGTGTATGGGTTCACTGTGGACAATGCTATCACATCAAGTATCATGGTAAAATGAACTGTTCTAGATGTATACATTATAATCTACACATAACTAACTATCACTGTGTCTTAAGAAATGTATATCTGCTGGAACATTGGGAAACGAAATTTAAAACTTTTTTTACAAAATCTCATGAAATGAACACGTACTACACTAGTGACACATACACATTTAAATGTATTACACGGGCGAAATCGCTGGATATCAGAAGCATTATACGATACAATGTGATATGTCACGAGCATTCCCATATACTGTTGTATTTAAATGATTTGACCTGACCCGAATTTTGACTTGTAATGACCCCCTAACAATTCTGGAGCCTATACAAGTTATTTTATCGGTTTTGGCTGGAATAGAATAGAGCTATATGTATATCATTATACAATGTTTCTTTTCTGTGAAAACATGTAAAATCAAAACTCCAAGTCAGCTACCAAATTATGCTAAATGTTTTGTAAATCTACTAACGTTAGAAACAGATGTAAATTTATAAATAAAAATACGATGTATCATTTTAAATTGTATACATTTTAATCATAATTATAACAGGACTAGTGATATACCTGGAAAGTAACGAGAATTTAGTTCACTGTCTGCCATTCCTGCTCAACATAGTCAAAAGCAGGAAATAGAATACTTTAGTTTTTATTTTGTTATATTAGTTGTACAAGAAATCCTTCCATCGTGATTTGAAAATTGTCTTTAAAGTACTGATTAGTCTCATCAGCTAACGAATAACTGGGCCCTGCGCCCTAATAACCTAAAATTACTTTAATCCAAAAGTCACCCAAGAGCAATTATTAAACGCCTTTACTTTTCCGGAACGGATTTGAATTTTCAAAATGGGGATGAAAAACGATATTGTTAATTTTGTCGAGTCACAAAAAATTTATTAGCTAACCGTTAATTAGTCATTTATCATTACCTTCTGAACACTTAACTTACATGTAAAATATAATCAATGTTAATTTTCATTACGAGTGTCGTCATATGTTTAACGCTATCGTCCTAATTACCACGCGTTTTTGACTATCATCGCCGCAGACGACAAAAGCGAAATGAATCTTCACCGTTAACATCAATAACGCAGGAAAATTGTTTGGTGTTGTAACCTCATCTTAGGTCATCGATGTAATTTTATCATTTGCTTCATAACCAGTGTTCTTTTAAAGAATATTATGTTAAAAACAAATCAACAAAACATCTTCCTTATTACCTTTAATACATAAAACCTCATCTACATACATTTTGTATGTATAGCATGATTCTTGTGCAAATCATGATTCCTACGTAGCACGAGTCTATTTTTAGACAATCAGTTGTCCATATCCCAACACTCTCTGTTTGCAAAGTCTGTATATTACAAAGTCTGTATTAGATTGATGAATAACAGTTATATTTTATCTCGCTAGGTGATTTAGTTTAAATGTTTTTCAGTCTTGTTTCGCATCCATCCCACGTGATGAAATATATCTGTTTCTCATCAACAAGCAAGGAATATCTTCATCGTCATTAATATGTCACTTGACTAAATGTCTTTAGAGGCACGCCATTTTGGTTTTGCCAGTCTTATGTCAATCAAAGTATTGAACAAAAGTTAAATTGTTGAAATTATTCATATTACTGTCACTGATGTAAGACATTCTAGATACAGGAATTCTTTAAAATATTATAGTACTTCACGTTTATACCAATGTATGTGATTAAATGAAACCAATCACATGGCCGGTGAATGATGAAGGATAGGTATACTCTACCCGGGTCACAAAATGTTATACAACCCTCGACAAGCCTTGTGTTGTACATAATTTTGTGATCCCGAGGGTTAAATATCCATATCCTTCATATCCACTTATGAAAGAGCATTTTCCTCTTTTACCTCAAAGTTTTACTGCAATCTTATTACTATGATTTTCCGCCATTTTGATATAAATTCGAAAGAAAACGGGACTGCAAGTCAATTCTCCATACAGGATACTTTCAACTAATTCCCCGTTTTAGTATCTTTTAAAGTATATCCAGCCTAGGTTCTGAAAAAATGTTAAAATTGTACCCAAAAAATAGTAATTTTTTTAACGTTGTGACGTCATGGGGCTTTATTGCATGGGTAGTCATGCAAAATGCCTCAGGCGACATGAGTGTATTGCTCTAGACCAGCCAGTATTACACGTGTAGGTATGAGTGAAAACATCGTATTTCCCCCCAGGGAAAATAAAATATCTCATATTCCATAAATGACAACGACTCAAACCGTCCTGTCATATCATCATAAGGCCAACAATTGTTATAATTAAACATTAATATTTTACTTTCAAGGTGTGAAACATTACATGCTGTAATTTCCGGCACTCTATGTTACAGAACATTTCGTGTTGTGATACCAAACTGTTTGTGTTGTGATACCAAACATTTTTTGTTGTGATACCAAATCTTTTGTGTTGTGATATCAAACATTTCGTGTTGTGATACCAAACATTTCATGTTGTGATACCTAACGTTGTGATACCAAACATTTCGTGTTGTGATACCAAACATTTTGTGTTGTGATACCAAACATTTCGTGTTGTGATACCAAACATTTCGTGTTGTGATACCAAACATTTTGTGTTGTGATACCAAACATTTCGTGTTGTGATACCAAACATTTCGTGTTGTGATACCAAACATTTTGTGTTGTGATACCAAACATTTCGTGTTGTGATACCAAACATTTCGTGTTGTGATACCAAACATTTTGTGTTGTGATACCAAACATTTTGTGTTGTGATACCAAACATTTCGTGTTGTGATACCAAACATTTCGTGTTGTGATACCAAACATTTTGTGTTGTGATACCAAATGTTTTGTGTTGTGATACCAAACATTTCGTGTTGTGATACCAAACATTTCGTGTTGTGATACCAAACATTTTGTGTTGTGATACCAAACATTTTGTGTTGTGATACCAAACATTTTGTGTTGTGATACCAAACATTTCGTGTTGTGATACCAAACATTTTGTGTTGTGATACCAAACATTTTGTGTTGTGATACCAAACATTTCGTGTTGTGATACCAAACATTTTGTGTTGTGATACCAAACATTTTTTGTTGTGATACCAAATATTTCGTGTTGTGATACCAAACATTTCGTGTTGTGATACCAAACATTTCGTGTTGTGATACCAAACATTTTGTGTTGTGATACCAAACATTTTGTGTTGTGATACCAAATTTGTGTTGTGATACAACATTTGTGTATACATTGGATACATATTTGACAAATTTGTGTTGTGATACCAAACATTTTGTGTTGTGATACCAAACATTTTGTGTTGTGATACCAAACATTTTGTGTTGTGATACAAACATTTCGTGTTGTATACCAAACATTTGTTTGTGATACAAACATTTTGTGTTGTGATACCAAACATTTTGTGTTGTGATACCAAACATTTTGTGTTGTGATACCAAACATTTTGTGTTGTGATACAAACATTTGTGTTGTGATACCAAACATTTTGTGTTGTGATACCAAACATTTGTGTTGTGATACCAAACATTTCGTGTTGTGATACCAAACATTTTGTGTGTGTGATACCAAACATTTTGTGTTGTGATACCAAACATTCGTGTTGTGAATACAAACATTTCGTGTTGTGATACCAAACATTTTGTGTTGTGTACAACATTTGTGTGTTACAAACATTTGTGTGTTGTGATACAAACATTTGTGTTGTGATACCAAACATTTTGTGTTGTGATACCAAACATTTTGTGTTGTGATACCAAACATTTCGTGTTGTGATACCAAACATTTTGTTACCAGATGTGTTGTGATACCAAACATTTTGTGTTGTGATACCAAACATTTCGTGTTGTGATACCAAACATTTCGTGTTGTGATACCAAACATTTTGTGTTGTGATACCAAACATTTCGTGTTGTGATACCAAACATTTCGTGTTGTGATACCAAACATTTTGTGTTGTGATACCAAACATTTCGTGTTGTGATACCAAACATTTTTGTTACCCACCAGATTTTTTGTTGTGATACCAAACATTTCGTGTTGTGATACCAAACATTTTGTGTTGTGATACCAAACATTTTGTGTTGTGATACCAAACATTTCGTGTTGTGATACCAAACATTTCGTGTTGTGATACCAAACATTTTGTGTTGTGATACCAAACATTTCGTGTTGTGATACCAAACATTTCGTGTTGTGATACCAAACATTTTGTGTTGTGATACCAAACATTTTGTGTTGTGATACCAAACATTTCGTGTTGTGATACAGTTTGTGCTGTGAAATTTTTTTGTGTTGTGATACCAAACATTTTGTGTTGTGATACCAAACATTTTGTGTTGTGATACCAAACATTTTGTGTTGTGATACCAAACATTTCGTGTTGTGATACCAAACATTTCGTGTTGTGATACCAAACATTTTGTGTTGTGATACCAAACATTTTGTGTTGTGATACCAAACATTTCGTGTTGTGATACCAAACATTTTGTGTTGTGATACCAAACATTTCGTGTTGTGATACCAAACATTTTGTGTTGTGATACCAAACATTTTGTGTTGTGATACCAAACATTTCGTGTTGTGATACCAAACATTTTGTGTTGTGATACCAAACATTTTGTGTTGTGATACCAAACATTTCGTGTTGTGATACCAAACATTTCGTGTTGTGATACCAAACATTTCGTGTTGTGATACCAAACATTTTGTGTTGTGATACCAAACATTTCGTGTTGTGATACCAAACATTTTGTGTTGTGATACCAAACATTTTGTGTTGTGATACCAAACATTTTGTGTTGTGATACCAAACATTTCGTGTTGTGATACCAAACATTTCGTGTTGTGATACCAAACATTTCGTGTTGTGATACCAAGCATTTCGTGTTACCAAACATTTCGTGTTGTGATACCAAACATTTTTGTGTTGTGATACCAAACATTTTGTGTTGTGATACCAAACATTTTGTGTTGTGATACCAAACATTTCGTGTTGTGATACCAAACATTTTCGTGTTGTGATACCAAACATTTGTGTGTGATACCAAACATTTTGTGTTGTGATACCAAACATTTTGTGTTGTGATACCAAACATTTTGTGTTGTGATACCAAACATTTTGTGTTGTGATACCAAACATTTTGTGTTGTGATACCAAACATTTTGTGTTGTGATACCAAACATTTTCGTTCGCTGTATGCATTGAAAATGATCTGAAGATTATATCTATGTATAGGATAAATTTCAATTTCGTAGTCTTTATATTTCATTGGGCGAAACCTACCTTTAAACATACAGCACATTTAATTTAATGGTATAAGACGATTTGTTCACCCTCGGGATAATGGGAATTGTCGCGGGCGAACAAGTGGTCATATACCACTAACTAAAGGGCAATAAATTATTTATTATACCTAATAGCGCCAACACATTATACATGAGTATTTGCAACCCTCCATACTCTTATTGTTGAAACAAATCGTTCAGTCCTGTCTTATATAGCTAAAGGCATCAACATTATTATCAAATATTAACAGTCAGTAGTGTATTCAGTACTGATTGTATGATCGAGGAACATGTATCAAAATAGGTTTGAACACATGTATACATTCTCGTGTTAAAATGGAGCATTGCTATAGTTAAGCACTACCGTATCTCTTTGAGTAACGTGCGTAAGATAAATATTCAATGTTGCACTATGTACAGCTTTGCACATTTTGATGACATCGCAATGTTGTGTCGGCAACGCTGTGTTGTAACATTTTAGATTCATGCAAAATATAAGACATGTAAGGACAACAATTTTTGAGATGGATAAGTTATCTAAACGAAAACAACATATTATACTAGTACAACTGTAGTACTAGCCGCAATATTGTAGTTCAAAAGACTTTTAGACAGATAATGGTGTCGTCTTTAGAGCTACAATTGGCGCGTATTACTGCTATTGGTGCAAAGAAATGTGTTTGCAAATCATTATTTAATGTACGTATGCATTTTATCTTACTTGTTTGAGATCACTATGTTTCCACATATAAATATGATGGTCTTTTCGAAGAAAAATTATACCGCAAGTCTACAAATTATGAATTTCACGTCTTAAGAGTGATAAAGTAGATATTAAGACCGGTCGTTATAATTTTTTGGACAAAAATTATACATAAATGCATGTATATGCTTAAAATAGTTAGAGACCTACAAAAAAGTCTAGAAAACTGTGCCCGAGTTATTTTAGAGGCAGTGCTCTACTAGAACATATAGCGATCATTTCGTACCTGGCCGAAAGGCATAGTAGGCCGGGTTACAGGAATCTAAGAATTAGTTACAGATTATATATAATCATGCACCCAGAGAGTGCCCTAAGACCATTTTAAGTTGTTTTAGAGGTCTAGATAAAAAAAACCCGGTAAAAATAATACTCTACATGGTACTATACGAGAAGAATGGAAAGCTCACAGACTCATCTTCATACACACGGGTTCAGTGTGAATGTGTTTAATTCCCCTTTTTCGATACGTTGTTACCGGTACGGCTGTTCATACTTTTCTTTGCATATACTCATTAATAAAATCACAACAATTCAAGTCTTCCCTTCTCTTCTCTGTATTTTCCATAAGCGCCTTTCTGACGCAGATATACATAATCAAATACAAAACGGAAACGAATACAAAATTATCCGGAAAACTAATTATAACAAATATTCAGAATATAACAAAACCTTGACTCATAAATACATAATTTACATTACTTTAGAAATAAAATAGATTTATTGTAACATTGTTATGATTCAGAAATAAACTAGATTGATAGCAAAGTAGCATTTATATAATTGGAACGATAAGTAAAAGGAGAATAACTCTGATGAGCTTATAGCAAATCAACACACATATAATGTAGTATATAACAACGTCTCTGGTGCTTAGTTGACGCTAGAGATAAACTACGTTGCGTCTTGAGAAGAGAGACTTCTTATTGCAGCGGGAGCCTCGCTCATGCATATTATTTATCTCACAAACACTATGAATTTTAAGTAGATGATTGTCAAAAATCTAGAGTAATGTTTGTCATAATGGGGCTTAAATCGTCTTAGTGACGGCACTTTGCATAGATGTGTAAGATGATTTTGAAAGGAAATTTATCGCTCTTTCCAACGGTAGTAACGGTTTTTATGACAATGTGCTAGAAATGTGCTTTTATAATCGCTAAAGGTAGGCAGTCTGTGAGATTGCCACCCTTCTCGTATATTGTACCATGTAGAGGTCATTTTTACCGGTTTTGATCTAGATCTCTAATACGTCTAAAATGGTCTTAGGGCACCCTGGTTGGTCCATGATTATATAATCTGTAACTACTTCATTCTCAGATATATGTGTGCCAGGATGCTTCGACATATTCATAAAACTAAATCCTAGAGCTGAAGCTTTTACGATACTTATAATCGATATGCGTAGAGTTTATCGAAGTGATTGACAGACGTTAAGCTGTCATGATTCATTTGGAAAAAAACCTCCTAAATCCGGGGAAACAATGACATATATCATTATAACATCCCTGTATTCAAGTAATTTTAGATGTGAACTGATCAAAGTAGAATTCAAGTGATCACAAAGTTGAAGAAAGTCTCTAGAGGATTATCACAACTCCTTCGCGTAGGCGATTTGAATCGGACGCCGCAACACAACTACGTGTACGTTAAATATATTGTCACGTTATGAATTGTGTGAGCGTGTCTAATTATGACTATGCAAACGCCTAAAATTAAATGATTTGCATTGTGGAGTTTTTAACATTAGATAAACAAAACGATTCATAATTTGATATCAGGAAAAACAGATATATGATTCATCTCACGTAACTCATTTTATTTTTGTATTCATCGCTATATTGGCGTGAATTCCCGTCACTTCGAGTAGCTGTTCCCAATGCCTGGTAAAGCCATACTATAATAATTAAGACTGTAATCATAAGGATTAAAGTATCTTTCTGGTGTTCTATCGAAGGATAAAGTCGAGTAGGGTATCGGTATTTGTTTCCTAGACCGCACAGTTGTTTTGTATATGTTTTACAACACACAAGGCGTTTGTTTTTATTACATGAAACTCTACTTTCGACAATGTTAGTAAAACTCATGTTTGTGATGTGGGCACAACGTTAACAGAAACATTAATATGGCTTTTGATTTTGGTGTTCAATCGGCCCAATTCATTACATTTTTTCTCAGTGGTAGATATATTTCATCAGGCAGATGCCACAACACGTAAACACCTGTACACCGAAGTAAGGATCATATACACAAATATTAATTCAACAGATTACACCGGTCAGGTATTGTGTCTCGTCTCTTTAGAGTGACCATGTCGTTTTCAAGCACTGTGTGATACTCACAACATGGTATTGTTCCTTTTGTGTAGAGTACAGATCGATTCACTTTCATATATTTGAGGTTATTGAAGACATTACCACGATTCTTTGGATAAGGAGCATTTTGATGAGGAGCCAGAAGTGTCTGAGTGGCATCGATCACTATATAACCCATTCGTCTAGCGTCCCAAATCATCCAATTATCGTAAAAACTTCGCCAAAGCTGAAAATCGGGGTACAAGTGCCAATGATAGCTTGGAGGTGTTATGTAATAGTCAATTCCCCACATCTCGTTTACCAAAACCCCTCTTTTCGAAGCTCTTTCGATATTTTCCCAGGAACTTGCTTCCTCCCGTGTAACATTTGTAATATTTAGTTTTCTCCCTGTTAAAAAGTACGTTTTATCCTTAAGTAACGGCGATGAGGTTATATCATGCAAGTTTTTGAGAAAATTACCTGTTAAAAGAATATCGCCGTTGACCATAGCGTATACCTTTGATTCTGGTTCAAGTTGCATTACTCTCAGATACAAGTCTTTTACAACACCACAACCTTCGATTGTTCGATATATGGGTAGTATTGTCCATCCTAACTTTTCATACTCGAGCTGACCCGGTATGAAGTCATTGGTGAACAGATAGAGCTTCACATGTGGTTGTAGCAATGGCCAATTCCGCAACGTGTTGTTAAATACTTCATATCTTTCAGGAAATGTACTCCATGCTGTAAACAAAGTGATGTTTGGATGATCGCTCTGGGCCTTTTGTCTTTTGGAGATACGTGGGATGAAAAGCAACATCAGAATCAGACATCCAAATGCCATGACACATTTCATTTTCTTCGTCATCAGAATCATTATGGAAATCAACAGTACGCCTGAAATTATAAAAGAACGCTATTACGACAATAACAGCACACAATCATGACAATAATAACATACTATCACGACAATAATAGCACACTATCACGACAATAATAACAGACTATCACGACAATAATAACACACTATACGACAATAATAACATACTATCACGACAATAATAACATACTATCACGACAATAATAACATACTATCACGACAATAATAACATACTATCACGACAATAATAACACACAATCACGACAATAATAACAGACTATCACCACAATAATAGCACACTATCACGACAATACTAGCACACTTTCACAAATAATAACACACTATCACGACAATAATTACACACTATCACGACAATAATAACACACTATCACGACAATAATAGCACACTATCACGACAATAATAACACACAATCACGACAATAATAACACACTATCACGACAATAATAACACACAATCACGACAATAATAACACACTATCACGACAATAATAACACACAATCACGACAATAATAGCACACTATCACGACAATAATAACACACTATCACGACAATAATAACATACTATCACGACAATAATAACACACAATCACGACAATAATAACACACAATCACGACAATAATAGCACACTATCACGACAATAATAACACACTATCACGACAATAATAACACACAATCACGACAATAATAACATACTATCACGACAATAATAGCAAACTATCAAGACAATAATAACATATCACACAATAATAACATACTATCACGACAATAATAACATACTATCTATCAACGACAATAATAACATACTATCACGACAATAATAACACACTATCAAGACAATAATAACACACAATCACGACAATAATAACACACAATCACGAGCAATAATAGCACACAATCACGACAATAATAACATATATCACGACAATAATAACACACAATCAAGACAATAATAACACACTATCACGACAATAACAGCACACTATCACGACAATAATAACACACAATCACGACAATAATAGCACACTATCACGACAATAATAACACACAATCACGACAATAATAGCACACTATCACGACAATAATAACACACAATCACGACAATAATAGCACACTATCACGACAATACTAGCACACATTCACAATAATAACACACTATCAACAATAATAGCACACTATCACGACAATACTAGCACACATTCACAATAATAACACACTATCACGACAATAATAGCACACTATCACGACAATAATAGCACACAATCACGACAATAATAACATACTATCACGACAATAATAGCACACTATCACGACAATAATAACACACAATCACGACAATAATAGCACACTATCACGACAATAATAACACACAATCACGACAATAATAGCACACTATCACGACAATAATAACACACAATAACGACAATAATAGTACACTATCACGACAATACTAGCACACTATCACGACAATAATAGTACACTATCACGACAATAATAACACACTATCACGACAATAATAGCACACTATCACGACAATAATAACACACAATCACGACAATAATAACACACAATCACGACAATAATAGCACACTATCACGACAATAATAGCACACTATCACGACAATAATAACACACTATCACGACAATAATAGCACACTATCACGACAATAATAACACACTATCACGACAATAATAGCACACTATCACGACAATAATAACACACAATAACGACAATAATAGCACACTATCACGACAATAATAACACACTATCACGACAATAATAGCACACTATCACGACAATAATAACACACAATAACGACAATAATAGCACACTATCACGACAATAATAGCACACAATCACGACAATAATAGTACACTATCACGACAATAATAGCACACTATCACGACAATAATAGCACACTATCACGACAATAATAACACACAATAACGACAATAATAACACACTATCACGACAATAATAACACACTATCACGACAATAATAGCACACTATCACGACAATAATAACACACAATCACGACAATAATAGCACACTATCACGACAATAATAGCACACAATCACGACAATAATAACACACAATCACGACAATAATAGCACACTATCACGACAATAATAACACACAATAACGACAATAATAGCACACAATCACGACAATAATAACACACAATCACGACAATAATAGTACACTATCACGACAATAATAACACACATTGACGACAATAATAGCACACTATCACGACAATAATAACATACTATCACGACAATAATAATACACAATCACGACAATAATAACACACAATAACGACAATAATAGTACACTATCACGACAATACTAGCACACTATCACGACAATAATAACACACAATCACGACAATAATATCACACTATCACGACAATAATAACACACAATCACGACAATAATAGTACACTATCACGACAATAATAACACACATTGACGACAATAATATCACACACTATCACGACAATAATAACATACTATCACGACAATAATAGTACACTATCACGACAATAATAACACACATTGACGACAATAATTGCACACTATCACGACAATAATAACACACAATCACGACAATAATAGCACACTATCACGACAATAATAACACACAATCACGACAATAATAGCACACTATCACGACAATAATAGCACACTATCACGACAATAATAACACACAATCACGACAATAATAGCACACTATCACGACAATAATAACACACACAATCACGACAATAATAGTACACTATCACGACAATAATAACACACATTGACGACAATAATAGCACACAAACACGACAATAATAACACACAATCAAGACAATAATAACACACACAATAACGACAATAATAGTACACTATCACGACAATATAGCACACTATCACGACAATAATAACACACTATCACGACAATAATAACACACTATCACACGACAATAATATCACACACTAACACGACAATAATAACACACATCACGACAATAATTGACACAACAAATCACGACAATAATAATAACACACAATCACGAAAATAATAGCACACTATCACACAATAATAACACACAATCACGACAATAATAGCACACTATCAACGACAATAATAACACACAATAACGACAATAATAGTACAACTATCACGACAATACTAGCACACTATCACGACAATAATAGTACATATATCACGACAATAATAACACACATTGACGACAATAAACAGCACACTATCACGACAATAACAGCACACTATCACGACAATAATAACACACAATCACGACAATAATAGCACACTATCACGACAATAAATAACACACAATCAAGACAATAATAGCTTACTATCAAGACAATAAATTATCAAGCACACAATCAAGACAAAAATAGCACACTATCAAGACAATAATAACACACAATCACGACAATAATAGCACACTAACACGACAAATAGCACACAAACAATACAATAATAACATACTATGCACCACAATAAAAAGCACACTATCACGACAATAATAGCACACTATCACGACAATAATAACACACCATAACAACAATATTAGCACACTATCAAGACAATAATAGCACACTATCACTGGCAATAAAAGTACACTATCACGATAATAATAGCACACTATCACAGACAATAATAAAACTCACTATCATGACAATAATAACACGCTATCAAGACAATAATATTACACTATCAAAACAATAATACCAAACTAATCAAGACAATAATAGCACACAATCATGACAATAATAGCAAACTATCAAGACAATAATATTACACTATCAAGACAATAATAGCTTACTATAAAGACAATAATTACACACTATCACGACAATAATAACACACTATCACGACAATAAACAGCACACTATCACGACAATAATAACACACTATCACGACAATAATAGCACACTATCACGACAATAATAACACACAATCACGACAATAATAGCACACTATCACGACAATAATAACACACAATCACGACAATAATAGCACACTATCACGACAATACTAGCACACATTCACAATAATAACACACTATCATGACAATAATAGCACACTATCACGACAATACTAGCACACATTCACAATAATAACACACTATCATGACAATAATAGCACACTATCACGACAATAACAGCACACAATCATGACAATAATAACATACTATCACGACAATAACAGCACACTATCACGACAATAATAACACACAATCACGACAATAATAGCACACTATCACGACAATGATAACACACAATCACGACAATAGCACACTATCAAGACAGTAATAACACATTGTCACGGTATTAGGACACAATCACGACAACAGCACACAATCACGACAATAATAGCACATTGTCAAGAATAACAGCACACAATCACGACAATTATAGCACACTATCACGGTAATAATAACACACCGATGGTTCCTGATCATGTGAGAGATGGGTAATTTGGAGCGTTTCGTTTCCTACTTATATATTTATTGTATTAATACAGTTTCGGATTTATTTGAATTAAATGCTAAAAGTGTTGTTGTCGGCAAAACAAATTATAACGGAATCAAAATAAGAAATAATATCGTTAATATACACCAAGAAAAGCGAAAGACCTAATGAAGCACCTTTGGGTACTGCAGCAGTAGTAAATACCCACCTGAAGCAGCTATTACATTAGAAAATCTTAAAACCAGGATATACATATACCATTTTATGAAGTTTGACAATTAGCCTTGATAAAGTCACAATATATCGAATGTCTTTGCCTGAATCTAGAAAAAGCGTTAGATATACAATGCACTGTGTAACAACTGACTTATAGCTTGTTTGTTTGTTTGTTTGTTTGATTATAATTAACGTCCTATTAACAGCTATGGTCATGTAAGGACGGCCTCCCATGTATGCGGTGTGGTGCGTGTATGTTATGCGAGGTGCGTGTTTTGGGAGACTGCGGTATATTCATGTTACAGCGCTACTTATCTGTGGCACCATGACAGAAGAACTCATAACCTGTAAATAATTATTCATTAATGTCAACTCTGTTAATCGCCGTTAATCGATTAATCAACTGACAATAAATTTCGAGCCATTCTATGATACATGCAGTACACATTGATTACAGACGTTTAATGAAGACATCATTTTTTATAATATACATATTTCACGTCACTCGTCCTAATTTGGAAAGTTAGGTCAATAGTTATACTTTTGGTGTGGAATTATTGTTAACTTTTAATCCATATCTATATTTATTTACCCAATAAGTCCAGTCAATATAGGGTTTTTCTAACCACAATGGTGCTCGATTTATTCAAACTCTCAGGCCATTGTTAATATGTAACACACCGTTGATTATTAATATATATATTGATATTCCACTAGTGGAATATAACCTTCCGGCGTTTTTGATTGGTGAAACAAAAAAAAAAAAGGAGGATGGAGAAAAAGACCTTTGACCGTATCCTACTTTTTTCCTACCTCCACGTGATCAATGTTTACGTCGTCTGCTTTCAACTTCAACATCATGGCTGCGAATGGACGTGAAGATATGGTCAATATTGGCGACAGAGTGGGAACAATGTGACGGGTGAAAAGGTGTATAAACAAGGCTGATACAAGAGGCAGACCACTAATTATGGTATCGACCGATTTGAAAATTCAGTTTGATTCCAGGCAAGAAATAGCACCTGAAGCCCGGTATCGGTTCGACGTCATACCGTCATGCCGGAGTCGCGCGACGTTACAATATCGCAACAACTCACGTTTAGACGTCTGTCCACGAAATCGGAAACAATACAGAGGTACATTAACACCCCAAGTTGATAAGCCCCATCGGATCTATATTTGTCCAGACAAAGATTCATTAGAAAGATTTTGAAGTTGACAGATTCATTGCTTGCAGAGGTCTACACCAAAACACTAATAAAAAAATGATTTAGATATGAAAAAAGTACGAGATTTTTTTTCAGAGTGTTCTCAAGGAAAACAGGCCATTAGAATCAATTCCGCCAGATTCAGCTGAACAAGTTACTTTGTATCTTTTTTATGAATGTTAGAAACAATCATGGAAAGGAATATGAAAACCTGCTACCATTAGAAACATGGCATGTAGCATTGATCGGTAATTGAAATCGAAAGATTACGGCAAACAACTAACAAGTGTAGAGTTTTCTAAGGTAATGGAGGTTATCAAATCTAAACAAAAAAAGCTAAAACGAGAGGGAAAGGGCAATTTAGAAGGGAGGAGCTGATGCTGTTTCAGACAAAGACATAAGATAAATTGTATGACGATAGGTCAACTGGTTCACACAACCCTGGACAGTTTGTTAAGAACAGTTTGGTTTTCTAAATAACTGTGTGCATTTTGGCATGCGAGGTTTTACTGAACACAGGGCTATGTGTTGTGGGGGGGAAATTTAAGCATAAAGTAAAGATTCAGAGAATAAATGAGTTACATTGAATTTCGTGAACGGCAAACTAAAACAAGGCCTGGATCAAATCCTAAGAATGTAAGGCCGGGCCCCTCGACCCCCCCTCCCCCCCCCCGACCCAGCGCGCGCCTGTGGCTACCCCAAAAACCCCATCACGCTGCCCTGGTCGGCCACTTCCTATTATATCGCCACATAATACAAGATATGGACAAATCTAGCAGGTGGATTTAAGTGCCAGCACTGTCGGCGTAAATAAACTGGAATGATTTCATCGACTGACAATGAGCAGAAAATGCAGGAACTATTAAATGAATTCATCCAAAACTTCCATTATAATAAGACAGCTAGCTGTTCCAACAAAATAACGAAAACTAAGCCCGCCCCTTAACAAGGATTGTACACAGGCAAATAGTACAATGTATTACAAGTGGGTACTGAAAACAGTACACGATGTCTTGTTGCATTACAAAAATGATTCACACAACAGGTCAAGGTCGATGAGTCCCTGGTAATTTGCACTTTAATACTAAATGATTACTGAATAAAGACCCTTGATACCAGGGATTGTTTTCAATATGTTGCAGTAAACAATTTTTTAGGCTTGACGAGCACAACAGGGGAAAATGGAATAGCTGCCTCACGAACCATATGCGCAAGAAAGTATCTTTGTACAGAAGTTGAATGATAACGGGTTGCCTCCCAATCAGATTATAATGTCAGTTTATTTTAATAAAACAAAAAAAAATATATCTTCTTGTATGGTTAAATAATAACAAAATGTGTGTTTTTAATGGCAGACTTACCTTTATTTAAGAAAATACATCCCATCCACAAAATATTACCGGTATAGTCAGGGCTACTGTAACTTTTTTACGAATCACTTGCATATTTTTTGCATTTTTTTTTTTATCCTTTCAGATTTCCGACACAAGAAAAAAAAAACATCCAGAGTATTAACAATTATTCGCACAGGGACCCTGGCACGAAATGTTTTTTAACCAATAGTATACATACATATATTATAGTATCAAGGGTATGGAACACGGCGGTCGAGAAAAACGGCACCTATTTTTTTATAACCATGATTATTTTAATAAATGGGTTCTATACAACATTGACTGATATCTTACACTAAAGAGAAATAATTTATCTTTCCATGTGAGTGCTTGATGAACTAAAATGGCCAAGTATTGACGAAGTTATGGCTTGATGAATCGGGAAATTTACGAAAAATATGCTAGGTATACCATTTCCCTGTCCGGTCGAAATGTACGTCTCGGCTCTAATGGGTACCACATAAACCAAGCCAAAATCACAAAATCTACGCTTGTGGCGCTAAACACTACCCATAACTGTGTTCATCCACAATCTCTTTTGGAGGTTTAATGCCCACGTACTTTGTAGAAACTCCATTTAAACATCGTGAAGCTCACTTACACTAACCGTCACCTGCCATGTTCATTTGTTCTATCGGAACGTTTCTCGAGTTTACCGACAAGCACAACATAACATAATTTGCATAATGTAGTCATGATATGTAAAGTCGAGAAGCGTTCCGAGAGAAAAATGAACATGGCGGTGACGGTTAAAGTAAGTGAGCTACACACGATGTTTAAATGGAGTTTCTACAGAGTAACGGGTCATGACACCTCCAAAGGAGAATGTGGATGAACACAGTTTATGGGTACAGTGTTTAGCGCCACAAGCGTAGATTTTGTGATTTTGGCTTGGTTTTTGAGTACCCATTAGAGCCGAGACGACATTTCGACCGGACAGGAAATGTCTACCTAGCATATTTTTCGTAAAATTTCCCGATTCATCAAGCCATAACTTCGTCAATACTTGCCAATTTTGTTCTTCAAGCACTCAATGGAAAGATAAATTATTTCTCTTTAAGGTAAGTTATCCGTCAATGTTGTATAGAACCCATTTATTAAAATAATCACGATTTGAAAAAAAATAGGTCCGTTTTTCTCGACCGGCTGAGTTCATACCCTTGATACTATAATATATATACATGTATATCTGGCTAGTTTAAAAAAAGTCGTGCCAGGTCCCTGTGATATATTCGACAATAAACTCAAACCAACATAGGACGATCTCAAGAACATTGTCGAACGCGCACTCAGAGCAGATCGGTCAGCCAGCAAACAATCCATCATCCGGCCCCCGGCCATCATCACTAGTGTCATCAAACGGTGATGTTCAACTTCAAAACGTAATCAAACAGACCACCATTACCAAACACGCTCCCGTCATTGTTTTCGGGACCCATTAATGGTGGATCTTTCACAAATAAACATCAAAAACAAGTCCGTGTGTACTTGTAGGAAACGCCAAAGGCCAAGGGTGCTTTACTCCGACAGTGACACGGACTAGAGTGGAGTTGAACATTCCGCGCAACGGGAAAATTACGTCACATGCCGAGGCCACACAACTGTTTAAATTTGCGCGCATATAGTCCCCCGGTCAATATGATTTAAAGAGAACGAAATGACTGGGTTTCGGATATCAAATGCATTTAAATTATCATTATTTTATAGAAATATTTGTGTACTATCAATTATTAAAGTAATAAAAAATAATTACGAAATTGAATGTTTTGCATATTAATTAGTTTCTGTATCATACAGGTTATATCACTACGCCTAATTTGCATACGTGAACTCTAGTAAAAAAAAACGTGGGCCTATTGTCATGAAAAACATTGTGGTAGAAAACAGGTCACACCACTCGCAACTATTGGATATTGAATTAATTTCCCTCTCGTGAATTATGTTTTAAAAAGTTACAAAAAGACACTCGCTAAAGCTCGTGTCTTTTGTAACTTTTAAAAAATAATTCACTCGAGTGAAATAAATTCAATATCCAATAGCTGCTCGTTGTGTAACCTCTATTTACCTCAAACTAATTGCAATAGAAGTTATCTTTGTTTTTTTATAACTTCGTATTATAAAAAAATATCAAAGTGGGGAAAATGGTTTTTACCATTTCTAAGCTTCAATAACTGTCCTCTCTGTGGCACAAGATAAAAGGAATCAATGGTATATCAAGATCATGCTATGCACATGTACAATACATATATCCAAAAATGTTCACGTGGAACTATTCTATAGGAAATATACAAGCTTTAAATTGCTATAAATGTTGCTATTTTACCAACCATATTAGCCTCTGTTGGCTTTTTCATGCAGAATATTGCTATAATCAGCATAGCTATTGATTATCGATTGTATAAAGATTTTTTATAAATTGTTTGATAAATTGTTATAATTAATTTCTTAACAACAAAAGAAAATTTATTTTCACCCTTTAGAGTATAAGGTCACTCAAAGTTGGCCTGTTGATCTAAGCTTTGGAATTAGGCATGATATATCTCAAAACTTCTCACTAACAAATGCCATTGATGCTTTGTCTATATAGGTTTTTCTTAAGTACAAATGACATTTAAGTTCAGATATCTATCAGTAATTATTTAATTCAGGTCCATGAAAAGCTCATGTGGTGATAAAACTTCAAAAATTATAATTTAGAAGCACAGACTTTGGGATATGTTTTTTGTATCACATTGTATTTTGATATCTTTTTTTGCAAAAATCTTGTATTAAATGGGGATTTTTTCCCAATTTCTTCTATAGAAACTAATAGGACAACACATATTTTCAAGAAATGTATCTAAAAGTTATCTGTGTGTTAAATTTAAAATCAAATAAATTAATTGAAATGTTAAAATTGCCATATCCCAAAACATATTTCGCTATCTTGATTGCTTAATTATTTGTCGTGGAATCAATCATTTTTCTCCGTTTCAGATTATATGTACTACTAAAATTGGACTCCATACTCAGTTAATTGTATACACCTAGTATTACATATGAGGCAAGCATTACTCTTTATAAGTTGTCATTTTTTTTAATTTCCCTATTTTCTTGATCTTGTGATGCGCGAAAAGGTGTTTTCCTAAATTTGGATTTCCAATAAAAAAATTTTCACTTGATATAGTAATGATAACTAGATCTACTAATCCAAAAAAACATTTTCTGTTGCAATTTTTTCTACGTTAGGCTTATATTTTCACTAAATTGACTGGACTATAATAAATTTAGAGCAGACTTACCATAAACGAAACGAAATCCACAGACGATCCCATTTCCATGTCTTCTTTATATAGATTTTATATGCCCTTGAGCATAGCACGAGTACACCAGAACATTAGGCTAATTATAAATTTAATTAAATATTTCATGTGAAGTATATTGATTACAACTTAGATTATTAACGTCGATAGTCACTGTCTTCAGCAAATATCCATTAAAGTGAGACAATATCGTTCCTAAACATTCAGTGTTTAATCCAAGACTGTCACTTTACGGTCACATTATATTGAACAAGAGGCCCATGGGCGTTAACGGTCACCCGAGTTAAATATATAATCAAACAAATTAAAGACATATAAACGCTATATACTGGGCCTTGAAGTTGGTCAATGATTTATAAATTTGACTTTTTAGGCTATGAAGAGTATTTGCTTCCATCAAACCTGTGAACTTAGAAGTATTTTTTGAAATTTTAATCATTTTGACCCTGTTTGGTCCTGCCCCTCTGGTCCCCCAGGGAGTCATCGAGGAGTGATATGGATGTTAAAATGCTATATCTTAGGCTAATAATTCTAACCAAGTTATGAATTTCTAACCAAGTTTGACTCATTTCCTAAACTTGACCCCTCCCCAAGGGGAAACATGAGACCCTAGGGTCATATAATTCACAATTTTTATAAAACACACTTAAGACCTTTTCATCTATAAAGTATATTTGATTATACCATTTCCAGAGTTTTAGAAAAATATTTTTGAAGTTTTAGCCTATTTGACAATTTTATGGCCACGTCCCTCTCCCCCAGGGGGGCGGTGTAACGTTGAAAATGGACCTCCGTTGAAAATTGACCTTGGGTCAGTTTTCAACGTTAAAAACGGACCCTGAATGCCGTTGAAAATTGACAGTGTCTAAGGTCAATTAACAACGGCAGGTCTGTTGAAAAATGACCGTTGAAAAATGACCTTGGCAAACTATCAACGGATGGTCTGTTGATATAGCTGTTGCACAAACATAATTCTTGAATTCTGTTATCGCCATTGTATTAAAATTACGTAATATCCTCGATTTGATTTGAAATTTGGTATCGTTATCATCGTAACAAATACCTCATTTAAATATTTTAGGTGCTTGTATGTTTATTATAGAGAATACGGCACTACAAAACTTTCATTTTTTCTACAGTCATTTTGTTCGTCCGTGTAGATAATGTTAATTTAATTTTCTCAAACTGAGGAATTGCTATATAACACTGAGGTAACGTTGTAAATAAAAAGGAATTGTTGTTATCAACTGCATGCAAAGTTTGTACTGTGTGGTGTTCACTTCCGAGTACCAGTGGATAGTGTTAAAAAACTATAATTATGGGATATTATTAATTTGTTTCTTAATGATTTTTTATAATAACATTTTCGACGATTTTAGCGTTGTTCAGATATTCAGTAATTGTTAATATTTATTTATTACCTGCAATACTAAAATGCATGTATTATATATCTGCGTATGTATCAGTTATGTTGTGTTATGGTATGGTTGTCTTGTGTTGTTGTGTTATTTTGTGGTAGTGTGTTTTTGTGTTGTTTATTGTGTGGTGTTGTTTTGTTGTTGTGTTATTATGTTGTGTGGTGTTGTATTGTTGTGTGTTGTGTTGTGTTGTGTATTTATGTGTGGTTGTGTCATGTTATTGTGTTGTGTGTCATTGATGTGTTGTTGTGTTGTGTGCTGTGTGGCTGTGTTTTTTGTGTTGTGTTGTTGTGTGTTGTGTTGTTGTTCCGTGTTTGTGTAATGTGTTGTTACGTGATGTTTTTGTGATGTGTTGTTGTGTTATGTTGTGTGATGTTGAGTTGTTGCCGGGTGTTGTGTTGTTAGGTGGTGTTGTATTATTGTTGTGTTATGGTGGGGTTTTGTTGTGTGTTGTTGTGTGATGTTTTGTTGTGTGATGTTGTCGTGTGTTGTGTTGTTGTGTGTAATTGTTTTTGGGTGGTGTTGTATTGTTGTTGCGTTGTTTTGTGCTGTGGTTGTGTTGTGTAATGTTTTGTTGTTATGTTGTGTTGTGAGGTGTGTTGTGTTTTTGTGGTGTTGTGTGTTGTTGTTGTTGGGTGGTGTTGTGTTGTTGTTGCGTGTTTATGTGTTGTGTATTTGTGTTATGTTGTGCGATGTGCTGTTGTGTTGTTTGATGTTGTGTTGTGTAGTGTTGTTGAATGTTGTTGTTGGATGCTGTTGTATCGTTGTTGCGTGGTTGTGTTGTGTGTTGTTGTGTTGTGTGATGTTTTGTTGTGATGTTGTGTCGTGTTGTTTTGTAATGTTGTCTTGTGTTTTGTGGTTGTGTGATGTTGTGTTTAGTGTGATGCGTTGTTGTGTTGCGTGATGTTATTTTGTGTGATGTTGTGTTGTGTGATGTTGTGTTATTTTGTTGTGTTTTGTTGTGTGGTGTGATGTGTTGTTGGTGTGTTGCTGTGCTGTGTCATGCAGTGTGGTTTCGTGGTGTTTTGGTGTCGTGTTGTGTTGTTGTGTAAAACGAGTTTCTATGGGGTCACTTTTCAACGGGGTCAATTTTCAACGGGTCGGTGTAAAAAGTGCGCTTGAAGTTCAGTTTTCAACGGTTTTCGGGGTCATTTTTCAACGTTGAAAAATGACGCGAGGTCAGTTTTCAACGGGAGTCCATTTTCAACGTTACACCTGCCTTGACCAATATGGATATGATGTTACAATGCTATCTCAGGCTAATAATTCTAACCAAGTTTGACTCTTTTCCAATGAAAATTGAGCAAAAAATGCTCATAAATGTGTTTTCTCTATATAAACTATAGTAAACTTCACCCCCTCCCCAGGGGGAAACATGAGACCCCAGGGTCATATTTAATTCACAATTTTTGTAAAGGACCTTAAGACCTTTTTATCTATGAAAAGAATTTGATTCTACCATTTCCAGAATTTCAGAAGAAGATTTTTGAAGTTCTAGCCTATTTAACCCCTTTTGATCACGCCCCTAAGGCCCCTGGGGGTCAGTCTTAGAAAATTTGTTAATAGGATTTAATGGCCATCTCATACTGACAATTCTGACAACATTTGACTTATTTCCTATTACAAATGACCAAATAATGCTCAAGAATGTGTTTTCCCTATATAAACTATAGTAAACTTACCCCCCTCCCCAGGGGGAAACTAGAGACCCCAGGGGCATATAATTCACAATTTTTGTAAAGGACCTTAAGAACTTTCTATCTATGAAGAGTATTTGATTCTACCACATCTGTGAGTAGAGAAGAAGATTTTTTAAATTTTACTCAATTTTACCTTTTTTGGCCCCTCCCGCAACCCCTGGGGAGTGGGGACCATATAATTCACAATTTTGATTGGCCTTATGCCTTAGAAGGTTCTTGCAAAATTTCATTGAAATTGCCTCAGCAGTTTTGGAGAAGAAGTCGAAAATGTAAATTGTTTACGGACATACGACGCACGACGCACGACGGACGACGCACGACGACGGACAAAAGGCGATTAGAATAGGTCACTTGAGACTTCGTCTCAGGTGACCTAAAAAACTAGTCGTCCTCCCCATTATACTCATCGCAAATCAGTAACAGAAACTACCACTTGTATAGACTATGGTGTGTCTCAGCCAGGGTACATAACCGAGTTTTCCTCACAAAGAACACCCGGTTGTTTCATTCCAGTTATGATGAAAACTAAGCAGCAAAAGAATATCGAACACCTCTCTCAAAGAGTTGTCAGTTACTCACGTTATCATCCTACGCTCTGATAGGGTATACAAGTAGTGTAATTTAGACACTGTTTTGCGATGGTGCTATTTTGTAGTGAAGATATGATTTCAAAAAACGTTTAATCCCGAATTAGAATGAACCAAAACAACAATTAATCAGTCACAGTTATGTTAACTAGAATGAACGACTTATTCAGTGTGGTTAATGTAAGGACGACCTACATTGTAAACGCTTGTTACGTACATATATAGTGTATAGTCACTGTGTTCTGGTGCGCTGTTTTATTGCTTGATTAATAATGAAAATATGTGTCTTTAATGAGTTTATTAACACGACACAAAACGAAGAATTCAATTGATGGATGAGTTACGTCCCTTGGATATGACGGTCATCTTCAAAATTGCTTCGTAAACCACCTGGTATTTCAATGAAACAGAAAGAATATCAGAGGTATGTTCAACGCATTATATATAATTCTGAACTGCTGAACACCGTTATCTACTTCCTTAGCATTCTGTGACTGGGAAAGTGATATTTTGTCCATGCTGTAATTGATTGTTTAATGAAAGACTCATGTCTATTTACAGATATGTGTACTCACCTGTACAGAATAGTGGTACGGTGAGCACGACAAGAATTTCGTCACGCATCGGTAATCTGCAAATACCTGAATTGACTTACCGATCTTTAGAAATAAAGAAATAGAAGAGATGTCTGAACATTTGGATGAAAACTTCGTTAGAGAAATCACGGATTTAAATCTAAGCAGTAAACTCCATACTTTAATTACCCTTACAAATGTGCCGTATACATTTACTGACAATGATTCTTGGCAAGGTGGACAGGATTTTGTGTAAGCAATAATTTGTCCATTTACTCTCAAAATGAATCAATGAACGAGTCGCCCTCTCTTATTTCTACAAATAGCACGAGTTTTGGCTCCGAATTTATCACTGATCTCTATAAAATTAGAGATAAACCCAGAGAACTGTTAATTGATCAGATTCGTACCATCGTACACGATAGTGTCCCAGATTTGAAACAACTACGTCATGAACTTTTTAGGAGGGCCCATTCTAGAGACGATCTGTAAGGACGGTTACCTATGACAGAGACTCGAGGCTAGAAAAGTAGGCGCTGCTTCTGTCCAAATGAAATTAGTCAAAGATTACCAAGTATTGCTACGCGCTGTAGACGGGGAGTACGATAAAGACCTCTATGATGTGGTACCTTCAAACAAATATATTGAACCCCGAATACCTGTACCAAATACTGCAAGTGTCGTTGTTACTGCAGGTATGAAAGTCCTTCAAGAAACAATAGCTACTGTAAAGCTGATGTACATATGCTTAAAAAGGAACAAAAGGCTTACAAGGAAAACACTAGTCCGATAAACCTGCCTATATTATTAGGCTTTTTTATTTTATTTATTTTTTTTTTTTTTGGCCTAATATATAGTCAGCTCGCGGTACCTCTTCAAAATGTGAAATCGTAGGCCAGATTTGGCCTACGCTACGTCAGCGGCATATTTCTAATATATCGTCCATGCAATGCCGGGAAAACGTACACATACCTATATATTGGGATCTTATGTACTCCACTACCCCCATGTTACATCCCATTTATGTAATTAAACAATTCTGCACAGTGAAATACTTCCGAGACCCCTTCTATTTCACACATTTGTAATGGCCGCCGTATACACATTTAGTAGAGCAAACGGCAGCCAATCAACTTCGCTTCCGGTTTTATTTTAAAAAAACCACGTGTAGTTGAAAGATAAACAAAATGCTAACCAGTTAGAGATTTTATAGTGAAATTATGGTCGACATACACGACATGTTGTCAAATATTCAAATTGAACACGACTATTGCTGGTACCGCATCACTTTCGCGATATTCACGTTGCATATACATGTAGCATATACACGGTAGAATTTTGTTTAAGTCATTAGAACAGATGCTGGAAAAGCACTTTCCATCGCACATAAATACATAACTCAGTACTACATTACTCTATTATGATATGTAAGGATGGATTCACAAGACAAATCGTTCTCAGCCCCATCTATGTATGTTAGTGAAGCCATGTGAAATCTAGGTGGTGTACGGCTCATAGCTGATGTGTTGATTGTTGGGTGTACGGCTCATAGCTAACGAGGTGTAAGGCTTATGGTTACCTTGATGTCGATAATTATCATAAAGATATTAAATGAGGTGTAAAATTGTATAGATAATGTTTGTTTGATGAATATACATGTATTTAATTCTATTATTTTTACTTTCAGAGGGATGTGTCGACCATTTCCGTAGATATATCGCTTGACTTGGGTTCTCCCATAAACACATACGATTGTGTCGAATGTGATTACACAACTAAGGATAGAAGTAACTTGAGGAAGCACAGACGACGTATTCATACTAGTACGCCTATACAGACGCCACCGACGTTCACGTGTGACACTTATTCCAAAAGCTTTAAAACTAAGTATGGACTATCTTTGCATACGAAGACTAAATATGCACAGAACTTCCAATTTATCTGCGCAGTGTGCTCAAAAGGTTACAACCAAAGGATACCTCATCGGTTCCATCTTTCGACGCACTCCACCGTAGGATTAGAGGCCTGCAAATTCTGCCACACCGAATTCAAAGCTTTTGGATCTCTGAAAAGGCACTTGGAGACCTGCCAGAGGAAATCGGAGGACTTTGTTTATAACATTTGTCAGGCCACCTTCAATAGAAAATACAAACTAAACGAACACCACCACGGTAAACATGGCGAGAGGATAAATGCATGTGAATTCTGTGGAATCAAATACAGTTGGAGATAATCTCTAAAGAAACATTTGGGCTGCTGTAAATCTAAATCCACCAATTGACATTTTAAAATAATCAACAATCTCATGAATTGTCTTAAAACTTGTGCAGGGTGATGCACCATAGCCCTGGTGGGACGCCCGTAGGGGACCTTGGGCACAAAGTTCTACGTATGCGAGGAGATATATACCCAGTTTCGCAGTGCCCTTATTATTATTTTGTTCTATCAAACGCGTTGCAGGTAGCAGATGTTCATACAAATTGGTGTTATTTTATGTCTCTTCTAGTGGTTATTTTTACATCTTGCGAGCCAGTTTTATTCCCTATAATATGATGTGCCAAATCTTTATTTTTGCTTCGTAGAACTATTAAAAGGACGTCTCGTGATACACATGTTCTTTAAAATGTTCGCTGTGGAGTTTTGAATTTGAGGAATTACGAATAGGAAAATGGTAAATGTTTTCGACATGTCTTTTTTTCTCAAAAACCAATGTACAATACTATTTAGTTTATCAAATCCACTAGGCAATTGGATTTTTTTTAGAATTTACCGTGGATTGGTAAGTGTTAATTTTTCTCTACTTTTGTTGAAAACATAGGTGAATATATAGGAGCCTGCTGATTGGATATACTCAAGGTACATCAGTTAATGGTTAATGTGTGGGTCGGGCAATACATGTAGATGTAAAATTTGTAAAGAATTTTGATAACTTCATTTAACCAGAATAGTAGCAAACGTTAACACGGTCCTCTGTAGGTTCTGTGATCTCAAAACGGCCGGGTAGTTTCTCAAATTGAACCGGTTGTGTTTGAACATCCGGTGTCACAGGTGACAGCTCTGCCACACACATAAAAGGTTTTTAAACCTGTCAGTTATTGGGTTTGTAGCATTACTTTTGTTGTTTGTTTGTTCAAATGTACGTCCTATTAACAGCTAGGGTCACGTAAGGACGGCCTCCCATGTATGCGGTGTAGCTACACATGTACGTGCATTTACGCAAACACGTGTACATTGTTCATATATACGTGTACATGTAGAACTTAAAACATCTCGAAAAGTATTCAAAACTAAATGAAAAAAGACCTTCGAAACGGCCCGTGTGTATAGAAGGTTAAGCCCAGGACAAAATTTTAACCCGGCTGCTGATTGGCTGGCTTATTATGAATTTCAAAATTAAAAATGTTTTCTGACAGGTAATTATTCCTTGATAACCGTGATATGAATTTGGAAATTCAGATTGAGATTTAGGTTCAAAATATCAATTTTGATAATGAATAGGTAAACACATTAGAATTTCAGGTTTTTTTAAAGTGCAAAAATTCTCCATTTCTTATAAAGATCTTGGACCAATGCGGAATAACTCGTACGAGTTTTAGTATTAGAGGATTATCTCCCTTTGATGACATCATGTAATCTCAACTACTGTACAAAATCGCTGAAAGGACAATTGATGTTCTATACCTCCGCCATTTTGAATCATATGACATTGAAATTGGTCAATATATGTGTCTGAGAGCGTGCCCTTTCACATTCGATTCAAAACCTTTCTCTTGAAATTTCTTAAATTACGGTAAAATTTACGTTAAAAAAGTGAACGAAACGCTATATTCGGAGGGCTGTATTTCCGCCATTTTCTAATTCGTGATTTTGAAATTATAACCCTGTACAGGCAATATGCCAATGTCTACATTCACATAAAATCAACACCCTAAATTAAATGAAAAAGGCTCTACGAGCTCACAAATTACGTAAAAAAATAAGGAAATGGAACAAATTGACATATGTGAGGAGCTATATTTCCGGCATTTATCTATATAACCCCTTTAAAATCCATAACTTTTGAAGACAAAAGTTTATACAACATAGGTATGAAAAATCAACATTAATCATACAGGTTTAAAGGCGCTGAAACGTCTCGCGCAGGGACAAATATAAACTAAAATTTCGATTTTTCATGTCCTATATCTCCGCCATTTTGAATCATATGACCTTGAAATTGGTCATTTTATGTGTCTTAGAGCATGCTCTTTCACATCTAATTCAAAACAATTTTCTTTGAAAATTCATAAATAACGGTAAAATTTACTTTAAAAAAATGAACGAAACGCCATATTCGGAGGGCTACATTTCCGCCATTTTCAGTGTTATGTCTTTGAAATTGGAACACAATACAAATAATATGTTAAAGTCTACATATACAAAAAATCAACACCCTACATTAAATGATAAAGGCGCTTCGAGCTCACAAATTACGGTGAAAAATAAGGAAATGGAACAAATTGCCATATTTGGAGAGCTATATTTCCGTCATTTTTCTATATAACCCCTTTAAAATGCATAACTTTTGAAGACAAAAGTTCATACAACATAGGTATGAAAAATCAACACCGTACATACAGGTATTAAGGCGCTGAAATGTCTCGGGCAGGGGCAAATATAAACTAAAATTTCGATTTTTGATGTCCTATATCTCCGCCATTTTGGATCATATGACCTTGAATTTGGTCTTTTTATGTGCCTGAGAACATGCTCTTTCATATGCGCCCTTCGAAACATTTCTATGGTAAAGTTCATTTTTGACCTTTGTTTGACCTCATTTGACCCCATAGTGAACTCGTGACCTTGACATAATTTCTGATAACATGTAATGAAAAAAAAAACGTGAATTATCGTGATCTACATGGAGAATGAAACGTACATGTTGTGTAGCGTACGGTTATGAATTTATGAGCGTTTAAAGTTCGTTCGAAAAAAGCACTTTTTTTTATGTCTGTGACCTTGACCTTGAACGTTATCCTCCAAAATTGAGAGTACATTTTAAGAACTCATGTACGTACATAACGTCTCCAAATTTCAGCGCTCTACACCTCTTATTTATTACGAAGATGTCGTTTAAAGATTTAAAGCTTTTTTGAACCATGTGACCTTGAATGAATGTCAAGGTCAATAAAACAGCATAAGTTCTGTAGACATTCGTCCATGCTATGTCTATACAAAAAATCAAGCATGTGTGTTAAGTATTAAAGGCGCTGAAACCTTTAATATTTTTGGCGGGAAAACGCCAAAATAGCCTTTTTTCAAAGGCCTATATCTCCGCCATTTTGGATTTCATGACCTTAAAACTTGTCATTATATATTTCTGAGGGCATGCCCTTTCATATCCAACTTTCAAAACTTTTCTGTGTTGAATTTCGTTTTTGACCTTTGTTTGACCCCGTAGCGAACTCTTGACCTTGACATAATCTCTGATAACATGGCATGGGAAAAGCACGCGCAATGTCAAGATCTATCTGAATAACAAAACGTGAACGATGTACACCGTACGGTAATGAAGTTATGAGCGCTTAAACTTCGTTCCAAAAAATTGTTTTTTACGTCTGTGACCTTGACCTTGACCTTTATCGTACAAAATCGAACGTACGTTTCAAGCACTCATGTACCTACATCACATGTCCAAAGTTGAGCGTCGTACCTTATTCCGTTCGTGAGATATCCTGCTAACAAGATTTGTGGAAATAAGAAAAAAAAAGAAAAATAATAAGAAAAAACATAACAATTACAATAGGGATTTCCATCCGTAAATGGAAATCCCTAAAAACAGAACAATAACAATAGGGATTTCCATCCTGAAAAGGGATTTCCATCCTGAATGGAAATCCCTAATAAGATATTAAGCACGTTTCCCATATAAGTAAGACACATTTTTCATATCTAGATTAAAACTCCATGAAGATGGTTTGTACATTCACAAACAAATATTGACATTGTATAAATTTGTGATAGTATTCAATCTAATTGTGATCTCATCTTTTTAATTATATACATTTGTTGGCACTCTAGGTAAGAGTGGGTTTTTATGGATAATTTTTTTGTGTTTTTATCAAATACATTCAAGTTCAAAATTGAAAGCTGTTGTCATCTTTTTGAAACACAAAAAATCCAAATATAATGTGACATGAACTTTTTGATAACACGCCATTGTTCTGGTAGTGAAACGAAGAAATAAAAGAACAAAGGAAAAACTGTAGCGTGACGCAAACTTACGCGCAAGTAACAACATTGAATTCAATGCCCGGATAACCTGCGAAGGCATAAAATCGACCGACTAACCAATTACTGGTATGTCTGAAAAATGTGTTCAATCTTGATCGTGAACATATATTCGCCCCCTCCCCATATAAAAATAGAATGAAGGATCAAAGGTCGCCCAAGAAGCGTCGCCCATTCAGTTTATCATACAAGGATATTATCAAACAAACACACTAACATTGATTGCAACGTCAAAGAATCACCCATGAAATGTGACTATATTATCTATTACTTATCAGTTGTTTTATAACTTATCTCAAATTCAATTCAAATCACATTTCTTGTTTGATGTAACATCAATTTCAACGTATTGTGGACCTTTTAGTATCGCTGAACAGAAAGTTTACTAATATTTCGACTGTAGGACATATGTAAACCGTATTGTATCTATTCACTCAAAAAATCAATGCCAAGTGTCTTATGATCATGAATTTTGCTTTCATCACACTTGTAATGTTGTGGTACAGGGGCTACTCCCCTGGCTGCTTCTGATGGTAATGCAATCGTCACGAGTTTTCGTCGCGCCTTCCTCTTCGCCCGTTCAACATTATCGAAAGTATGATCCCTGAAAAACATAACATTAGGAAACCAACATAACTAGAAAACTGACCAGAATATCAAAATACCAAGTGTCTTGAGAAAATTGAACTGCAAAAATTGTTAATCAACATCTTGAATATTTTACACACAGAGGCATTCGAATCCTTTAACCACATTGAAATAAAAATAGCCCACGTTCCTCTCTCTGCAATTATGTTTGGTATCGCATTGAAATAAGGATATGGTTTTCCAAACAAAAGGAAAATATTTCTGGAAGCGATTGTTTTATTCATTTATAACAAATACGCCTATCACTCCAATAATAAAGTTTAATACTAACCTTGAGATAATACGGACAACGTGATTTGGATAGATGTAATGCTGTGGATTGCTGCCTTCCCTCTCGGCCCCCGTGAGCAGGTCATTAACGGGGTACACCTTTGCTTTGGAAAGCGTCATGTGAAATTTCCGGTCTGGCATTAGTCTTGCTCGATGCATTTGACATGCTAATTCAAGAGCAGTCGGAATGTCCTCGGTCTTTCAAACACCCGATCCCTTGAGGCCCAAGTCTTAAAACTCACTAAAGAAATTTCAGCTTCTAAGCTTCCTAATGACCTAACATTATATTTCCTCGACTTCACATATGGGAAAATCTGTACTCTCCTTTCAATATTTGTTATGTATCCTTGAAACATGACGTTAGGTACTCCTTTGATGTGAGTTCCATGTGGAGGAAAAGTACCGAAGTTGACATCCTTCAACAGCCAATCGCGAAGCTTCAAGGGCCTGGTAGATCTTTCAATGGCTGGTATACCATGCATATCTTCTGCTTCGTGGAACTCTCGAATCAAGTGACAAAAAGTCTGCCTCGTTTGGGTTACCAAGTCGTTTCATTTCGGACTCGAACTCCAGTGAAAACGTTACCATTGCGATTGAATCACTTTGTTTGTCGACGAGGTCTTCGACGTGTGGTATTTTCAGGTTCGTATTATTGGCCCTTGCAACATCTATCCATGCCTTCTGCGAGATATTACGTTCAGGAAATCCATCCTTGCATACCATAACTTGGTGCGACAATTGGTCAAAAGATGGTGGGGATCTAGGAAGGAAAACACATGCGACAACGTGGATGTATTGTATTCTGGCACAGAATACCATATTATATCACCTATGTTTTCCACAGAAGTTGGTGTTCGCAATGGACTTCGTTGTTGCCATGATTCTACTCTAGACTTGAGCTCGTTCTCTGCCACGATAACATTCAACACTTTCTTGGGTAGTTTTCTCACGACCTTTTATGACAAGGCGATCAGAAATAATGGGTTCCTTTTGCGACCGGAAGAAACAGTTTCGACATAAGAAGACGTACTTGCTTCGTGAAGTTTGTCAACCACATATGGCTTTTTCCAAGACTTGCATATCCGGAGTTTGGTACTACCATGCAAATGTGTATAGACGTTGTAGCAGAACATCCGTTACGATTTTGATAGTTTAGTCATTGTCTCTTTTGTTTTCATTGTCAACTCAAAGTTTTGAAATGTTTGTTTCGACCACTTTGAACTCCATTCTTTACTTTTTGTAATTCTTTGAATATTGTTTCCAGGGTTTCTGAGGTTATTACGAATGGTTCAGATTCCGATGTCATTACAGTGTCTTCCAGCAGGAATTGTGATACCAATGTCGCTACTGCGTTTATCTCATTCCTTGGCCCGTGATAAAATTTCTTTTGGAGATCATCTGGGATTTCCTTCTTTGGTCTCTGTTCAGCCTTTCGTTCTAAGTGTTCTTGTTGGTTCTTCAATCCATTCAGACCTATCGTTGTCTGGATGGTGCTTCCAGTGACTGCGCATCCCTTTCTAAGTTTGTGCCACACATCGGACCTCTTCTTAAGCAAAGATGGGTGTTCAGCAGACCCGTCATTTCCCAGGCATACCAGATTGGCTTGAGAGAAGAGTGGTTTTCGTTTTTCCGAATACAAATATGTTGATGCTTGTCCGATAATTGCTGCCTATCAAAACTTTTTTGATTACTTTGACAAAGCTGATTACATTGTTATAGCAAAGTCAGTATATGAGTCTGATCCGTTCAGATATTTATGTAGTGTAAGAGGCGGAGAAGCGCTTCTTTTTAAAAACATTTTTACATAAGGTTCAAACAATAGAGATAGATAACCCCAACAATTGTGGATGCTGAAATTACTCTATCTAATGAAGTAACTATTTTTGTTTCTCTATTTACATGCCAGCGTCGTCAAATATTGTATACTCCAAACACGAGATTAACTATTTAGCCAATGAGACGACTTGTTTAGATCCTTTCTTAATTATGATGACCAATCAAAGATGATGTATTAATTGGTCAAATGGTGCTGCCCATGCGTCAGGTCCCTTGCTCATATTTCTCATTGACGCGGTCTTGTAGTGACATAATCCTAATGCGCCTATCGCTAATTAATCTGTCATTCAAACAACTCTGGCTGACAGCAATAAAGTCCAATTTAAAGTCTTTTGGTTCGACATAACTGTTACCAATTAATACATTAGGAATGTTGGCTGTAACAATAATCTTTACAAATTTCGAGCCCGGAACATGTGCCAGCCGGCTAGATTGCATTTCATTTGTGATTTACCTAATCTAGTTTTTTACATCCTACAAACATTATTATCTTTGTTGTTTATAGCTTACTGCCAAACAGGTTTTTGAATTCAACAATTCGTTCTCCTTTAGAATTTGAGAATTATTTGAGAAACTTTTATTTTCTGAACATAGCAATATTTAAAATGACATATAATTTTCAATTTATCGTCCATATTTAGCTAGAATAAATTTCTACTAAAAATACGGCGTGAAAGTATATATATGATGAATATAGATGTGGTGAATCGCTATGCGGAAAAGGAGATTTAAACAATTTTTCCCGGCATTGAACTGCATCGGTTCCTCCCTATCTGTTGAAACATGTGGTGGTAAATGCTGATGTGGTATGTTGACATACATGTACATGAAGCCTGGTATAATCCTTATGATAACTGTAACCTGGTGATGGATCACCTCAGGGGCACTATCCAGGAGATGTAAAATTGTTTGACATGTTGATGTATAAAACGTTTTTTATGTGAAGATTTGTAAAAGGAACTCCGGGCGATGATTTGATGAATACGGCATACATAAAACAAGTCCATAAACAACGAAGTTACCATTAATATGTACATGTGTACTGGATAAGTCATAAGTACATGTGTACAGGATAAGTCATATGTACATGTGTACTAAGTCATATGTACATGTGTACTGATACTGCACATGTGTATGGATAAGTCCACATGTGTATGCACATGTGTACTGGATAAGTCATATGTACATGTGTACTGGATTAGTCATATTGTTATGACCCAGAATAACAGAAATGAGAAACCAGCAGCTAAATTCAAAACACAATTTAATTATATATAAAATATTATACAGAGATGGTTTACAATATCTAAAGTAATTGGTGGTGGTACAAGAGTAATACGATGATTTAAAGTGTTACTTATCTGTATGCGAATGTCCTGGTATAACCCTTGATCCTTTCAGGTTTCCAATTAACAATAATCACAAATCCACAAGGAAAATGAATGTCCACAGATGATTTGTAAAGTTCTAGGCAATATGAATAAATCCACACAAAGTGTTGTAATAATCCACAGATAAAGTCACAATAGATCTCCCAATATAATCTTATATGGCGCTGAACAATTCTTGATATGTCTAATTACAGGTCTCATTACAGTTCTCATTACAGTTCTGATTAGCTTTGGACAGTTGGAGTATATATAGCTAAACCCTAATTCAAGAATATTGGAGAACCTTCTACTTCTAGAAATATCTAACTAAAAACAGTAAACAAATAAACACACAGAACTTTCTGGAAATAGATCATTCTAGATCTCTACTTATAATCAAAATGTTTAAAAACATATTTGTTTATACATGATAATATTCTAGAAAGTTCTATAACCTAAATCAATGATATGAACTTTATAGGATGTATTGATAATAAAGCTATAGGAGTTATCTCCCTTATCTCATAACTACATGTATTTAGTGTCATACATAACACAACCCTCCTTAAGGAAAAGAAAGTTTTCTTGAAAAGGAAACTTTCTTGACATATCAAATCATATTTAAATCCTTGATAAAGCATCAGCTAGAATATTGTCTTTTCCTTTGATATGTTTGATGTCAAGATTGTACTCTTGCAAAGTCAAACTCCATCTGAGAATTCTTTGGTTTTTGTTTTTCATTTTCCCAATGAATGTCAAAGGGTTGTGGTCGGTGAAGACCACCATATGGCACAACTATAGTGCAAAGATACACATCAAATTAGTTAAAGGCCAAAATCAATGCTAAACATTCGTTCCCAATGGTGGAATAATTTCTCTGGTGTTTGTCAAATTTTTTCGAGAAATAACAAATTGGATGGTCAATTTGTTCAGAACCTTCTTGCATCAAAACAGCACCAACACCTACATCGCTGGCGTCAACAAACAGTTTAAACTGTTTATTAAAATCTGGAGCAGTCAGAACTGGTGAGTTTGATAGTATGGCTTTCAGTTTTTCAAAGGCAGACTTACATTCGTCTGACCAGACAAATTTGACATTTTTCTTTAACAAAGCAGTAAGTGGAGCTGCTATAACAGAGAATTTTTTACAAAATTTTCTGTAGTATCCAGCCATACCAAGCAATCTCATCAGCTCTCTCTTGCCTCCAGGAGTTGGAAAATCTATAATTGATTCTACTTTGGCCTGAACAGGTTTAACCTGCCCCTGTTGTAATAAACGATGATTGCCTCTGTGGGTTCATGTGTTGTTTATGTCAAACATAGTAACGTACAGCAGCCCACCAAGATGGCTGGGGCGGAAAGCATGGTCATCAAGGGAGATAACTCTAATGTACAACTCAATGAAACTATCGGTGCGTTCGTTTTACAATACTTATTACAATTCTCCCCCTTGGTTAAGATCTCATACAATATCACAATAATCTGTTATATGAGTTATATGAACTGATTATTCTTTACCATGTCCAATTTAATCAAATTAAATCTTACTTTCAACCAAGTCCAATGTATTCAATGTTTGTAATTTTCACTATTCACTTTTCAGCACCATAGTTAGAAGTATTAATGATGACTAGATTTCTCACTGACTAGAACATTATCATTATTATGATTGTCCACATGAATAGTTCATAAAGTAAACACTCAATTCAACTGGATAACTCAACTATTGAACTAAACTAAACTACTAGAAATCAAGGTAGACTGCCTTGAAATCTGAAGATTGCTAGGGATTATTCTGCCCTTTAACACAACAATCTTCTAACTACATATACTGCTAGCTAGCCTATTTACAAACAAAGTCTTTGAACCGGTTAGGCAACTTGCGTTCCCTGGTTGGACGGTTTAATATGGGACTGTCTTTCCGCTCGGACACTTTCTCCGGAGTAGATGGAGTCTGACTCTGTTTGACCGGAGTCGCAGGTGTTACAATACTCGGTGTGACCTCAGGTTCATTCGAAACCATGGGTGGTTCGAACTCATGATCCGCTTCTGGAGTCTCGGCTGAGCTTGTGTTCCACTCTCCGTAGTCTGTTCGTTTTCGCACATGATCGATGTGACGTCTGATCGTGTGTCCTTCATTTATGGTCACTGTATAAGAAACTGGACCTGTTTTTGCCTCAATCTTCCCTGGTAACCACTTAGGACCTTTTGCGAAATTCTTAACATAAACTTTGTCCCCAGGTTGCAGTGTAGATGTTCGATCTTTCGACGACTTGTCGTGATACATCTTTTGTTTACTCTGCCGTTCTGTAACCTTTAGTTTTAAGTCTGGCCGTACCCTATCGAGTTTGGTTCGAATTCGACGTCCCATCAGTAACTCACAGGGAGCCACTCCAGTGGTTGTTTGTGGTGTTACTCTGTAAGTCAACAGAAATCGAGCTAATTTCTGTTCTACATTCCCCTCGGACTGTTTGCGAATTCCATCCTTGATTGTTTGCACGGCTCGCTCAGCAAGTCCATTTGATGCTGGATGATAAGGAGCACTCCTGACATGCTGAATACCATTTTGCTTCATGAAGTGTTTGAACTCATCACTAGTGAAGCTAGGGCCATTATCTGATATGATCATCTCAGGTAGTCCATTTGTGCTGAATGTCACCCTGAGCTTCTCTATTGTCATTGAGGACGTAGAGTTGTTCATAACATGAGCCCCAATCCATTTCGAGTGAGCGTCTATGATCACCAAGATCATTTTGTTCATGAATGGTCCCGCATAGTCTATATGTAGTCTGGACCATGGACAACTAGGCCATTCCCAGGGATGTAATGGTGCCTCAGGCGGGGGTTTCCTGTGTAATTGACAAACAGAACAACTCCCTACTGTCTCTTCCAGATCTGAATCTAGTCCTGGCCACCACACATATCCTCGGGCGAGATTTTTTATCCTGTTCTCTCCAGGATGACCCTCATGCAGACTTTGGAGCATGGTTGGTTGACCCTTCAGGGGTATGATTACTCTACTCCCCCTGAGTATACATCCGTCTTGAATACTGAGCTCTGATTTGACCTTAAAATAGGGTGTGATTAACTGGTCTGGACTCTTAGCTGGCCAACCTGATTGCACAAAGTTTCGCACTCTGGACAAGACTGGGTCTTGATGTGTCCACTGCTTAATCTGGGTTGCGTTAATGGGCGAGTCCTCGATCTGTTCCATAGCAAGGATTACCTCCCCTGGTACTGGAGGTTCTTTGGATAGTTCTAACATAGGTAAGCGACTCAATCCATCCGCATAATTCCTTTGTCCTTCACGATAGACAAGGGTATACTCGTAAGCTGCCAGCGTTAATGCCCAACGTTGGATACGTACTGCAGAAAGTTCTGGCACTCTCTTATCCTCCTTCAGTAGACCTAACAGCGGTTTGTGGTCTGTATAAAGAGTGAAAGGTTGTCCGTACAGGTATTGATGAAATTTCTTCACTCCAAACACCAATGCTAGACCTTCCTTTTCCAAGTGTGAGTAGTTCCTCTCAGCTGGTGAAAGAGTACGAGAGGCATAACCGACAGGATCGTTCCGAACCATCTTCCATCTTCAACGCTAACACTGCTCCTATTCCATAAGGAGACGCATCACAACAGAGTATGATGGGTTTTTCAGGGTCGTAGTGCACCAGCACTTCTGCTGACATCAACAGCTCCTTAGCCGCTTTAAATGCCTTATCTTGCTGTTTCTCCCACTTCTATTTGCAGTTCTGTGATAATAATTCATGCAGGGGAGACAACACTGTCGACCGGTTAGGTAGGAATCTGTTGTAAAAATTCAGCATTCCCAGGAAAGCCTGTAGTTCCTTTACATTGTTCGGTGGAGGAATACTCTGAATGGCCTTCACCTTGTCAGGTATAGGATGTATGCCCTCCTCCGACACCCTGTGTCCTAGATAAATAACCTCTTTAGCTAGGAAAATACATTTCTTCCGTTTTAACCGTATCCCTCTGGATGCCAACCTTTTAAGTACTTCACGTACATTTGACAAATGCTCCGATCTGGTTGCACCTGTAACCAGGATGTCATCGATACGCACGATGACTCTTTGAATTCCTTGTAGGATGTTCTCCATCGTCCTTTGGAAGATCCCTGGAGCAGAAGCAACTCCGTATGGAAGGCGGTTATAACTATATAACCCCTTGTGAGTGTTTATTGTCACATAAGGTTTTGATTCCTCTTCAAGCTCTAATTGCTGGTAGGCATTACTGAGATCAAGTTTGGTGAATTACTTTCCACCACTTAAGGTTGCGTATAAGTCATCGATTTTCGGAATCGGATAATTGTCTAACTTCGACACCTCGTTGACAGTTATTTTGTAATCGCCACAAATTCGTACAGACTTATCCACCTTAACAATAGGAACAATAGGCGCGGCCCATTCCGAAAACTCAACAGGCTTGATTGTACCCTCCGTGACCAACCGATCAAGTTCTGACTCTATCTTCTCTCGTAGAGCGTATGGTACTGGTCTCGGTTTGAAATAACGTGGCTTGACATCAGGCTCAATATAGATGTGTGCTTTCACACCTTTCACTGTACCAAGTTCCTCTGTGAAAACCTCTTTAAACTCGTGAACGATATTTTCAACGCTGTCTGGCACTTCAGGCTCTGATTTGATAGTGTGAACTATCTCTGTCCAATCCAGCTTTATTTTGTTAAGCCAGTCTCGACCCAATAGGCTTGGGCCATTCCCTTCCACTACGACTAGTGGTAGTCGTTCTGCTTGGCCTTTGTATGATACATTCACTTGGCCAACTCCCAAAATAGGAATTTCCTCACCTGTATAAGTCTTAAGCCGTTTTTCTGACTTCCTAAATGCTACGCGAATTCCCTGCTGTCTCACTGTAGCACGACTTAAAATAGTAGCAGATGCACCTGTATCGACCTCCATTTGAACTGAGCGACCTTCAATGCTCATGTTCACTAGGTATGGGTCTTTCTTACCCTCGGATAGACGAAACATGGAATAAACCTCGTTGTCATCATCACTATCATTTAGGTAGTGTGTTCCAGTTGAGCGTTTCTTATCCCCGAAACTGTTCGGTGTCATTTTGTTTTTCCCATGCTTTTGTGTCTTTTGCTTCCCTGATCGACATTTCTTGGCAATATGTCCTTTCTTTCCACAAGAAAAACATTCCGCATCCTTGAATTTGCATTCAGCCCTTGGGTGTTTACCCCTACACCCTGAGCAATCATATTTATGATCCATGTTTTTGACAACTTTAGCACCATGTTCATGCTGGCCTTTAGACCTGTTACTAATCTTATGTATTTGGGTGGTCGCTGTGATTTGGTTTGCTGTAGATCTGCGACATTCTTACTAGCCATTTCCATTGCCGTGGCGGTGTCCAGTGCCATTTTGAATGTCAATTGGCCCATTGACAACAGACGCCTCTGAATCCTGTCATCGTTTACACCACATACCAATCGATCTCTGAGCATACTTTCAAGAGTGTCCCCAAAATTACAGTCTTCTGTTAAGCGACGTAATTCTGCTACATAGTTAGCAACTGATTCGCCATTTTGTCGGAATCTATTATGGAATTTGTACCTTTGTACGATTTCTGAAGGTTTCGGATGTTGATGGTTTTGTACGAGAGTTTTCAATTCATCAAATGTCTTATCGCCCGGTTTAGCTGGGGCTACCAAACTGCTAATCAGTTTATACGTTTTGCCGCTACATACCGATATCAAAACTGACCTTTGTTTTCCTGCATCGGTAATCTCGTTGGCTGCGAAGTAATGTTCCAACCGTTCAACGTATTGGCTCCAAACCTCCGTTTCACTTTTAAACTCGTCGATTTTCCCAAAAGTCGCCATCCTGTTCTGTGTAGTGTGTACCTCGTCCACTTCCTCGTCGCCAATTGTAATAAACGATGATTGCCTCTGTGGGTTCATGTGTTGTTTATTTCAAACATAGTAACGTACAGCAGCCCACCAAGATGGCTGGGGCGGAAAGCATGGTCATCAAGGGAGATAACTCTAATGTACAACTCAATGAAACTATCGGTGCGTTCGTTTTACAATACTTATTACACCTGTCCTACAGCATGGCCTAAAAATTCAACAGTTGCATGACAAAATTCACATTTCAGTAAGTTTACAGTCAATTTCATGGTAGCGAGTCTCTCGAAGAATTCACGAATCCCGCGTAGATGGTCTTCCCACGTTTCGTGGTAGTTGATGACGTCATCAATGCATCCATCACAGCCTTCCAGGTCTGATATCACGCTGTTAAGAAGACGTTGAAATGTTGCCGGGGCATTCGTCATACCAAACGGCATAACTTTGTACTGGTACAAACCTTGTGAGGTTACAAATGCCGACACTTCTTTGGCTCTTTCTGTTAAAGGCACCTGCCAATATCCTTTCAACAGGTCAAACTTGCTTACGTACTTGGCTTTGCCAACTTTGTCAATACATGAGTCAATCCTTGGAATTGGATAAGAGTCTGTTTTACTGAAAGAGCTTAGAAGTCAGTACAGAATCGGTATGTCTTGTCTGGCTTTGGCACCAGATCAAACACATAGAGAGCTCCATTCACTTTTGCTTGGTTCAATAATATCATTGTCCAACATGTATTGAATTTCTTTCTTTAAATGTTCTTCTTTCAAAGGGTTGACACGGTAAGGATGTTGCTTGACAGGTGGCGCATCACCTACATCCACGTCATGATAGATAGCATCTGTTTTGCCTGGTGTATCCGGAAACAAATGTTTATACTCAAGTATCAAATCTTTCAACTCATTGCGTTCCTTTTCTGATAGATGACACAGTTTCTTGTCCAAGTTCGCGAGCACACCTGAATTCCGTAACTTAACACCACAGTCTAAACCCACATCTTGTACACCACCATCTAAGTCTAATTTACAAATATCAGCTGTACTTTAACTTTGTGATGGTACAGAGGCCAAAGTAGCAATAGGTTGAGAGGTCTTGCTCTCTTCTCTATCTACATAGTTCTTAAGCATATTAACATGACATAATTGAGTTTTCTTGCGCCTCCCTGGAGTTTGTACAATGTAGTTAACATCATCGACCTTTTTCTCAACAACATAAGGTCCAAAATATCTAGCTTGCAAAGGCTGACCCGGTATTGGTAATAGAGCCAAAATTTTGTCACCTGGATCAAAACTTCTTGCACGGGCATCTTTATCATACCATGTTTTCATTTTGGTTTGAGTAACAGCCAAATTTGCTTTTGCCAGTTCACATGCCCTTGTCAACCTTTGCTTAAAATTAGACACATACTCTAAGAGATTCACTTTAGAATCTTCGTCCAAAATTTTGTCTTTCAAAATTTTCAAAGGACCACGTACAGTGTGTCCAAACACAAGTTCAAAGGGACTGAAGCCAAGAGATTCTTGTACAGATTCTCTAACGCCAAACAACAACATGTGTATACCTTCGTCCCAATCTCTTTTGTTTTCAAAACAACAAGATCTCATCCTATTCTTTCATGTCTGATGAAAACGTTCTAAAGCACCCTGAGACTCTGGATGATAAGCACTAGACTTATACTGCTTGATCTGGAGCTGGTACATGACTTGTTGAAAAATACCAGACATGAAATTCGAACCTTGGTCCGATTGGACAGCTTTTGGAAGACCAACCAATGTAAAGAATTTAACCAAAGCCTTGACTATGTTAGGGGCCTTAATATTTCTGAGTGGAATGGCTTCAGGAAAGCGTGTGGAAGCACACATATTAGTTAAAAGATACCCATTCCCAGACTTAGTTTTGGGTAGAGGACCTACACAGTTTATAATGACTCTACTAAATGGTTCCTCAAATGCTGGAATGGGGTGCAAAGGTGCAACAGGGATTTTCTGATTAGGTTTCCCTACCACCTGACAAGTATGACAAGACCTACAAAAATCAGCCACATCCCGTTTCAAGAAGTGATCTAAGATCCTGTTATAAGTCTTGGTCACACCTAAATGCCCTGCCATAGGTACGTCATGAGACAAACTCTTCTTCAGGAGACACATCAGGGGGGCGCCACTTGCGCATCAACACACCTGACCGACGGAAGTAACAAACCGGGACTTTCTCAGCCTCTTCCTCACTCAAAGCCCGATTACACAGTAAGGAGATTTCAGGATCTTTTTCCTGTTCTACTATAAGCTCCTCTCTAGACTTGTTTGTTTGTTTGTTTGTTTGATTTATTAACGTCCTATTAACAGATATGGTCATGTAAGGACGGCCTCCCATGTATGCGGTGTGTTGCGTGTATGTTGTGCGAGGTGAGTGTACTGGGAGACTGCGGTATGTTCGTGTTGTGTCTTCTTGTATAGTGGAACTGTTGCCCTTTTTATAGTGCTATATCACTGAAGCATGCCGCCGAAGACACCAAGCAACACACCCCACCCGGTCACATTATACTGACAACGGGCGAACCAGTCGTTCCACTCCCTGTATGCTGAACGCTAAGCAGGAGCAGAAACTACCACTTTTATAGACTTTGGTGTGTCTCGGCCAGGGGACAGAACCCAGAGCCTTCCTCACAGGAGCGAACGCTCAACTCAAGACCAAAAGTGAGGCGGTGCCAAGGGAGGCATTAGGAAAGATAAAGTCAGTTAGGAAGAAGAGAAAAGATAAGATCCTAAAAAGATGATTTGTTCATCATGTCAGACAAAGAAGTACCCTTGTTAGGAACAACTCCATCACTATCAAAGTCTACAGGATTGCTCAAAAGATCACACTTGCCCCCGATATCCTCTATATCATGAGCCAAGAAAGAGTCACCTAACCCTGGACTATAATGATCCTCAACTACTGCAACATCAGAAACCTTCTTACTCATTGAACGAGTTACAGCACAAGAAGGGAAAATACCAGGAAATTCCTGTTGAATAGTCTCAGCATCACCTGTTTTATCTGGAATACTGGACACTAAGGGATCTACCCTAACTTCCTCTCCAGCCAAGTCATTGCCTAAAATGAGCGACACGCCCTCTATGGGAAGTTCCGGTCTAACACCAATGGCGACAGGCCCAGTAACCAAGTCTGACTTTAAATAAACACAATGAAGAGGCACATTAACAAAACCTAACTCTACACCTTGAAGCAAAACACTACTACCAGATTAGATCTCCTCATACAAAGGCACTACACCATCTAATATTAAAGAATGAGAAGCCCCAGTATCTCTCAAAATCTTCACAGGTTTCAAGTTGGTGATATCACTAGTAAGTGAAACAAAACCTTCAGAAATGAAGGGAGAGCACTTCTCCAAGACACTATCAGACTCTGAGCTCTTAATCTCAACAGACACTTTAGAATCTTCCACAATATCACTAAGTTTCTGACTAGGCTTTGACATAGCTAACACAGAAGGAACTGACTGTTTACGCCTTTGCTCCTTACGCTGGAGAGAATAACATTCAGACATAGTATGCCCTACTTTCTTGCAGTAATTACAAACAGGACCAGAAGGAGACCCCACACCTGCCCTATGATCTGTTTTAGAATCAGACTTAGTCTTATCACCTAATTTAGGTTTGTCGTTAGAAGGGTCACTAAAGGTTGGGTTCCTAGGCTGACCAAATTTACTAGTACCTGTGGTACTGGTTTTGTCTTGAGAACTGTTTTTAACAAATGAGCCTTTGTGGGTGAGAGCGTAATCATCAGCCATTGTAGCTGCTTCACTGAGTGTTTCAACTTTTCTCTCATCTAAATGAGTTTTTATGTTTATGTGGACACAACGTTTAAACTCCTCTATCAACAATAATTGCCTCAATTTACCGAAATCCTCATCAATTTCTTTAGAATCACACCACCTATTAAATAATTGTTCTTTTTCTCTGGCAAATTCTACATGAGTTTGTTCATCTCTCTTTCTCGAGTTTCGAAATTTCTGGCGGTAAGCCTCAGGAACTAACTCATAAGCTTTCAAAATAGCTTTTTTGACTACTTGGTAATTTGAAATCTCATCTACAGACAAAGAAGAATAAATGTCTCTAGCTTTACCAATCAAGACACTTTGAAGAAGCATTGTAAGCTTATCTTCAGGCCATTTCATACTATCGTCTATTTTCTCAAAATGCAGAAAATTCTTGTCAACTTCTTTCTCTTGAAAAGGAGGAACTAACCTAATGTTTCTACTGACATCAAAACCTCTGTTCCCTTGTAAACCCCTAAAAGTTGGATTACTTGAACTGTCCTGAGAAGCTAGTTCTAATTCTTTAATTCTAAGTTCTGTTTCAGCTTGAATTTGATGCTTCTCTAGCTCTAACATCTGATCTCTCTCTTTTTCCTTTAATTCTTTCTCAATTTCTTTTTCTCTTAACTCTCTTTCTTTGTCTATTTCTTTTTCTCTTAACTCCTTTTCTATTTCTCTTTCTCTCATTTCTTTCTCTATTTGTTTCATTTTCATTTCATGTTCAAGTTCCATTTGTCTAATTTGGATTTCTGAAGTGACTGTTTCCTCTATATTATCTAATGCACTAGAGTCAAATTTGCCATTGTCAACAAAATATCTTATAATTACATTCCTAATTTCAGCTTTCCTCAAATTAGTTTTGATAGTAAGGCCTAAATGTTTACCCAATAACAGTAAATCCTTCTTACTAACTTGCAAAATAACTTCCAGGGATGGCTCTTTAACAAATTGTTCTACCTCCATAGTAGTCATGTTTATCTAGCTGTTGGTTTCAAATGTAAACTCAAAGTTTTTACACAAATTTTGAAAATTTCTAAATTAATTTTTCAAAGTTAGATTTCACAAATTAAATATCGATCTCGGACACGAGCCCCCAATTCTGTTATGACCCAGAATAACAGAAATGAGAAACCAGCAGCTAAATTCAAAACACAATTTAATTATATGTAAAATATTATACAGAGATGGTTTACAATATCTAAAGTAATTGGTGGTGGTACTAGAGTAATACGATGATTTAAAGTGTTACTTATCTGTATGCGAATGTCCTGGTATAACCCTTGATCCTTCCAGGTTTCAAATTAACAATAATCACAAATCCACAAGGAAAATGAATGCCCACAGATAATTTGTAAAGTTCCCGGCAATATGAATAAATTCACACAAAGTGTTGTAATAATCCACAGATAAAGTCACAATAGCTCTCCCGATAGAATCTTATATGGCGCTGTACAATTCTTGATATGTCTAATTACAGGTCTCATTACAGTTCTCATTACAGTTCTGATTAGCTTTGGACAGTTGGAGTATATATAGCTAAACCCTAGTTCAAGAATATTGGAGAACCTTCTACTTCTAGAAATATCTAACTAAAAACAGTAAACAAATAAACACACAGAACTTTCTGGAAATAGATCATTCTAGATCTCTACTTATAATCAAAATGTTTAAAAACATATTTGTTTATACGTGATAATATTCTAGAAAGTTCTATAACCTAAATCAATGATATGAACTTTATAGGATGTATTGATAATAAAGCTATAGGAGTTATCTCCCTTATCTCATAACTACATGTATTTAGTGTCATACATAACAATATGTAAATGTGTACTGGATAAGTCATAAGTACATGTGTACTGGATAAGTCATATGTACATGTGTACTGGATAAGTCATAATTACATGTGTACTGGATAAGTCATAATTACATGTGTACTGGATAAGTCATAATTACATGTGTACTGGATAAGTCATAATTACATGTGTACTGGATAAGTCATAATTACATGTGTACTGGATAAGTCATAATTACATGTGTACTGGATAAGTCATAATTACATGTGTACTGGATAAGTCATAATTACATGTGTACTGGATAAGTCATATGTACATGTGTACTGGATAAGTCATATGTACATGTGTACTGGATAAGTCATAATTACATGTGTACTGGATAAGTCATAAGTACATGTGTACTGGATAAGTCATATGTACATGTGTACTGGATAAGTCATAATTACATGTGTACTGGATAAGTCATAAGTACATGTGTACTGGATAAGTCATATGTACATGTGTACTGGATAAGTCATAAGTACATGTGTACTGGATAAATCATATGTATATGAGTATTGGATAAGTCATTATTACATGTGTACTGGATAAGTCATAAGTACATGTGTATTGGATAAGTCATATGTACATGTGTACTGGATAAGTCATATGTACATGTGTACTGGATAATTCATATGTACATGTGTACTGGATAAATCATATGTATATGAGTACTGGATAAGTCATAATTACATGTGTACATGATAAGTCATAAGTACATGTGTACTGGATAAGTCATAAGTACATGTGTACTGGATAAGTCATAAGTACATGTGTACTGGATAAGTCATAATTACATGTGTACTGGATAAGTCATAAGTACATGTGTACTGGATAAGTCATATGTACATGTGTACTGGATAAGTCATAATTACATGTGTACTGGATAAGTCATAAGTACATGTGTACTGGATAAGTCATATGTACATGTATACTGGATAAGTCATAAGTACATGTGTACTGGATAAATCATATGTATATGAGTACTGGATAAGTCATTATTACATGTGTACTGGATAAGTCATAAGTACATGTGTATTGGATAAGTCATATGTACATGTGTACTGGATAAGTCATATGTACATGTGTACTGGATAATTCATATGTACATGTGTACTGGATAAATCATATGTATATGAGTACTGGATAAGTCATAATTACATGTGTACATGATAAGTCATAAGTACATGTGTACTGGATAAGTCATAAGTACATGTGTACTGGATAAGTCATAATTACATGTGTACTGGATAAGTCTTAAGTACATGTGTACTGGATTACTGCATATCCTTTTCCATAAATGAATTTTAATTTCAACAATATTTTATTGATATTATGTACATCAATAGGATCGGACATCAGGCTACGCCTATTTAAGTCCTTTCCATAAATGAATGCTGTACTATAGATGATACACATACTTCTGTGTATAGCTTAACCTTGCATATGATTGAATTGGAATGATTGAGGGAAAAAAACTGTAAAAATAATGTAAAAGCTAATTGGCACTAAGTCTGACCTCGAGGACATGTTCACGATATGCTATTGCCATTGGGTAAATGATAAGTAATGAAAGCGTCTGGCTGATGTATGTACTTGCGACTAAACTCAAGACATGATTGAAACTATATGACCAGTACACTCAAAGAAAGTTCCGTAAGTTTAGTAACGGATATGTAAAATGTATAATGTAGGAGAAAACTATCTAATGTTAACGTTGCATTCAACTGCATAAGGTAATAATGTCCTCAAATAATGAAATAAATAATACAATCATAATGTGTATTATGTCTTATGAAAAATGTTATATATATAAAAATATATAATGTGCATATTATTATGTTATACGAGTATCAGAGCAACTACAAATTAACGTGTGTTTAATTACATCACTTATCTGCCTCTAACAATAAAATGTGTCCTAGTTTCTAAACACATATATTTCTCAGTGTGTAATCACGTGAGATGAAATTTCCTATAAAAATATGTAAATTGTGTATTTGTGTAATAGAAAAATAGTATATATAAACATTAAGGATAATCTGAAATTTGTGATAAAAACAATCGACATAATTCATGAACATGCTAAATGTGGTAACTTATCATAGTAAAACAAGTAATAACCATACACATATTCTCTTGTAAAAGAGTTAATATGACAAATCTACGTACCTGGGAAACCAATGATTGTAAGTGGCAGTAGCTTTGCGAAGTGCCCAAACTCCAGGTCCGGTCGGATGTCATGGCATCAATGTGAAGGTTCTTTTATTTCTGTGTGTTGGTGTATTGTAGAGTTGAATGGAGTCAAACGCTGAATTGTGGTGTCAGTACTAAATGTGTCCAGCACTCATTATGACACTGGGGGAGTGACTACCCACTGGGGGAGTGAGTACCATACAGAGTTTCGATGGGGTTTATGTAAGCCTCAATGTTCATGTTGTATAATATCTATACATAAATGTTAATCACAGTGTCATTCTTATTTAAATTAAAATCTGACCACTGTACCTGATTCATATTACAATGTACATAATCACTAAACGCCATATCATCCAGAATGCTCACGAAAGAGTCATTCAATAGCCTCCATTTATCCACAAGCCTGTATCTGTTGTGGCGAATAGGACCAATATCACAAAATATACAAACCATCAAGTATAGTTAGAATTATGTGATAATATTTGGTTATCATATAAAAAATGAAAATTAACTGTTAATTTATAGATTTACAATAAATATGATCAAAAATTATGTCATTCCTCATTTAGGAGTTTCCTCCCCTTATTTTTATAAACCTCATCATGTATATATGTTTTATATAAGTATTTGTTTGTACCACCAATATCGGGAGAGGACTAAGATAGGCTACGCCTGATGTCTAACCCAATTGACACTAACATCTTTTTGTCAATAAAATATTTGGAAATTGAAATCCACAATGTTTACGAGAGGAACATCAGTGGAGGAGGCCTCGTCAGATTTGTTTGTTTCATTGATTATTTTAATGTCCTGTTAACAGCTCAGGGCCTAGTTCCATGAACATTCCTTAAAGTCTATGGAATTCCTTAATTTAAAATTCGCCATAGGAAAGTGTTACGTCAGTTAAGGAAAGCTCCCTAAGTTAAGGAACCTTAAAATCTGATGGAGAATTTTAATTTAGGGAATTCCTTAAAGCTAAGGAGTGTTCATGAAACTGGGCTATGGTCATGTAAGGATGGCCTCCAATGTATGCAGTGTGTAGCGTGTGTGAAGTGCGAGGTGCGTGTATTGGGAGGCTGCGGTATGTACGTGTTGTGTCTTCTTGTATAGTTGAACTGTTGCCCTTTTTATAGTGCTATATCACTGAAGCATGCTGCCGCAGACACCAAGCAACATATCCCACACGGTCTTATTATACTGACTTAGGGCGAACCAGTCGTCCTACTCCTTGTATGCTAAACGCTAAACAGGAGCAAAAACTACCACTTTATAGACTTTGGTGTGCCTCGGCCAGGGGACTAAACCCAGCCTACCTCACATGGGCGCGCGCTCAGCAAAAAAGCCAAAAGTGAGCGGTGTCAAGGGAGACGTTAGGAAGAAAAGAAAAAATTCTAAATTTAGTCGCCTTTTACGATCATGCAATAGCTATATATAGGGGCAGCAGGTACAATTCAAACGCCATACAACGAGGCTCACTTTCACCAATTCGCTGTAAACCCCACTTTTCTGAAGCCTTTCTGTAGAATTTGAGGTTATGTCCTTCTAAGCACTGCTTATAAAAAATTTACAGTCAACACTGCATATATCTTACAATCAACTTTTTTTTAATTTATTATATATGTCCTATTGGGAACTGCCTCCACAGTGAGCGCGCACAACCTGATATGACCATAGAGGTTAACCGATAAATCCCACACGGCTGAAACTGGTGACAAAATGAGTGAATGGAGTTCAAATAGATAGCACCCAAAAGTATTACCGATAACTGAGCTCGAGTTTATTTATACGGCATGATATATTTTATATCATATACCAAATTATAAGCTTATACGCTTTCTTAAAGATGCTCCACCGCCGACAGAGCATTAACGTGTTTAATCGTGTATACAATGTTTATATATGTCTACTTAACACAAAAAATAATTTAAAATAATTTGTTTTTGCTTTTGGTCCCGGCACAATCAGTACTTCATTCCATATAGGACATAAAACCACGAAATTTTTTTGTGGGTGCAATTATTTTTTTTTCAAAATTTCTGTCTTGAAGTAAAATAAGAAGCTCAAACTTTTCGTTGGCGATAATGGTGTAAAGTAGGTTAACTTTAGTAACTGAAGAAAATACTAAATCATCTGCTCCAATTTTTAATGGAGACAAAATACCATTTGTCAGCGGTGGAGCATTTTGTAATATTCATTTTTTTGAAATCTGATGGTGTTTTATGGCCGACCAACTTACAGACCTTGATACATATTGCATATATATAGAGATGTTAATCTAGAGCCAAAAGCCTATGATTCAAGCTGGTTCTGTGGTATTCCTGGATTGGTTGGCTGATTACCGTCCTATTAACTGCTAGGGTCACGTCACATCGTCTGTACGCAGTGGGATTCCTGTGGATGGCTGTATATTTGAAGAAACTGCGGTACATGTATGTTATTGTTGTGCTTTTTTTATTTTAAACATATGTTATTGTCATTTACTGTTGACAATTGGGATTGGACATGGGATTTTGTATCTTAATGACACCTTCAGTTGAGCTTCTTCTTAATAATGTTTGAAGAGAATTAAATTTCCTTTTTCTGTATTTGTTTAAGAACATAATTAACATTAGTTCCCATCAAACATATGAAAACCTTGTGTAATGTTGCTGTTCTACGGATACGAAAGAGAAAATCGAGATGAATTGTTTTCAAGACTGACACTTGAGGTGGGAGTACCATTAACAATGTTGGTTTATTGTTAACTGGATAGTAATTTGAAGACACGTGATATTACGGTCTAAACACCCTACGCCAAACTAAGACGAGCCTCACACAAACTTTTTAATTATTATCATAAATATACTCAACAAGAGTTCCACTGTACAAGATACAACATGAATATACTGCAAAACACGCACACGTCATGGACGCTATACACTGCATGTATGGGAGGCCGTACTTACGTGACCCTAGGTGTTAATACGACGCGAATTTAATTAAACAAACAACCAAAACAACCAATTCGAAAACCCATGGAATTAAGAAACGTATATATATACTAGAGTCTAATGTTAAACATAATTGAAAAATAAACTAGCTGACTTTAAAGGCAAAAACTCTCTGGAAATTTTAGCATTCTCTGATAGAAAATTGAGCATTTATTTGAAAACGATTTTATTCTGGTATTTTACTAAAAATAGAAGTAACAGAGATTGGTTGGAAATTCGATCGATCAGATCATCTATCTTAGCCTTTATAAATTGCAGTGACATTGAAATGTGTCCATACATTTGGAAGAATGCCTCTTTCCCGAAGTGTTGGGACCAACCCGATGTACGATTGGTCCAAATACCGAGTGAAAGCGTTTTGATATTAAAAAGATTTTGCATATCAATAAGGAAAAGGCTGCTCATTATAAATGTAGATGAAAGCTGGGGGTGGTTTCAAGAGTGCAAGGATGAAGTATAATGTTTCAAGAGTCCAGGAATGAAGTATAATGTGTATGGAGCGTTGAAATGCAGGATGTTTTGTCACTTTGAAATAAATAATAAAACATATACGTTGTGAATGCATCAACCGCTACAGCTTCACTATCTAACCTGTTGTTTTTTGTTGGGGTTTTTTGTATATTAATCAATATTACATGTATTTTGTTCATTAGATATGTTTCCTTTGGAACTCGAAATTGTTCATTTGTTTCTATCTGAATTCATCACGTATCCTATTATGTGATCGTGTTCGTTTTGTATGTCTTGATATAGGGGCAGATCGCCTCGAAAATTTGACAATTTTGGTTTGTCCACACGGTTGGAATTACTTCCTTGTCCCATATTCACCATTTGAAGTAATTCGTATCCAACAGACTTACGTTTGATTGGATCCTGTGTCATCTGGAAAATCCTGTTGATATTACCTCTTTGACCCTTATTTGAATTCATCTTCAATAAAAATGCATTCTTCATGAAATTGTATACAAAGGAATATCGTTAATTGCAGAAATTTAACTATTGAACACGAAAACAACTGAGGAAAAGTTTAATTGGTAATGGCAATATTAAAACATTGTCACACATTGCTATACGACATTAAATACCACTAATAAAAAGTAATAAAATATTTGTTATGCCACATTGGTTTTATATTGAAGAACTTATTACATTAACTGTATTCAATTACGTTATTTACATACATATATTTCCATTCTACTTCCAGTTTCCCGTTTAATCTATGTTAATCCAGATGGGCAATATCTGGCTATGAACTCCAATCTGGTCAAGCGTATGAATATCTAACGTTTTCGCCGCGTCACTGACAATGTATTCAATGTATACTTACGCCTATACATAACGGTCAAATAATTTCAAAAGTGGTTTTAAAGTTGTGTAGTCTATGAAATTTAATAGTATTATCGTGTTGACAAAATCACTTGTATTAAAAAAACGTCATCGCATAATTTTCATTTGTTCGCTTGTTTCAAACCGTTTTGTGTTGAACTATATTCAGAAGTTGATGCTATTGCTGTTCCGTCTATTGAACTTGGTGACGTCAACACTAGCGCAAGCGGGAAATTTAAAGGATATACGTGTGTAGTTTTGAATTCGAATGATCGTAATGGAAATATAAGTAGTAAACTGTTACCAGATTGGACATACAGTTGATATGAAGCCCATCCGTCCGAAAGATAAATATTCATGGCGCCCTAACGGGCGCCATTCTATTTATCTTTCTTCCGGATGGGCTTCATATCAACTGTATGTCCAATCTGGTAACAGTTTATTGCTTAAGTGTATAGATGTATATGTGAGAAGTGTATTTCGCATTCCTTTAAAATTTTATAGTTATGTTTTTTAAGTAGACTTTAACTCCATCTCAGAATAGTAACGTATGCTACCCCTTACCCTTAATTATGAGATACCAAATATACCGTATATTTCAGTAATTTTTGCCAGAACTAACCCTTTGTAGATACAGTTCTGGCAATAAACTTTTAAAATTATTTTTTATATCAAATAGTGACATAAGGTTGTCCGTTCTAAATGCTGATAAAAAATGAGGGCTTGTGTGCTTACTTGTTTGCTCCATTTAAAAATAAACGTGTTCAATTGAGCCTAAAATGCAATAGAGGCGGCTAGTACAATTCTTACGCCCTACCCGCAGGACATTTATTTGTGGAAATTGAACAATTAAACACTGCAACGACTAATTAAACGTTTAAATTGTTATGGCGATATTAAAACGCAAGATGTCACACAGGGCTATATAACATTAAATACGACTAATAAAATATTTGCTATGAAAATTAAGGAAGGGGTGGCTTGCGGGGGTTTGGTAGGGCGGGATTGGTTGATTTACTTGTTAGTCTCATCTAAAAATTAACGTGTTCAACTAAAATGTCAGGTGACAAAAGTGTATTATTTCCCAAACCGATGTCTACTTTTTTACAGTGATTGTTTGAAAGTAAAAACAATTCAAGCAATAACTGTTGAAAATTAAAATGTTCAAAATGGCCACCAAATGGGTCATTTCTTGAAATCCCTGTATAAAATAGAAGTCTAACCTTTGAGAGGTACATGTAACCCTTTGATGGGGGCTTTAGGAAAGCCGAGATGACAAGGTTTTGCTAAGTCGAGCAGCAAAATAAAACTTGCAAGATAAAACCCGTGCATTCAGATTTATCCTGAAACCATTATGACATTTAAAAAGAAATTTGCAATTATTTACCTGGTTTCGCTCGAAGCTTTTTAAAGTAGAGGAATAAATCAGTCACTAAACCGAATGAGAGTGTACTCCTTTCAACTACAGTGGCTGTGGAAAATATTTTATGAACATGTGGAATACTATAACTACTAATTAAACGTCTAATCGTTATGGCGATATTAAAAAGCAAGATGTCACACAGGGCTGTATAACATTAAATACCACCAATAAAATATTTGCTATGTCATATTGGTCTTTATATTGAACAAGTTGCATTAACTGTATTCAATTGTCGCTATTTAGGGTAGGTTATTGACATATATACGTGAGTATATTGCATTTATTTTACTTGTCCAAACTCGTTTTCTTAGACGGTACGGTACACTATATCATTTGTAATGATTTAATAAGTATATACATAAAATGCTTGTTTTGGAAATTTTAGATATCTATTACGTTTTTTTCGGTAGGTTTTCAGATTTATCAAATGGGTATTGAATTAGTATCGGACGAGTTTTCAGGAAGTATTTATCGGGACGTATTCTAGTTTATGGCGGATGTTGTTGATTAATCTGAAGGTTCTTACATTTACATCTGTCTTGTTATGATAAATTTCAGTCATGCACCTCGTAATATTTTGCTCCGTTTCATAGACCCTGGCCTTGAATATGAGTGTCATACATACATTGGTACTAATTATTTTTATATAGAAAAGGTCAAATTTTATAATATCATGGAATACTTGAAAAGTTATCGCCTACATGTCTAGAATTTGTCTCACGACTAGTTAGAGCCATGGAAGACGATATCAAGCGAATGTTAACAAGAGGACTGACGTCATCTCAACGATATATACCTTCTTGGTATAACTATGACGAGACTGGATCCAAACTTCACCATATCTTCGCGACAGAGAATACTAATTATTATTTTACAAGTAGCCAGGTATCGGCACTACAAGAAAATATACAGGTATGTCTGAATGATTGCCTTCGTTCACACTTCGATGAACAGTTCAGATTTAGATGTTTCCTGTTACACATAACACACAGAAGAGAGTGTATGAAGTATTACTGCGCTAACGATGTGTACTTATTTCGTCAATGTAAAATGTATAAATTTTGGGTCGAAGATTATATATTTGCAATGGTAATAATCTTTCTATAACCATTAAACATACGTATAACGTATAAACATTACCCATATTTCAAAGGATGTACTCCTCTGCAAAATTTTCTTGTATTATAATCTTTATTGGAAAGAGGAGTTCTACCATAAAGAAAAATGAAAGAAAAAACATATGTCCGTGTGCTCGTTTTTTGAGCTACTGTCGCTCAAAGATACCTAGTTGACAAAATATTGGATTAATGGGAATTTTGACGTTTTTGACCATAAACAAATTTTAAAGCTATAATTTCCCATGGGGTGAATGATTGATTTTTGTAGAATTTATTTTCCAGTAGTCTTCTTTTTAAAATATACCAGTTTTTGGATCAAAAAGACTAATATTTTTTTTTCTTCATAATAACAACATAATGATACCCCCTAACCCCTTAATTTTGAACTACAAAATGCACCATTTTCAGCATATTAGCCAATATCTAACCCTTTAAAAGAAAAATTTCTTGTATTAAACTTTTTGTTAATGATTCTTGGCATGATGCAATAGAGGAAAGGGTTTGTTCTGACATCAGAATGCAGGGGCCCCCTGAAAAATAGGGTGGTGCCCGTGATGCTGTACGTTTTTTGCCCCACTTGAAATATATTGTTATTTTTTGCAGTAATTTTTATAGTAAGCAAATAAAAAGTGCTCGAAAATACCATTAAATGTAAAACATAAAATGTTGAAAAATAGTGAATACATCGTTCTATAACATTATTAATGCTTCAAATATTTTAATTAATCCGAGCGCCGCTCACGAACTCAAGTAAAGAATTACGGATCTAATAATGTAGTCTCGACACACTAGGCTAAAATATGCTTGTGTCAGTGAGGATGATTTAAGTAAAAACAGGATTTCCAAGTAAAAAATTGGTAAAACTTTACTTGGCTCTGACTCAATAGTCCGAGAATAAAGACCACAATATATCAAATTGGGGAAGCCACGCCAAATGGGTCCAATTTGCTTAAAGATCCCCGGTAAAACAAAAATCTGCTTGTAAGAGTTGAGAACATGATAATTTTTTTTTGACAATAATTTGAAACCGAGCAGACGAGTATCTTTGTGCAAACAGGTAATGGATAAAATTCGTGTCCCTTGAACATCAACAATCACTTATTCTATTGCGATCGGTTGTCGAAAACGAGAACTTATGTCAAACGGGACTAGGTAACCTCATGAATAGATTACAACCTGTAAGCATGTAGATGATTGATAATTTTATAACAACTGTGAGAACTATTATTAATATTATATAACATAATTATTATTTACTAAATCCTTTCTCTCAGCATTAGGTCATCACATGAAGTTGTACAGTGTACACAATGCCACGTTTAGAAGGAAATAAAGTTTTTAGAGATTTCATGTATAGTTAGGTCACCTGAGACGAAGTCTCAAGTGACCTATTCTAATCGCCTTTTGTCCGTCGTCGTGCGTCGTATGTCGTAAACAATTTACATTTTCGATTTCTTCTTCCAAAACTGCTGAAGCAATTTCAATGAAATTTTGCACAACACTTCTAAGGAACAATACCAATCAAAATGTTGAAACTATATGGTCCCCATCCCCCAGGGGGCTGTGGGAGGGGCCAAAAGGGGTAAAATCGGCTAAAATTTCAAACATCTTCTTCTCCACTCACAGATGCGGTGAAATCAAATACTCTTCATAGATAGAAAGGTCTTAAGGCCCTATATATAAATTGTGAATTATACGACCATTGGGTCTCTCGTTTGTCCCTGGGGAGGGGGTTAAGTTTACTATAGTTTATATTTGGAAAACACATTTTTTGAGCCTTATTTGGTCATTTGTGATAGGAAATGAGTCAAATTTTTGTCAGACCTATCAGTATGAAATGCCCATTGGATCCTATTAACAAATTTTCCATAACTGACCCCAGGGTGCCTTTGAGGCCTTATGCGCATTTTTCATAGGAAATAAGTCAAACTTGTTTAGAATTATTAGCCTGATATAGCATTTTAATAGAATATCCATATTGGTCCTGGCCGACCCCCTGGTGGCAGAGGGCGGGGCCAAAATGGGCAAATAGGCTAAAATTTCAAAAATCTTCTTCTGAAATTCTGGAAATATTATTAGAATCATATACTCTTCACAAATGGGTTTAAGGTCCTTTAAATAATGTGAATTATATGACCCTGGGGAGGGGGTCAAGTTTACTATAGTTTATATCGGGAAAACACTTATGGGCATTTTTTGCTCAATTTTCACAGGAAATTAGTCAAACTTAGTTATAATTATTAGCCTGAGATAGTATTTTAATATATCCATATTTGTCCTTGCCGACCCCCTGGGGGCAGTGGAGCGGGAACCCAAAGAAGCAAATACTCTTCATAGATTAAAAAGCTTAATTCATAAAATCACTGACCAACTTCAAGGGCCAGTTTATTAGTGGTTATATGTCTTTGTTTCATTCTAAACGAACTCAGGTGACCGTTAAGGCCCATGGGCCTCTTGTTTGTCATTGGGGTGAAAAACATCATTGCTGTACAAAATTCAGTTTATCTTCGACATAAACACTCGTGTACCTAGTTAGTCTTGAAAACATGTCCGTATGTTTTGGAGGCTGTAGCATGTTCGTCATGTATCTGTTTGTATTAGTGGAAACTCTTGTCCAGTTTTATAGTACTATCTTACCGAATCATATCAACGGGCAACACACCAAACCTGAGCACATTATACTCAGAACAAGTAAACCAGTCGTCCCACTCCCTTAATGATGAACGTTACGCAGGAGTAGAAACTACTTAGACTCTGGTGTGTCTTATTCCAGGGAAAAACGAAGCGGTGTCAAGAGAGATGTCTGGAAAAAAATATAATATCATAACTTTATTCGTCTTTTATGACCATACAATAAGGCCAGCTACTTGCAGAATAGTCATATCCCAAAGTAAACGAGAAATGTAAATCACGATACACGCTGTTTTTACTGTTATTACAGAAGCAAAATCGTTGCTAAATTACAGACTGATAATTGTAATATGTTGTCGTTAGTCTATTTCGATACTATTGTGTTTATTTAAAGGCTATAATTCCCCGTGACCCATATGATGTAACCTTAGTAGACCTTGGAAGTGGAAATTGCTCCAAAACCAGATATGTAATTGACGAATTGCTGAAAAGTCAAAAACATCTCTCATTTTACCCTGTAGATGTATCTGAAGGTTTGTGTTTAATTCATATATTGACCATTCTTGTGAATCATATACATGGCATAGCCTTATACAATAACGGTTACCTTGATTTCGTTTAACTACAAAACTCAATGCTAGTGCATTGTAATGTGAAAGAAGATTCAGATATATCGATTTTAAGCAACATTACCCCCCCCCCCCCTTCACAATCATACCATGCAAAAGACCTTATCGGTCTGTTTATCGTTAACTTGGTGAATTTTTCAGGTCAAACTTGCCTGAAAAAAAAACAAAATAAGTGATTTCAGGTAAAAATCTTGACCTGAAATTGACTTGAATTTCATGTGAAAAAATCAGGTGAAATTGACCTGAAATTCATATGAAGATTTTGATATGAATTCGCATGAAGATTTTTTCAGAAATTGACATGAAAAAAATCTTCATGTAAAGACCTTAATTTCATGTCAATTTCAGGTCAAATTGACCTGAAGACATATTGCCTGTGATTTGGTCCAAGAACCTGTTGCTGAGATTATACAAAACTGATTTACCTTAGAGAGCCTAGGCCTTTGCATTAAATAACCTCTCGCAATCCTAGTCCTATTGCAACAAAAGGAATTTGTTTTAACAAAGTTACGTCGGAAAGAAGAAAGTCGATTCACGATTCTTGTTGTATACATTATTGGTTCCTTTAGTAACACCTTAAGTTAGCCCCCATACACACTTTGTTTAAACTCAATTGTGTTTAAGAATACCTTTCACTTGTCAGACTGGTTCTCAAACATTTTGAAATGAAGGCGGTCCATAGCATTACTGTTTCCATTTGATATGCATTACTTATTTTTTTTTTTTTAATTTTTAAAAGATTTCCTCATGGCGTCAGTAAAGATTTGACAAAGGAATACGGCGACTCCCTAGATGTTTAAACCCATAGCCGAAGACTACGTAAAGGCAATAGAAGAACTAAGGTAATTATACAATAAAGTTTGTTTTGTTAAATACACATTAAAGTGGAGACTCAACATGAATATACTGTAACATCCTAACACATTCGCACACTGCGCGACAATATTGCTTACATGGGGGTCGTCCAAAATGACCATGAAATGTTAATTAGGAAGCCCAACTGAGTATTGATACGCAACGAGATTTAATAATGTATTTGACCCAAGGTTTGATGGATAGTTGGTACCAGCTTAACGTCTTATTTATCAGCCAATGTCATCTCAGGAAGTCTCTTCTGTATTTATTGTGAGAATGCAGTATATTCGTGCGTAGTGGCGGGACTCTTGTCCTTAGTTGCTCATCACAAGGTCATCTCTTCAGATATAACAAATACAAAAACTTAATTTTGGCAAATTCGTGTAGATTTATTAGGGGAATATATATTTTAAAGATGCTCCACCGCCCGACAGAGCATAAATGATATTCATCATTTGAACAATAATTGGTGTTTAAAAATCGTGTAGTATATATATATGCCTAATAAAATACAAAAAATGATATAAAATAACTTTTTTCGCCTTTGTGCATGCGCAATCAGTACTTTCATTTTCATATAGGATATAGTGCCAACAAATTTTTTTCGAGAGATGCAATTAATTATCTTTCATATTTCAACTTGAAGTAAAATTAGAAGCTCAAACTTTTTAATTGTTGTAATGTGTGTAAAGTAAGTAACTTTTTGTAATTGAAGAAAAAATACTAAATCGTCTGCTCCTGTTTTTGATAGTGAAAAAATACCATTTGTCAGCGGTGGGAGCATCTTTAACATAATTTAATCTTAAATCTTAAAATCACAATTATATTTTTTTTATTTTAAAGAGAAAATTTTCTTATTAGCGAATGTATCTGTATTTTATCTGGTATATACAGAATGATGGAAGGACCCAAAATTATCTTGTGGTATTGGTAGTTATCGTCAAGACCTGACATACCTAAGCAGATCAGTGTGAATATGTCTCAGCAAGATGATTCTACCATAATGTCTGGTAAGTAATCACAGAAAAAATAACGACTTTTCCATTGTTATTGAAAACAACAACTAATTTAATTAAACGGAACTTTTATGCTAATCAAATAACCTTTTTAAAAGTTAATGTTAGGCAACGTTATTATATTGTGTAAGTGATAGGTTAATAAAGCATGTTAACTACATCAATGAATATATGATATAGTACTAGTATTATGGTTTCAAAATTTATATTATTCGCCAGACAGAATGTCGTCTAGTGGTATCAGCAGTTGCTGTACAGTAACTCACCTCAAGACAAATGAGACTGTATATTAAGGCTTAACAATGACGACCAAGGTAAATATTCCTCATACTTCGGTTTTGTTTTGCTTGAATTTTTCATAGGGCAACTGACCATAATGTAGAGTAACATTGGAACGAACTCCTCTACGGAGTTTTTGAAAATCAGCTTTGATTCGAACAGTGATTTACGGAGTAATTGCCCTTCTCCATACTAGTTTTTAACTATTGGACCTTTCAAGCAAACGATTACGTTGAGCAAATATGAACCGAGACATTAAAATGAAACGTTTGTATGTAGACTAACAGATTAGAAATATCTCGGGACTACATCGAAAATGAGTTTTGAATCCAATTGATAGTTTAAACGAGATTTATTGGCTTCTTTTTAGTTCCCACTGATAATTAATTAGTGGACCGCCTTGTAGAATACGATAACTTGAATTAATATGCACTCATTCTTTCATCGAAACTTTGGTACTTAGACTAAAAATTGGAAAGATAATCGCAAAAGTTCGAAAATTTACTGATTATATAATAACATTAACTTAACAGTGAGTCATTGCCCTTCGCAATTATAATTATTAAATCTTGTGAACATGATAACTTGAGTAAATATGCGCCGAGCTTAATGAAACTATGTATGTAGACTAAAATTGAAAAGATCAGCTTGGTTCGACTCCAAATTATTTACAATTATTTAGTCAAAACTGTTATTTAAATCATACGAAATGCAATTAACATGGGCAAAGTTGTAGCATTTATGTGCAACATGTGTATATAAAACCATTGAGATATAATATTGCTATTTCTTCGGAATATTCTATCGCAACAGGGATAGCACGCACATTCATACAAAACGCTGTCGTCCGACTGAACAAAGAAACCGGAAGTAAAATCGACCTAAAAAAATTCACTTATGAGTTGGATTTTGTTTGTAACAAAGAGCCCCATTTGCTAAGCTACATACAGGTCTACATGCAGGCACAGGAAAACATCCAGTATCCTATACGTAAGATTTTTAATTCTAGTTTTTTTTTCTGTAGAATCTTGTATGAGCACTCGGTTTGGTATTTCATGTCGCATCCTCAAAACACTTTTTTAGCATGGAACATCCTGCAGAACGAATCGGGCTCAGATTTACTTTATGTATAAATGTTGTCCAATTTAGAAAACATGTATGACAAAATACTTAGATTTACATTCATTTTTATCATAAAAAAGTATTTTTACATGAACTGCCTTTGTGCGTCGGTTTTTCTTTTATAATGAGTGTTTTTATATAAATGGACAATATATATATCATAATCTTACCAACATCAGAGCAGAAATAGTATTTGTAGAGCTGTTAAAGCTATTAAATTTACCATTGTCCGAATAGTTTCCTTTCTCTCTTCCATAATATTTCACAGTCTATTAAGCGTCATGTTTATTCGAAGTTCAAGAGAATGAACCAAATGTAAACGTGTCAATTTGGTACATAT